>NC_064931.1:1848522-2161227 GCF_023897955.1 Schistocerca gregaria | reverse complement strand
ACTTACTCTGGTCTTCCAGGGAACGATCAAAGCGTAGACTGTTTGAGACATTACTAACATGGAGCAAAGTGGGGATGGTGACTGTTGTATTCAATCCCGATGCAATTTCTTTGTTTCATCAACACTTTGAAGGTCCACAGATTACAGAATGATTCCCGATGTGCATCGGAAACTACTACAGGTCTTCCAGGGAGGATCAAAGCGTAGACTGTTTGAGATTTACTCCCAAGGAGGAAAGTGCGCATGGTGTGTGTTGTATTCAATCCCGATGCAATTTCTGTGTTTCATCAACACTTTGAAGGTCCACAGATTACAGCATGCCTCCAGATGTGCATCGGAAACTACTACTGGTCTTCCAGGTAACGATCAAAGCGTAAACTGTTTGAGAATTACTAACATGGAGGAAAGTGCGCATGGTGACTTTTGTATTCAATCCCGATGCAATTTCTGTGTTTCATCAACACTCTGATACTCCACAGATTACAGAATGCCTCCAGATGTGCATCAGAAACTACTACTGGTCTTCCAGGGAACGATCGAGGCCTTGACTGTTTGAGACATTACTAACATGGAGGAAGGTGCCCATGGTGACTGTTGTATTCAATCAAGATGCAATTTCTGTGTTTTATCAACAGTCTGATAGTCCACGGATTACAGAATGACTCCAGATATGCATCGGAAACTTCTACTGGTCTTCCAGGGAACGATCAAAACGTAGACTGTTTCAGACATTACTAACATGGAGGAAGTGCGCATGGTGACAGTTGTATTCAATCCCGATGCAATCTCTGTGCTTCATCAACACTCTGATACTCCACAGATTACAGAATGCCTCCAGATGTGCATCGGATACTAACACTGATCTTCCAGGGAACGATCAAAGCGTAGACTGTTTGAGACATTACTCCCATGAAGGAAGGTGCGCATGGTGACTGTTGTATTCAATCCCAATGCAATGTCTGTCTTTCATCAACACTCTGATATTCCACAGATTACAGAATATCTCCAGATGTGCATCGGAAACTACTACTGGTCTTCCAGGTAACGATCAAAGCGTAGACTGTTAGAGAATTACTAACACGGAGGAAAGTGCGCATGGTGACTTTTGTATTCAATTCCGATGCAATGTTTGTGTTTCATCAACACTCTGATACTCCACAGATTACAGAATGCCTCCAGATGTGCATCGGAAACTACTACTGGTCTTCCAGGGAACGATCAAAGCGTTGACTGTTTGAGACATTACTGACATGGAGGAAGGTGCCGATGGTGACTGTTGTATTCAATCAAGATGCAATTTCTGTGTTTTATCAACAGTCTGATAGTGCACGGATTACAGAATGACTCCAGATGTGCATCGGAAACTTCTGCTGGTCTTCCAGGGAACGATCAAAACGTAGAGTGTTAGAGACATAACTCCCATGGAGAAAAGTGCGCATGGTGACTGTTGTATTCAATCCCGAGGCAATTTCTGTGTTTCATTAACACTTTGATGGTCCACAGATTACAGAATGCCTCCAGATGTGCATCGCAAACTACTACTGGTCTTCCAGGGAACGATCAAATCGTAGACTGTTTGAGAATTACTCCCGTGGAGGAAAGAGCGAATGATGAGTGTTGTATTCAATCCCGATGCAATTTCTGTGTTTCATCAACACTCTTGATAGTCCGCAGATTACAGAATGCCTCCAGACGTGCATTGGAAACTATTACTGGTCTTCCAGGGAACGATCAAAGCGTAGAGTTTTTGAGAATTACTAACATGGAGGGAAGTGAGCATGGTGTCTGTTGTATTCAATCCCGATGCAATTTATGTGTTTCATCAACACTCTGATATTCCACAGATTACAGAATGCCTTCAGATGTGCATCGGAATCTAACACTGGTGTTGCAGGAACGATCAAAGCGTAGACTGTTTGAGACATTGCTTCCATGGAGGAAAGTGCACATGGTGACTGTTGTATTCAATCCCGATGCAATTTCTGTGTTTCATCAACAGTCTGATAGTCCACAGAATACAGAAAGCCTCAAGATGTGCATCGGAAATTACTACTGGTCTTCCAGGGAACGATCAAAGCGTAGACTGATTGAGACATTAATCCCACGGAGGAAAGTGCGCATGGTGACTGTTGTATTCAATCCCGATGCGATTTCTGTGTTTCATCAACACTCTGATAGTCCTCAGATTACAGAATGAATCCAGATGTGCATCGGTAACTACCACTGGTCTTCCAGGGAACGATAAAAGCATAGACTGTTTGAGACATTACTACCATGGAGGAAAGTGCGCATGGTGTCTCTTGTATTCTATCCCGAGGCAATTTCTGTGTTTCATCAACACTTTGAAGGTCCACAGATTACAGAATGCCTCCAGATGTGCATCTGAAACTACTACTGGTCTTCCAGGGAACGATCAAAGCGTAGACTGTTTGAGAATTACTCCCATGGAGGAAAGTGCGCATGGTGACTGTTGTATTCAATCTCGATGCAATATCTGTGTTTCATCAACTGTCTGATATTCCACAGATTACAGAATGACTCTAGATGTGCATCGGAAACTACTACTGGTCTTTAAGGGAACGATCAAAGCGTAGACTGTTTGAGACATTACTCCCATGGAGGAAAGTGCGCTTGGTGACCGTTGTATTCAATCCCAATGCAATTTCTGTGTTTCATCAACACTCAGATAGTCCACAGACTACAGAATGCCTCCAGATGTGCATCGGAAACTACTACTGGTCTTACAGGGAACGATCAAAACGTAGACTGTTTGAGACATTACTACCATGGAGGAAAGTGCGCATGGTGTATGTTGTATTCAATCACGAGGCAATTTCTGTGTTACATCAACACTTTGAAGGTCCACAGATTACAGAATTCCTCCAGATGTGCATCGGAAACTACTACTGGTCTTCCAGGTAACGATCAAAGCGTAGACTGTTTGAGAATTACTAACATGGAGGAAAGTGCGCATGGTGACTTTTGTATTCAATCCCGATGCAATTTTTGTGTTTCATCAACACTCTGATACTCCACAGATTACAAAATGCCTCCAGATGTGCATCGTAAACTACTACTGGTCTTCCAGGGAACGATCGAAGCGTTGACTGTTTGAGACATTACTAACATGGAGGAAGGTGCCCATAGTGACTGTTGTATTCAATCAAGATGCAATTTCTGTATTTCATCAACACTTTGAAGGTCCACAGATTACAGAATGCCTTCAGATGTGCATCGGAAACTACTACTGGTCTTCCAGCGAACGATCAAACCGTAGACTGTTTGAGACATTGCTCCCATGGAGGAAACTGCACATGGTGACAGTTGTATTCAATCCCGATGCAATTTCTGAGTTTCATCTACACTTTGATACTCCACAGATTACAGAATGTCTCCAGATGTGCATCGGAAACTAACACTGGTCTTCCAGGGAACGATCAAAGCGTAGACTGTTTGAGACATTACTAACATGGAGCAAAGTGGGGATGGTGACTGTTGTATTCAATCCCGATGCAATTTCTTTGTTTCATCAACACTTTGAAGGTCCACATATTACTGAATGATTCCAGATGTGCATCGGAAACTACTACTGGTCTTCCAGGGAAGGATCGAAGCGTAGACTGTTTGAGATTTACTCCCATGGAGGAAAGTGCGTATGGTGTCTGTTGTATTCAATCCCGATGCAATTTCTGTATTTCATCAACACTTTGAAGGTCCACAGATTACAGAATGCCTCCAGATGTGCATCGGAAACTACTACTGGTCTTCCAGGAAACGATCAAAGCGTTGACTGTTTGAGACATTACTGACATGGAGGAAGGTGCCGATGGTGACTGTTGTATTCAATCAAGATGCAATTTCTGTGCTTTATCAACAGTCTGATAGTCCACGGATTACAGAATGGCTCCAGATGTGCATCGGAAACTTCTGCTGGTCTTCCACGGAACGATCTAAACGTAGACTGTTAGAGACATTACTCCCATGGAGGAAAGTGCGCATGGTGACTGTTGTATTCAATCCCGAGGCAATTTCTGTGTTTCATTAACACTTTGATCGTCCACAGATTACAGAATGCCTCCAGATGTGCATCGCAAACTACTACTGGTCTTCAAGGGAACGATCAAATCGTAGACTGTTTGAGAATTACTCCCGTGGAGGAAAGAGCGTATGATGAGTGTTGTATTCCATCCCAATGCAATTTCTGTGTTTCATCAACACTCTAATAGTCCACAGATTACAGAATGCCACCAGATGTGCATCGGAAGTTACTACTAGACTTCCAGGAGCAGTCAAAGCGTAGACTGTTTGAGAATTACTCACATAAAGGAAAGTGCGCATGGTGTCTGTTGTATTCAATCCCGATGCAGTTTCTGTGTTTCATCAACACTCTGATAGTCCTCAGATTACTGAATGAATCCAGATGTGCATCGGTAACTACCACTGGTCTTCCAGGGAACGATCAAAGCGTAGACTGTTTGAGACATTGCTCCCATGGAGGAAAGTGGGCATGGTGTCTGTTGTATTCAATCCCGAGGCAATTTCTGTGTTTCATCAACACTTTGAAAGTCCACAGATTACAGAATGCCACCAGATGTCCTTCTGTAACTACTACTGGTCTTCCAGGGAACGATCAAAGCGTAGACTGTTTGAGAATTACTCCCATGGAGGAAAGTGCGCATGGTGTCTGTTGTATTCAATCTCGATGCAATTTCTGTGTTTCATCAACACTCTGATACTCCACAGATTACAGAATGCCTCCAGATGTCCATCGGAAACTACTACTGGTCTTTAAGGGAACGATCAAAGCGTAGACTGTTTGAAACATTACTCCCATGGAGGAAAGTGCGCATGGTGACTGTTGTATTCAATCCCGATGCAATTTCTGTGTTTCATCAACACTTTGAAGGTCTACAGATTACAGAATGCCTCCAGATGTGCATCGGAAACTACTACTGGTCTTCCAGGGAACGATCAAAGCGTAGACTGTTTGAGACATTGCTCCCATGGAGGAAAGTGCACATGGTGACAGTTGTATTCAATCGCGATGCAATTTCTGAGTTTCATCTACACTTTGATACTCCACAGATTACAGAATGTCTCCAGATGTGCATCGGAAACTAACACTGGTCTTCCAGGGAACGATCAAAGCGTAGACTGTTTGAGACATTACTAACATGGAGCAAAGTGGGTATGGTGACTGTTGTATTCAATCCCGATGCAATTTCTTTGTTTCATGAACACTTTGAAGGTCCACAGATTACAGAATGATTCCAGATGTGCATCGGAAACTACTACTGGTCTTCCAGGGAAGGATCGAAGCGTAGACTGTTTGAGATTTACTCCCATGGAGGAAAGTGCGCATGGTGTCTGTTGTATTCAATCCCGATGCAATTTCTGTATTTCATCAACACTTTGAAGGTCCACAGATTACAGAATGCCTCCAGATGTGCATCGGAAACTACTACTGGTCTTCCAGGTAACGATCAAAGCGTAGACTGTTAGAGAATTACTAACATGGAGGAAAGTGCGCATGGTGATTTTTGTATTCAATCCCGATGCAATTTTTGTGTTTCATCAACACTCTGATACTCCACAGATTACAGAATGCCTCCAGATGTGCATCGGAAACTACTACTGATCTTCCAGGGAACGATCAAAGCGTTGACTGTTTGAGACATTACTGACATGGAGGAAGGTGCCGATGGTGACTGTTGTATTCAATCAAGATTCAATTTCTGTGTTTTATCAGCAGTCTGATAGTCCACGGTTTACAGAATGACTCCAGATGTGCATCGGAAACTTCTGCTGGTCTTCCAGGGAACGATCAAAACGTAGACTGCTAGAGACATTACTCCCATGGAGGAAAGTGCGCATGGTGACTGTTGTATTCAATCCCGAGGCAATTTCTGTGTTTCATTAACACTTTGATGGTCCACAGATTACAGAATGCCTCCAGATGTGCATCGGAAACTACTACTGGTCTTCCAGGGTACGATCAAAGCGCAGACTGTTTCAGACATTACTCCAATGGAGGAAAGTGCGCATGGTGACTGTTGTATTCAATCTCGATGCAATTTCTGTGTTTCATCAACAGTCTGATAGTCCACAGATTACTGAGTGCCACCAGATGTGCATCGGAAACTACTACTGGTCTTCCAGGAAACGATCAAAGCGTAGACTGTTAGAGACATTACTACCATGGAGGAAAGTCCGCATGGTGACTATTGTATTCAATCCCGATGCAATTTCTGTGTTTCATCAACACTCTGGTAGTCCACAGATTACAGAATGCCTCCAGATGTGCATCGGAAACTAACACTAGTGTTCCAGGGAACGATCAAAGCGTAGACTGTTTGAGACATTACTAACATGGAGGAAAGTGCGGATGGTGACTGTTGTATTCAATCCCGATGCAATTTCTGTGTTTCATCAACACTTTGAAGGTCCACAGTATACAGAATGCCTCCAGATGTGCATCGGTACCTACTACTGGTTTTCCAGGGAACGATCAAAGCGTAGACTGTTTGAGACATTACTCCCATGGAGGAAAGTGCGCATGGTGACTGTTGTATTCAATCCCGATGCAATTTCTGTGTTTCATCAACAGTCGGATAGTCCACAGAATACAGAATGCCTCCAGATGTGCATCGGAAATTACTACTGGTCTTCCAGGGAACGATCAAAGCGTAGACTGATTGAGACATTACTCCCATGGAGGAAAGTGCGCATGGTGACTGTTGTATTCAATCCCGATGCAATTTCTGTGTTTCATCAACACTCTGATAGTCCACAGATTACAGAATGAATCCAGATGTGCATCGGTAACTACCACTGGTCTTCCAGGGAACGATCAAAGCGTAGACTGTTTGAGACATTACTCCCATAGAGGAAAGTGGGCATGGTGTCTGTTGTATTCAATCCCGAGGCAATTTCTGTGTTTCATCAACACTTTGAAGGTCCACAGATTACAGAATGCCTCCAGATGTGCTTCTGAAACTACTACTGACCTTCCAGGAAACGATCAAAGCGTAGACTGTTTGAGAATTTCTCCCATGGAGGAAAGTGCGCATGGTGTCTGTTGTATTCAATACCGATGCAATTTCTGTGTTTCATCAACACTCTGATACTCCACAGATTACAGAATGCCTCCAGATATGCATCGGAAACTACTACTGGTCTTCCAGGGAACGATCAAAGCGTAGACTGTTTGAGACATTACTCCCATGGAGGAAGGTGCCCATTGTGACTGTTGTATTCAATCACAATGCAATTTCTGTGTTTCATCAACAGTCTGATAGTCCACGGATTACAGAATGCCTCCAGATGTGCATCGGAAACTATTACTGGACTTCCAGGGAACGATCAAAGCGTAGACTGTTTGAGACATTACTCTTATGGAGGAAAGTGCTCATGGTGACTGTTGTATTCAATCCCGATGCAATTTCTGTGTTTCATCAACACTCTGGTAGTCCACAGATTACAGAATGCCTCCAGATGTGCATCGGAAACTAACACTAGTGTTCCAGGGAACGATCAAAGCGTAGACTGTTTGAGACATTACTAACATGGAGGAAAGTGCGGATGGTGACTGTTGTATTCAATCCCGATGCAATTTCTGTGTTTCATCAACACTTTGAAGGTCCACAGTATACAGAATGCCTCCAGATGTGCATCGGTACCTACTACTGGTTTTCCAGGGAACGATCAAAGCGTAGACTGTTTGAGACATTACTCCCATGGAGGAAAGTGCGCATGGTGACTGTTGTATTCAATCCCGATGCAATTTCTGTGTTTCATCAACAGTCGGATAGTCCACAGAATACAGAATGCCTCCAGATGTGCATCGGAAATTACTACTGGTCTTCCAGGGAACGATCAAAGCGTAGACTGATTGAGACATTACTCCCATGGAGGAAAGTGCGCATGGTGACTGTTGTATTCAATCCCGATGCAATTTCTGTGTTTCATCAACACTTTGATACTCCACAGATTACAGAATGCCTCCAGATGTGCATCGGAAACTACTACTGGTCTTCCAGGGAACGATCAAAGCGTAGACTGTTTGAGACATTGCTCCCATGGTGGAAAGTGCACATAGTGACGGTTGTATTCAATCCCGATGCAATTTCTGAGTTTCATCAACACTTTGATAGTCCACAGATTACAGAATGCTCCAGATGTGCATCGGAAACTACTACTGGTCTTCCAGGGAACAATCAAAGCGTAAACTGTTTGAGACATTACTCCCATGGAGGAAAGTGCGCACGGTGACTGTTGTATTGAATCCCGATGCAATTTCTGTGTTTCGTCAACAGTCTCATATTCCACAGACTACAGAATGAATCCAGATGTGCATCGCAAACTACTACTGGTCTTCCAGGGAACGATCAAAGCGTAGACTGTTAGAGACATTACTACCATGGAGGAAAGACCGCATGGTGACTATTGTATTCAATCCCGATGCAATTTCTGTGTTTCATCAACACTCTGGTAGTCCACAGATTACAGAATGCCTCCAGATGTGCATCGGAAACTAACACTGGTGTTCCAGGGAACGATCAAAGCGTAGACTGTTTGAGACATTACTAACATGGAGGAAAGTGCGGATGGTGACTGTTGTATTCAATCCCGATGCAATTTCTGTGTTTCATCAACACTTTGAAGGTCCACAGTTTACAGAATGCCTCCAGATGTGCATCGGTAACTACTACTGGTTTTCCAGGGAACGATCAAAGCGTAGACTGTTTGAGACATTACTCCCATGGAGGAAAGTGCGCATGGTGACTGTTGTATTCAATCCCGATGCAATTTCTGTGTTTCAACAACACTTTGATACTCCACAGATTACAGAATGCCTCCAGATGTGCATCGGAAACTACTACTGGTCTTCCAGGGAACGATCAAAGCGTAGACTGTTTGAGACATTGCTCCCATGGTGGAAAGTGCACATAGTGACGGTTGTATTCAATCCCGATGCAATTTCTGAGTTTCATCAACACTTTGATAGTCCACAGATTACAGAATGCTCCAGATGTGCATCGGAAACTACTACTGGTCTTCCAGGGAACAATCAAAGCGTAAACTGTTTGAGACATTACTCCCATGGAGGAAAGTGCGCACGGTGACTGTTGTATTGAATCCCGATGCAATTTCTGTGTTTCGTCAACAGTCTCATATTCCACAGACTACAGAATGAATCCAGATGTGCATCGCAAACTACTACTGGTCTTCCAGGGAACGATCAAAGCGTAGACTGTTAGAGACATTACTACCATGGAGGAAAGACCGCATGGTGACTATTGTATTCAATCCCGATGCAATTTCTGTGTTTCATCAACACTCTGGTAGTCCACAGATTACAGAATGCCTCCAGATGTGCATCGGAAACTAACACTGGTGTTCCAGGGAACGATCAAAGCGTAGACTGTTTGAGACATTACTAACATGGAGGAAAGTGCGGATGGTGACTGTTGTATTCAATCCCGATGCAATTTCTGTGTTTCATCAACACTTTGAAGGTCCACAGTTTACAGAATGCCTCCAGATGTGCATCGGTAACTACTACTGGTTTTCCAGGGAACGATCAAAGCGTAGACTGTTTGAGACATTACTCCCATGGAGGAAAGTGCGCATGGTGACTGTTGTATTCAATCCCGATGCAATTTCTGTGTTTCAACAACAGTCAGATAGTCCACAGAATACAGAATGCCTCCAGATGTGCATCGGAAATTACTACTGGTCTTCCAGGGAACGATCAAAGCGTAGACTGATTGAGACATTACTCCCATGGAGGAAAGTGCGCATGGTGACTGTTGTATTCAATCCCGATGCAATTTCTGTGTTTCATCAACACTCTGATAGTCCACAGATTACAGAATGAATCCAGATGTGCATCGGTAACTACCACTGGTCTTCCAGGGAACGATCAAAGCGTAGACTGTTTGAGACATTACTCCCATGGAGGAAGGTGCGCATGGTGACTGTTGTATTCAATCACAATGCAATTTCTGTGTTTCATCAACAGTTTGATAGTCCACAGATTACAGAATGCCTCCAGATGTGCATCGGAAACTACTACTGGACTTCCAGGGAACGATCAAAGCGTAGACTGTTTGAGACATTACTCTTATGGAGGAAAGTGCTCATGGTGACTGTTGTATTCAATCACGATGCAATTTTAGTGTTTCATCAACACTCTGATAGTCCACAGATTACAGAATGCCTCCAGATGTGCATCGGAAACTATTATTGGTCTTCCAGGGAACGATCAAAGCGTAGACTGTTAGAGTCATTACTCCCATGGAGGAAAGTGCGCATGGTGACTGTTGTATTCCATCAAGACGCATTTTCTGTGTTTCATCAACACTCTGATAGTCCACAGATTGCAGAATACCTCCAGATGTGCATCGGAAACTAACACTGGTCTTCCAGGGAACGATCAAAGCGTAGACTGTTTCAGACATTACTAACATGGAGGAAAGTGCGCATGGTGACTCTTGTATTCAATCCCGATGCAATTTCTGTGTTTCATCAACACTTTGATACTCCACAGATTACAGAATGCCTCCAGATGTGCATCGGAAACTACTACTGGTCTTCCAGGGAACGATCAAAGCGTAGCCTGTTTGAGACATAGCTTCCATGGAGGAAAGTGCACATGGTGACAGTTGTATTCAATCCCGATGCAATTTCTGAGTTTCATCAACACTTTGATAGTCCACAGATTACAGAATGCTTCAGATGTGCATCGGAAACTACTACTGGTCTTCCAGGGAACAATCAAAGCGTAAAGTGTTTGAGACATTACTCCCATGGAGGAAAGTGCGCACGGTGACTGTTGTATTGAATCCCGATGCAATTTCTGTGTTTCATCAACAGTCTGATAGTCCACGTATTACAGAATGCTCCAGATGTGCATCGGAAACTACTACTGGACTTCAAGGGCACGATCAAAGCGTAGACTGTTTGAGACATTACTCTTTTGGAGGAGAGTGCGCATGGTAACTGTTGTATTCAATCCCGATGCAATTTCTGTGTTTCATCAACACTCAGATACTCCACAGATTACAGAATGCCTCCAGATGTGCATCGGTAACTACCACTGGTCTTCCAAGGAACGATCAAAGCGTAGACTGTTTCAGACATTACTGACATGGAGGAAAGTGCGCATGGTGACTGTTTTATTCAATCCCGATGCAATTTCTGTGTTTCATCAACACTTTGAAGGTCCACAGATTACAGAATGCCTCCAGATGTGCATCGGAAACTACTACTGGTCTTCCAGGGAACGATCAAAGCGTAGACTGTTTGAGACATTGATCCTATGGAGGAAAGTGCACATGGTGACAGTTGTATTCAATCCCGATGCAATTTCTGAGTTTCATCAACACTTTGATAGTCCACAGATTACAGAATGCTCCAGATGTGCATCGGAAACTACTACTGGTCTTCCAGGGAACAATCAAAGCGTAAAGTGTTTGAGACATTACTCCCATGGAGGAAAGTGCGCACGGTGACTGTTGTATTCAATCCCGATGAAATTTCTGTGTTTCATCAACAGTCTGATAGTCCACGGATTACAGAATGCTCCAGATGTGCATCGGAAACTACTACTGGACTTCCAGGGCACGATCAAAGCGTAGACTGTTTGAGACATACTCTTATGGAGGAGAGTACGCATGGTGATGGTTGTATTCAATCCCGATGCAATTTTAGTGTTTTATCAACACTCTAATAGTCCACAGATTACAGAATGCCTCCAGATGTGCATCGGAAACTACTACTGGACTTCCAGGGAACGATAAAAGTGTTGAATGTTTGAGACATTACTCTTATGGAGGAAAGTGCGCATGGTGACTGTTGTATTCAATCAAGATGTAAATTCTGTGTTTCATCAACACTTTGAAGTTGCACAGCTTTCAGAATGCCTCCAGATGTGAATCGGAAACTATTACTGGTCTTCCAGTTAACGATCAAAGCGTAGACTTTTTGAGAATTACTAACATGGAGGAAAGTGCGCATGGTAACTGTTGTATTCAATCCCGATGCAATTTCTGTGTTTCATCAACACTCAGATACCCCACAGATTACAGAATGCCTCCAGATGTGCATCGGTAACTACCACTGGTCTTCCAGGGAACGATCAAAGCGTAGACTGTTTCTGACATTACTAACATGGAGGAAGTGCGCATGGTGACTGTTGTATTCAATCCCGATGCAATTTCTGTGTTTCATCAACACTTTGAAGGTCCACAGATTACAGAATGTCTCCAGATGTGCATCGGAAACTACTACTGGTCTTCCAGGGAACGATCAAAGCGTAGACTGTTTGAGACATTACTCCCATGGACTAAAGTGCACATGGTGACTATTGTATTCAATCCCGATGCAATTTCTGTGTTTCATCATCACTCTGATAGTCCACAGATTACAGAATGCCTCCAGATGTGCATCGGAAACTAACACTGGTGTTCCAGGGAACGATCAAAGCGTAGACTGTTTCAGACATTACTAACATGGAGGAAAGTGCGCATGGTGACTCTTGTATTCAATCCCGATGCAATTTCTGAGTTTCATCAACACTTTGATAGTCCACAGATTACAGAATGCTCCAGATGTGCATCGGAAACTACTACTGGTCTTCCAGGGAACAATCAAAGCGTAAACTGTTTGAGACATTACTCCCATGGAATAAAGTGCGCACGGTGACTGTTGTATTCAATCCCGATGCAATTTCTGTGTTTCATCAACAGTCTGATAGTCCACGGATTACAGAATGCTCCAGATGTGCATCGGAAACTACTACTGGACTTCCAGGGCATGATCAAAGCGTAGACTGTTTGAGACATTACTCTTATGGAGGAGAGTGCGCATGGTGATGGTTGTATTCAAACCCGATGCAATTTTAGTGTTTTATCAACACTCTGATAGTCCACAGATTACAGAATGCCTCCAGATGTGCATCGGAAACTACTACTGGACTTCCAGGGAACGATCAAAACGTTGAATGTTTGAGACATTACTCTTATGGAGGAAAGTGCGCATGGTGACTGTTGTATTCAATCCCGATGTAATTTCTGTGTTTCATCAACACTTTGAAGGTCCACAGATTACAGAATGCCTCCAGATGTGCATCGGAAACTATTACTGGTCTTCAAGTTAACGATCAAAGCGTAGACTTTTTGAGAATTACTAACATGGAGGAAAGTGCGCATGGTAACTGTTGTATTCAATCCCGATGCAATTTCTGTGTTTCATCAACACTCAGGTACTCCACAGATTACAGAATGCCTCCAGATGTGCATCGGTAACTACCACTGGTCTTCCAGGGAACGATCAAAGCGTAGACTGTTTCAGACATTACTAACATGGAGGAAAGTGCGCATGGTGACTGTTGTATTCAATCCCGATGCAATTTCTGTGTTTCATCAACACTTTGAAGGTCCACAGATTACAGAATGTCTCCAGATGTGCATCGGAAACTACTACTGGTCTTCCAGGGAACGATCAAAGCGTAGACTGTTTGAGACATTACTCCCATGGACTAAAGTGCACATGGTGACTATTGTATTCAATCTCGATGCAATTTCTGTGTTTCATCAACACTCTGATAGTCCACAGATTACAGAATGCCTCCAGATGTGCATCGGAAACTAACACTGGTGTTCCAGGGAACGATCAAAGCGTAGACTGTTTGAGACATTACTAA
This sequence comes from Schistocerca gregaria, assembly GCF_023897955.1. Classification (NCBI taxonomy): domain Eukaryota; kingdom Metazoa; phylum Arthropoda; class Insecta; order Orthoptera; family Acrididae; genus Schistocerca; species Schistocerca gregaria. The sequence goes on along the minus strand of NC_064931.1, from coordinate 2,147,519 downwards.
CATGGAGGAAAGTGCGGATGGTGACTGTTGTATTCAATCCCGATGCAATTTCTGTGTTTCATCAACACTTTGAAGGTCCACAGTTTACAGAATGCCACTAGATGTGCATCGGTAACTACTACTGGTTTTCCAGGGAACGATCAAAGCGTAGACTGTTTGGGACATTACTCCCATGGAGGAAAGTGCGCATGGTGACTGTTGTATTCAATCCCGATGCAATTTCTGTGTTTCATCAACAGTCTGATAACCCACAGAATACAGAAAGCCTTCAGATGTGCATCGGAAATTACTACTGGTCTTCCAGGGAACGATCAAAGCGTAGACTGATTGACACATTACTCCCATGGAGGAAAGTGCGCATGGTGACTGTTGTATTCAATCCCGATGCAATTTCTGTGTTTCATCAACACTCTGATAGTCGTCAGATTACAGAATGAATCCAGATGTTCATCGGTAACTACCACTGGTCTTCCAGGGAACGGTCAAAGCGTAGACTGTTTGAGACATTACTCCCATGGAGGAAAGTGCGCATGGTGTCTGTTGTATTCAATCCCGAGGCAATTTCTGTGTTTCATCAACACTTTGTAGGTCCACAGATTACAGAATGCCTCCAGATGTGCTTCTGATACTACTACTGGTCTTCCAGGGAACGATCAAAGCGTAGACTGTTTGAGAATTACTCCCATGGAGGAAAGTGCGCATGGTGTCTGTTGTATTCAATCCCGATGCAATTTCTGTGTTTCATCAACACTCTGATACTCCACAGATTACAGAATGCCTCCAGATATGCATCGGAAATTGCTACTGGTCTTCCAGGGAACGATCAAAGCGTAGACTGTTTGAGACATTACTCCCATGGAGGAAGGTGCACATGGTGACTGTTGTATTCAATCACAATGCAATTTCTGTGTTTCATCAACAGTCTGATAGTCCACGGATTACAGAATGCCTCCAGATGTACATCGGAAACTACTACTGGACTTCCAGGGAACGATCAAAGCGTAGACTGTTTGAGACATAACTCTTATGGAGGAAAGTGCTCATGGTGACTGTTGTATTCAATCCCGATGCACTTTTAGTGTTTCATCAACACTCTGATAGTCCACAGATTACAGAATGCCTCCAGATGTGCATCGGAAACTACTACTGGTCTTCCAGGGAACGATCAAATCGTAGACTGTTTGAGACATTACTCCCATGGACTAAAGTGCTCATGGTGACTATTGTATTCAATCCCGATGCAATTTCTGTGTTTCATCATCACTCTGATAGTCCACAGATTACAGAATGCCTCCAGATGTGCATCGGAAACTAACACTGGTGTTCCAGGGAACGATCAAAGCGTAGACTGTTTCAGACATTACTAACATGGAGGAAAGTGCGCATGGTGACTCTTGTATTCAATCCCGATGCAATTTCTGAGTTTCATCAACACTTTGATAGTCCACAGATTACAGAATGCTCCAGATGTGCATCGGAAACTACTACTGGTCTTCCAGGGAACAATCAAAGCGTAAACTGTTTGAGACATTACTCCCATGGAATAAAGTGCGCACGGTGACTGTTGTATTCAATCCCGATGCAATTTCTGTGTTTCATCAACAGTCTGATAGTCCACGGATTACAGAATGCTCCAGATGTGCATCGGAAACTACTACTGGACTTCCAGGGCATGATCAAAGCGTAGACTGTTTGAGACATTACTCTTATGGAGGAGAGTGCGCATGGTGATGGTTGTATTCAAACCCGATGCAATTTTAGTGTTTTATCAACACTCTGATAGTCCACAGATTACAGAATGCCTCCAGATGTGCATCGGAAACTACTACTGGACTTCCAGGGAACGATCAAAACGTTGAATGTTTGAGACATTACTCTTATGGAGGAAAGTGCGCATGGTGACTGTTGTATTCAATCCCGATGTAATTTCTGTGTTTCATCAACACTTTGAAGGTCCACAGATTACAGAATGCCTCCAGATGTGCATCGGAAACTATTACTGGTCTTCAAGTTAACGATCAAAGCGTAGACTTTTTGAGAATTACTAACATGGAGGAAAGTGCGCATGGTAACTGTTGTATTCAATCCCGATGCAATTTCTGTGTTTCATCAACACTCAGATACTCCACAGATTACAGAATGCCTCCAGATGTGCATCGGTAACTACCACTGGTCTTCCAGGGAACGATCAAAGCGTAGACTGTTTCAGACATTACTAACATGGAGGAAAGTGCGCATGGTGACTGTTGTATTCAATCCCGATGCAATTTCTGTGTTTCATCAACACTTTGAAGGTCCACAGATTACAGAATGTCTCCAGATGTGCATCGGAAACTACTACTGGTCTTCCAGGGAACGATCAAAACGTAGACTGTTTGAGACATTACTCCCATGGACTAAAGTGCACATGGTGACTATTGTATTCAATCTCGATGCAATTTCTGTGTTTCATCAACACTCTGATAGTCCACAGATTACAGAATGCCTCCAGATGTGCATCGGAAACTAACACTGGTGTTCCAGGGAACGATCAAAGCGTAGACTGTTTGAGACATTACTAACATGGAGGAAAGTGCGGATGGTGACTGTTGTATTCAATCCCGATGCAATTTCTGTGTTTCATCAACACTTTGAAGGTCCACAGTTTACAGAATGCCACTAGATGTGCATCGGTAACTACTACTGGTTTTCCAGGGAACGATCAAAGCGTAGACTGTTTGGGACATTACTCCCATGGAGGAAAGTGCGCATGGTGACTGTTGTATTCAATCCCGATGCAATTTCTGTGTTTCATCAACAGTCTGATAACCCACAGAATACAGAAAGCCTTCAGATGTGCATCGGAAATTACTACTGGTCTTCCAGGGAACGATCAAAGCGTAGACTGATTGACACATTACTCCCATGGAGGAAAGTGCGCATGGTGACTGTTGTATTCAATCCCGATGCAATTTCTGTGTTTCATCAACACTCTGATAGTCGTCAGATTACAGAATGAATCCAGATGTTCATCGGTAACTACCACTGGTCTTCCAGGGAACGGTCAAAGCGTAGACTGTTTGAGACATTACTCCCATGGAGGAAAGTGCGCATGGTGTCTGTTGTATTCAATCCCGAGGCAATTTCTGTGTTTCATCAACACTTTGTAGGTCCACAGATTACAGAATGCCTCCAGATGTGCTTCTGATACTACTACTGGTCTTCCAGGGAACGATCAAAGCGTAGACTGTTTGAGAATTACTCCCATGGAGGAAAGTGCGCATGGTGTCTGTTGTATTCAATCCCGATGCAATTTCTGTGTTTCATCAACACTCTGATACTCCACAGATTACAGAATGCCTCCAGATATGCATCGGAAATTGCTACTGGTCTTCCAGGGAACGATCAAAGCGTAGACTGTTTGAGACATTACTCCCATGGAGGAAGGTGCACATGGTGACTGTTGTATTCAATCACAATGCAATTTCTGTGTTTCATCAACAGTCTGATAGTCCACGGATTACAGAATGCCTCCAGATGTACATCGGAAACTACTACTGGACTTCCAGGGAACGATCAAAGCGTAGACTGTTTGAGACATAACTCTTATGGAGGAAAGTGCTCATGGTGACTGTTGTATTCAATCCCGATGCAATTTTAGTGTTTCATCAACACTCTGATAGTCCACAGATTACAGAATGCCTCCAGATGTGCATCGGAAACTATTATTGGTCTTCCAGGGAACGATCAATGCGTAGACTGTTAGAGACATTACTCCCATAGAGGAAAGTGCGCATGGTGACTGTTGTATTCCATCAAGATGCATTTTCTATGTTTCATCAACACTCTGATAGTCCACAGATTACAGAATGCCTCCAGATGTGCATCGGAAACTACTACTGGTCTTCCAGGGAACGATCAAAGCGTAGACTGTTTGAGACATTGCTCCCATGGAGGAAAGTGCACATGGTGACAGTTGTATTCAATCCCGATGCAATTTCTGTGTTTCATCAACACTTTGATACTCCACAGATTACAGAATGCCTCCAGATGTGCATCGGAAACTACTACTGGTCTTCCAGGGAACGATCAAAGCGTAGACTGTTTGAGACATTACTCTTATGGAGGAGAGTGCGCATGGTGACTGTTGTATTCAATCCCGATGCAATTTTAGTGTTTTATCAACACTCTGATAGTCCACAGATTACAGAATGCCTCCACATGTGCATCAGAAACTACCACTGGTATTCCAGGGAACAATCAAATTGTAAACTATTTGAGACATTACTTTCATGGAGGAAAGTGCGAATGGTGACTGTTGTATTCAATCCCGATGCAATTTTCTGTGTTTCATCCACTCTGTGATACTCCACAGATTACAGAATGCCTCCAGATGTGCATCGTAAACTACTACTGGTCTTCCAGGGAACGATCAAAGCGTAGACTGTTTGAGACATTACTCCAATGGAGGAAAGTGCGCATGGTGTCTGTTGTATTAAATCCCGATGCAATTTCTGCGTTTCATCAACACTCTGATACTCCACAGATTACGGAATGCCTCCAGATGTGCATCGGAAACTACTACTGGACTTCCAGGGAGCGATCAAAGCGTTGAATGTTTGAGACATTACTCTTATGGAGGAAAGTGCGCATGGTGACTGTTGTATTCAATCCCTATGTAATTTCTGTGTTTCATCAACACTTTGAAGGTCCACAGATTACAGAATGCCTCCAGATGTGCATCGGAAACTATTACTGGTCTTCCAGTTAACGATCAAAGCGTAGACTTTATGAGAATTACTAACATGGAGGAAAGTGCGCATGGTAACTGTTGTATTCAATCCCGATGCAATTTCTGTGTTTCATCAACACTCAGATACTCCACAGATTACAGAATGCCTCCAGATGTGCATCGGTAACTACCACTGGTCTTCCAGGGAAAGATCAAAGCGTAGACTGTTTCAGACATTACTAACATGGAGGAAAGTGCGCATGGTGACTGTTGTATTCAATCCCGATGCAATTTCTGTGTTTCATCAACACTTTGAAGGTCCACAGATTACAGAATGTCTCCAGATGTGCATCGGAAACTACTACTGGTCTTCCAGGAAACGATCAAAGCGTAGACTGTTTGAGACATTACTCCCATGGACTAAAGTGCACATGGTGACAGTTGTATTCAATTGCGATGCAATTTCTGAGTTTCATCAACACTTCGATAGTCCACAGATTACAGAATGCCTCCAGATGTGCATCGGAAACTACTACTGGTCTTCCAGGGAACGATCAAAGCGTAAAGTGTTTGAGACATTACTCCCATGGAGGAAAGTGCGCACGGTGACTGTTGTATTCAATCCCGAGGCAATTTCTGTGTTTCATCAACACTTTGAAGGTCCACAGATTACAGAATGCCTCCACATGAGCATCGGAAACTACTACTGGACTTCCAGGGAACGATCAAAGCGTAGACTGTTTGAGACATTACTCTTATGGAGGAAAGTGCGCATGGTGACTGTTGCATTCAATCCCGATGCAATTTTAGTGTTTCATCAACACTCTGATAGTCCACAGATTACAGAATGCCTCCAGATGTGCATCGGAAACTATTATTGGTCTTCCAGGTAACGATCAAAGCGTAGACTGTTTGAGACATTACTCCCATGGAGGAAAGTGCGCATGGTGACTGTTGTATTCAATCAAGATGCATTTTCTGTGTTTCATCAACCCTCTGATAGTCGACAGATTACAGAATACCTCCAGATGTGCATCGGAACTAACACTGGTCTTCCAGGGAACAATCAAAGCGTAGACTGTTTGAGACATTACTAACATGGAGGTAAGTGCGCATGGTGACTGTTGTATTCAATCCCGATGCAATTTCTGTGTTTCATCAACAATTTGAAGGTCCACAGATTACAGAATGCCTCCAGATGTGCATTGGAAACTACTACTAGTCTTCCAGGGAACGATCAAAGGGTAGACTGTTTGAGACATTGCTCCCATGGAGGAAAGTGCACATGGTGACAGTTGTATTTAATCCCGATGCAATTTCTGAGTTTCGTCATCACTTTGATAGTCCACAGATTACAGAATGCCTCCAGATGTGCATCGGAAACTACTACTGGTCTTCCAGGGAACGATCAAAGCGTAAACTGTTTGAGACATTACTCCCATGGAGGAAAGTGCGCACTGTGACTTTTGTATTCAATCCCGATGCAATTTCTGAATTTCCTCAACAGTCTGATAGTCCACGGATTGCAGAATGCGTCCAGATGTGCATCGTAAACTACTACTGGACTTCCAGGGAACGATCAAAGCGTAGACTGTTTGAGACATTACTCTTATGGAGGAGAGTGCGCATGGTGTCTGTTGTATTCAATCCCGATGCAATTTCTGTTTCATAAAGTCTCTGATACTCCACAGATTACATAATCTCTCCAGATGTGCATCGGCAACTACTACTGGTCTTCCAGGGAACGATCAAAGCGTTGAATGTTTTAGACATTACTCTTATGGAGGAAAGTGCGCATGGTGACTGTTGTATTCAATCCCGATGTAATTTCTGTGTTTCATCAACACTTTGAAGGTCCACAGATTACAGAATGCCTCCAGATGTGCATCGGAAACTATTACTGGTCTTTCAGTTAACGATCAAAGCGTAGACTTTATGAGAATTACTAACATGGAGGAAAGTGCGCATGGTAACTGTTGTATTCAATCGCGATGCAATTTCTGTGTTTCATCAACACTCAGATACTCCACAGATTACAGAATGCCTCCAGATGTGCATCGGTAACTACCACTGGTCTTCCAGGGAACGATCAAAGCGTAGACTGTTTCAGATATTACTAACATGGAGGAAAGTGCGCATGGTGACTGTTGTATTCAATCCCGATGCAATTTCTGTGTTTCATCAACACTTTGAAGGTCCACAGATTACAGAATGTCTCCAGATGTGCATCGGAAACTACTACTGGACTTCCAGGAACCGATCAAAGCGTAGACTGTTTGAGACATTACTCCCGTGGACTAAAGTGCACATGGTGACAGTTGTATTCAATTGCGATGCTATTTCTGAGTTTCATCAACACTTCGATACTCCACAGATTACAGAATGCCTCCAGATGTGCATCGGAAACTACTACTAGTCTTCCAGGGAACGATCAAAGAGTAGACTGTTTGAGACATTGCTCCCATGGAGGAAAGTGCACATGGTGACAGTTGTATTTAATCCCGATGCAATTTCTGAGTTTCGTCATCACTTTGATAGTCCACAGATTACAGAATGCCTCCAGATGTGCATCGGAAACTACTACTGGTCTTCCAGGGAACGATCAAAGCGTAAACTGTTTGAGACATTACTCCCATGGAGGAAAGTGCGCACTGTGACTGTTGTATTCAATCCCGATGCAATTTCTGTGTTTCCTAAACAGTCTGATAGTCCACGGATTGCAGAATGCGTCCAGATGTGCATCGTAAACTACTACTGGACTTCCAGGGAACGATCAAAGCGTAGACTGTTTGAGACATTATTCTTATGGAGGAGAGTGCGCATGGTGTCTGTTGTATTCAATCCCGATGCAATTTCTGTGTTTCATAAAGTCTCTGATACTCCACAGATTACATAATCTCTCCAGATGTGCATCGGCAACTACTACTGGTCTTCTTGGGAACGATCAAAGCGTAGACTGTTTGAGACATTACTCCCATGGAGGAAAGTGTGCATGGTGACTGTTGTATTCAATCCCGATGCAATTTCACTTTTATCAACACTCTGATAGTCCTCAGAATACAGAATGCCTCCAGATGTGCATCGGAATCTACTACTGGTCATCCAGGGAACGATCAAAGCGTCGACTCTTTAGACATTACTCCCATGGAGGAAAGTTCGCATAGTGACTATTGTATTCAATCCCGATGTAATTTCTGTGTTTCATCAACACTTTGAAGGTCCACAGATTACAGAATGCCTCCAGATGTGCATCGGAAACTAACACTGGTCTTTCTGGGAACGATCAAAGCGTAGACTGTTTCAGACATTACTAACATGGAGGAAAGTGCGCATGGTGACTGTTGTATTCAATCCCGATGCCATTTCTGTGTTTCATCAACACTTTGATACTCCACAGATTACAGAATGCCTCCAGATGTGCATCGGAAACTACTACTGGTCTTCCAGGGAACGATCAAAGCGTAGACTGTTTGAGACATTGCTCCCATGGAGGAAAGTGCACATGGTGACAGTTGTATTCAATCCCGATGCAATTTCTGAGTTTCATCAACACTTTGATAGTCCACAGATTTCAGAATGCCTCCAGATGTGCATCGGAAACTACTACTGGTCTTCCAGGGAACAATCAAAGCGTAAACTGTTTGAGACGATACTCCCATGGAGGAAAGTGCGCATGGTGACTGTTGTATTCAATCCCGATGCAATTTTAGTGTTTCATCAACACTCTGATAGTCCACGGATTACAGAATGCTCCAGATGTGCATCGGAAAATACTACTGGACTTCCAGGGAACGATCAAAGCGTAGACTGTTTGAGACATTACCCTTATGGAGGAGAGTGCGCATGGTGACTGTTGTATTCAATCCCGATGCAATATTAGTGTTTTATCAACACTCTGATAGTCCACAGATTACAGAATGCCGCCACATGTGCATCAGAAACTACCACTGGTATTCCAGGGAACAATCAAAGTGTAAACTATTTGAGACATTACTTTCATGGAGGAAACTGCGAATGGTGACTGTTGTATTCAATCCCGATGCAATTTTCTGTGTTTCATCAACTCTCTGATACTCCACAGATTACAGAATGCCTCCAGATGTGCATCGGAAACTACTACTGGTCTTCCAGGGAACGATCAAAGCGTAGACTGTTTGAGACATTACTCCCATGGAGGAAAGTGCGCATGGTGTCTGTTGTATTAAATCCCGATGCAATTTCTGCGTTACATCAACACCCTGATATTACACAGATTACAGAATGCCTCCAGATGTGCATCGGAAACTACTACTGGACTTCCAGGGAACGATCAAACCGTTGAATATTTGAGACATTACTCTTATGGAGGAAAGTGCGCATGGTGACTGTTGTATTCAATCTCGATGTAATTTCTGTGTTTCATCAACACTTTGAAGGTCCACAGATTACAGAATGCCTCCAGATGTGCATCGGAAACTATTACTGGTCTTCCAGTTAACGATCAAAGCGTAGACTGTTTCAGACATTACTAACATGGAGGAAAGTGCGCATGGTGACTGTTGTATTCAATCCCGATGCAATTTCGGTGTTTCATCAACAATTTGAAGGTCCACACATTACAGAATGTCTCCAGATGTGCATCGGAAACTACTACTGGTCTTCCAGGAAACGATCAAAGCGTAGACTGTTTGAGACATTACTCCCATGGACTAAAGTGCACATGGTGACAGTTGTATTCAATTGCGATGCAATTTCTGAGTTTCATCAACACATCGATAGTCCACAGATTACACAATGCCTCCAGATGTGCTTCGGAAACTACTACTGGTCTTCCAGGGAACGATCAAAGCGTAAAGTGTTTGAGACATTACTCCCATGGAGGAAAGTGCGCACGGTGACTGTTGTATTCAACCCTGAGGCAATTTCTGTGTTTCATCAACACTTTGAAGGTCCACAGATTACCGAATGCCTCCACATGTGCATCGGAAACTACTACTGGACTTCCAGGGAACGATCAAAGCGTAGACTGTTTGAGACATTACTCTTATGGAGGAAAGTGCGCATGGTGACTGTTGCATTCAATCCCGATGCAATTTTAGTGTTTCATCAACACTCTGATAGTCCACAGATTACAGAATGCCTCCAGATGTGCATCGGAACTAACACTGGTCTTCCAGGGAACAATCAAAGCGTAGAATGTTTTAGACATTATCTTCATGGAGGAAAGTGCGCATGGTGACTGTTGTATTCAATCCCGATGCAATTTCTGTGTTTCATCAACACTTTGAAGGTCCACAGATTACAGAATGCCTCCAGATGTGCATCGGTAACTACTACTAGTCTTCCAGGGAACGATCAAAGAGTAGACTGTTTGAGACATTGCTCCCATGGAGGAAAGTGCACATGGTGACAGTTGTATTTAATCCCGATGCAATTTCTGAGTTTCGTCATCACTTTGAAAGTCCACAGATTACAGAATGCCTCCTGATGTGCATCGGAAACTACTACTGGCCTTCCAGGGAACGATCAAAGCGTAAACTGTTTGAGACATTACTCCCATGGAGGGAAGTGCGCACTGTGACTGTTGTATTCAATCCCGATGCAATTTCTGTGTTTCCTCAACAGTCTGATAGTCCACGGATTGCTGAATGCGTCCAGATGTGCATCGTAAACTACTACTGGACTTCCAGGGAACGATCAAAGCGTAGACTGTTTGAGACATTACTCTTATGGAGGAGAGTGCGCATGGTGACTGTTGTATTCAATCCCGATGCAATATCTGTGTTTCATAAAGTCTCTGATACTCCACAGATTACATAATCTCTCCAGATGTGCATCGGCAACTACTACTGGTCTTCCTGGGAACGATCAAAGCGTAGACTGTTTGAGACATTACTCCCATGGAGGAAAGTGTGCATAGTGACTGTTGTATTCAATCCCGATGCAATTTTACTTTTATAAACACTCTGATAGTCCACAGAATACAGAATGCCTCCAGATGTGGATCGGAAACTACTATTGGTCTTCCAGGGAACGATCAAAGCGTCGACTCTTTGAGACATTACTCCCATGGAGGAAAGTTCGCATAGTGACTATTGTATTCAATCCCGATGTAATTTCTGTGTTTCATCAACACTTTGAAGGTCCACAGATTACAGAATGCCTCCAGAAGTGCATCGGAATCTATTACTGGTCTTCCAGGGAACGATCAAAGCGTAGACTTTTTGAGAATTACTAACATGGAGGAAAGTGCGCATGGTGAATGTTGTATTAAATCCCGATGCAATTTCTGTGTTTCATCAACACCCAGATACTCCACAGATTACAGAATGCCTCCAGATGTGCATCGGAAACTACTACTGGTCTTCCAATGAACGATCACAGCGTAGACTGTTTGAGAATTACTCCCATGGGGGAAAGTGCGCATGGTGTCGGTTGTATTCAATTCCGATGCAATTTCTGTGTTTCGTCAACACTCTGATACTCCACAGATTACAGAATGCCTCCAGATGTGCATCGGAAACTATTATTGGTCTTCCAGGGAACGATCAAAGCATAGACTGTTAAAGACATTACTCCCATGGAGGAAAGTGCGCATGGTGACTGTTGTATTCAATCAAGATGCATTTTCTGTGTTTCATCAACCCTCTGATAGTCCACAGATTACAGAATACCTCCAGATGTGCATCGGAAACTACTAATAGTCTTCCAGGAAGCGATCAAAGCGTAGACTGTTTGAGACATTACTCTTATGGAGGAGAGTGCGCATGGTGACTGTTGTATTTAATCACGATGCAATTTCTGTGTTTCATCAACTCTCTGATACTCCACAGATTACATAATCTCTCCAGATGTGCATCGGAAACTACTACTGGACTTCCAGGGAACGATCAAAGCGTTGAATGTTTGAGACATTACTCTTATGGAGGAAAGTGCGCATGGTGACTGTTGTATTCAATCCCGATGCAATTTCAGTGTTTCATCAACACTTTGAAGGTCCACAGATTACAGAATGCCTTTAGATGTGCATCGGAAACTACTACTAGTCTTCCAGGGAACGATCAAAGAGTAGACTGTTTGAGACATTGCTCACATGGAGGATAGTGCACATGGTGACAGTTGTATTTAATCCCGATGCAATTTCTGAGTTTCGTCAACACTTTGATAGTCCACAGATTACAGAATGCCTCCAGATGTGCATCGGAAACTATTATTGGTCTTCCAGATAACGATCAAAGCATAGACTGTTAGAGACATTACTCCCATGGAGGAAAGTGCGCATGGTGACTGTTGTATTCAATCAAGATGCATTTTCTGTGTTTCATCAACCCTCTGATAGTCCACAGATTACAGAATACCTCCAGATGTGCATCGGAAACTAACACAGGTCTTCCAGGGAACAATCAAAGCGTAGACTGTTTGAGACATTACTAACATGGAGGAAAGTGCGCATGGTGACAGTTGTATTCAATCCCGATGCAATTTCTGTGTTTCATCAACACTTTGAAGGTCCTCAGATTACAGAATGCCTCCAGATGTGCATCGGAAACTACTACTAGTCTTCCAGGAAGCGATCGAAGCGTAGACTGTTTGAGACATTATTCTTATGGAGGAGAGTGCGCATGGTGACTGTTGTATTCAATCACGATGCAATTTCTGTGTTTCATCAACTCTCTGATACTCCACAGATTACATAATCTCTCCAGATGTGCATCGGAAACTACTTCTGGTCTTCATGGGAACGATCAAAGCGTAGACTGCTTGAGACATTACTCCCATGGAGGAAAGTGTACATGGAGACTGTTGTATTCAATCCCGATGCAGTTTTACTTTTATCAACACTCTGATAGTCCACAAAATACCGTATGCCTCCAGATGTGCATCGGAAACTACTACTGGTCTTCCAGGGAACGATCAAAGCGTTGAATGTTTGAGACATTACTCTTATGGAGGAAAGTGCGCATGGTGACTGTTGTATTCAATTCCGATGCAATTTCTGTGTTTCATCAGCACTTTGAAGGTCCACAGATTACAGAATGAATCCAGATGTGCATCGGAAACTATTACTGGTCTTCCAGGGGACGATCAAAGCGTAGACTTTTTGAGAATTACTAACATGGAGGTAAGTGCGCATGGTGACTGTTGTATTCATTATCGATGCAATTTCTGTGTTTCATCAACACTCAGATGCTCCACAGATTACAGAATGCCTCCAGATGTGCATCGGTAACTACCACTGGTCTTCCAGGGAACGATCAAAGCGTAGACTGTTTGATACATTACTCCCATGGAGGAAAGTGCGCATGGTGACTGTTGTATTCAATCAAGATGCATTTTCTGTGTTTCATCAACCCTCTGATAGTCGACAGATTACAGAATACCTCCAGATGTGCATCGGAAACTAACACTGGTCTTCCAGGGAACAATCAAAGCGTAGACTGTTTGAGACATTACTAACATGGAGGAAAGTGCGCATGGTGACAGTTGTACTCAATCCCGATGCAATTTCAGTGTTTCATCAACACTTTGAAGGTCCACAGATTACAGAATGACTCCAGATGTGCATCGGAAACTACTACTAGTCTTCCAGGAAACGATCAAAGCGTAGACTGTTTGAGACATTACTCTTATGGAGGAGAGTGCGCATGGTGACTGTTGTATTCAATCACGATGCAATTTCTGTGTTTCATCAACTCTCTGATACTCCACAGATTACATAATCTCTCCAGATGTGCATCGGAAACTACTTCTGGTCTTAATGGGAACGATCAAAGCGTAGACTGCTTGAGACATTACTCCCGTGGAGGAAAGTGTGCATGGTGACTGTTGTATTCAATCCCGATGCAATTTTACTTTTATCAACACTCTGATAGTCCACAAAATACAGAATGCCTCCAGATGTGCATCGTAAACTACTACTGGTCTTCCAGGGAACGATCAAAGCGTCGACGCTTTGAGACATTACTATAATGGAGAAAAGTTCGCATGGTGACTATTGTATTCAATCCCGATGCAATTTCTGTGTTTCATCAACACTTTGAATGTCCACAGATTACAGAATGCCTCCAGATGTGCATCAGAAACTATTACTGGTCTTCCAGGGAACGATCAAAGGGTAGACTTTTTGAGAATTACTAACATGGAGGAAAGTGCGCATGGTGACTGTTGTATTCAATCCCGATGCAATTTCTGTGTTTCATCAACACTCAGATACTCCACAGATTACAGAATGCCTCCAGATGTGCATCGGAAACTAACACTGGTCTTCCAGCGAACCATCAAAGCGTAGACTGTTTGAGACATTACTAACATGGAGGAAAGTGGGGATGGTGACTGATGTATTCAATCCCGATGCAATTTCTTTGTTTCATCAACACGTTGAAGGTCCACTGATAACAGAATGATTCCAGATGTGCATCGGATACTACTACTGGTCTTCCAATGAACGATCAAAGCGTAGACTGTTTGAGAATTACTCCCATGGGGGAAAGTGCGCATGGTGTCTGTTGTATTCAATCCCGATGCTATTTCTGTGTTTCATCAACACTCTGATACTCCACAGGTTACAGAATGCATCCAGATGTGCATCGGAAACTACTACTGGATTTCCAGGGAACGATCAAAACGTTGAATGTTTGAGACATTACTCTTATGGAGGAAAGTGCGCATGGTTACTGTTGTATTCAATTCCGATGCAATTTCTGTGTTTCATCAGCACTTTGAAGGTCCACAGATTACAGAATGAATCCAGATGTGCATCGGAAACAATTACTGGTCTTCCAGGGGACGATCAAAGCGTAGACTTTTTGAGAATTACTAACATGGAGGAAAGTGCGCATGGTGACTGTTGTATTCAATCCCGATGCAATTTCTGTGTTTCATCAACACTCAGATACTCCACAGATTACAGAATGCCTCCAGATGTGCATCGGTAACTACCACTGGTCTTCCAGGGAACGATCAAAGCGTAGACTGTTTGAGACATTACTCCCATGGAGGAAAGAGCGCATGGTGACTGTTGTATTCAATCAAGATGCATTTTCTGTGTTTCATCAACCCTCTGATAGTCGACAGATTACAGAATACCTCCAGATGGGCATCGGAAACTAACACTGGTCTTCCAGGGAACAATCAAAGCGTAGACTGTTTGAGACATTACTAACATGGATCAAAGTGCGCATGGTGACTGTTGTATTCAATCCCGATGCAATTTCTGTGTTTCGTCAACACTTTGAAGGTCCACAGATTACAGAATGCCTCCAGATGTGCATCGGAAACTACTACTAGTCTTCCAGGGAACGATCAAAGAGTAGACTGTTTGAGACATTGCTCAAATGGAGGAAAGTGCACATGGTGGCAGTTGTATTTAATCACGATGCAATTTCTGAGTTTCATCAACACTTTGATAGTCCACAGATTACAGAATGCCTCCTGATGTGCATCGGAAACTACTACTGGTCTGCCAGGGAACGGTCAAAGCGTAAACTGTTTGAGACATTACTCCCATGGAGGAAAGTGCGCACTGTGCCTGTTGTATTCAATCCCGATCCAATTTCTGTGTTTCATCAACAGGCTGATAGTCAACGGATTTTAGAATGCCTCCAGAAGTGCATCAGAAACTACTACTGGACTTCCAGGGAACGATCAAAGCGTTGACTTTTTGACAATTACTAACATGGAGGAAAGTGCGCATGGTGACTGTTGTATTCAATCACGATGCAATTTCTGTGTTTCATCAACATTCAGATACTCCTCAGATTACAGAATGCCTCCAGATGTTCATCGTAAACTAACACTGGTCTTCCAGGGAACGATCAAAACATAGACTGTTTGAGACATTACTAACATGGAGGAAAGTTTCGATGGTGACAGTTGTATTAAATCCCGATGCAATTTCTTTGTTTCATCAACACTTTGAAGGTCCACAAATTACAGAATGATTCCAGATGTGAATCGGAAACTACTACTCGTCTTCCAGGGAACGATCAAAGCGTAGACTGTTTTACAATTACTCCCATGGAGGAAAGTGCGCATGGTGTCTGTTGTATTCAATCCCGATGCAATTTCTGTGTTTCATCAACACTCAGATACTCCACAGATTACAGAATGCCTCCAGATGTGCATCGGTAACTACCACTGGTCTTCCAGGGAACGATCAAAGCGTAGACTGTTTGAGACATTACTCCCATGGAGGAAAGTGCGCATGGTGACTGTTGTATTCAATCAAGATGCATTTTCTGTGTTTCATCAACCCTCTGATAGACGACAGATTACAGAATGCCTCCAGATGGGCATCGGAAACTAACACTGGTCTTCCAGGGAACAATCAAAGCGTAGACTGTTTGAGACATTACTAACATGGAGGAAAGTGCGCATGGTGACTGTTGTATTCAATCCCGATGCAATTTCTGTGTTTCATCAACACTTTGAAGGTCCACAGATTACAGAATGCCTCCAGATGTGCATCGGAAATTACTACTAGTCTTCCAGGGAACGATCAAAGAGTAGACTGTTTGAGACATTGCTCAAATGGAGGAAAGTGCACATGGTGACAGTTGTATTTAATCACGATGCAATTTCTGAGTTTCATCAACACTTTGTTAGTTCACAGATTACAGAATGCCTCCTGATGTGCATCGGAAACTACTACTGGTCTTCCAGGGAACGATCAAAGCGTACACTGTTTGAGACATTACTCCCATGGAGGAAAGTGCGCACTGTGCCTGTTGTATTCAATCCCGATCCAATTTCTGTGTTTCATCAACAGGCTGATAGTCCACGGATTGCAGAATGCCTCCAGATGTGCATCAGAAACTACTACTGGACTTCCAGGGAACGATCAAAGCGTAGACTTTTTGAGAATTACTAACATGGAGGAAAGTGCGCATGGTGACTGTTGTATTCAATCACGATGCTATTTCTGTGTTTCATCAACATTCAGATACTCCTCAGATTACAGAATGCCTCCAGATGTGCATCGGAAACTATTACTGGTCTTCCAGGGAACGATCAAAACGTAGACTGTTTGAGACATTACTAACATGGAGGAAAGTTTCGATGGTGACTGTTGTATTAAATCCCGATGCAATTTCTTTGTTTCATCAACACTTTGAAGGTCCACAGATTACAGAATGATTCCAGATGTGCATCGGAAACTACTACTGGTCTTCCAGGGAACGATCAAAGCGTAGACTGTTTTAGAATTACTCCTATGGAGGAAAGTGCGCATGGTGTCTGTTGTATTCAATCCCGATGCAATTTCTGTGTTTCATCAACCCTCTGATAGTCGACAGATTACAGAATACCTCCAGATGTGCATCGGAAACTACTACTGGTCTTCCAGGGAACGATCAAAGCGTAAACTGTTTGAGACATTACTCCCATGGAGGAAAGTGCGCACTGTGACTGTTGTATTCAATCCCGATGCAATTTCTGTGTTTCCTAAACAGTCTGATAGTCCACGGATTGCAGAATGCGTCCAGATGTGCATCGTAAACTACTACTGGACTTCCAGGGAACGATCAAAGCGTAGACTGTTTGAGACATTATTCTTATGGAGGAGAGTGCGCATAGTGTCTGTTGTATTCAATCCCGATGCAATTTCTGTGTTTCATAAAGTCTCTGATACTCCACAGATTACATAATCTCTCCAGATGTGCATCGGCAACTACTACTGGTCTTCTTGGGAACGATCAAAGCGTAGACTGTTTGAGACATTACTCCCATGGAGGAAAGTGTGCATGGTGACTGTTGTATTCAATCCCGATGCAATTTCACTTTTATCAACACTCTGATAGTCCTCAGAATACAGAATGCCTCCAGATGTGCATCGGAATCTACTACTGGTCATCCAGGGAACGATCAAAGCGTCGACTCTTTAGACATTACTCCCATGGAGGAAAGTTCGCATAGTGACTATTGTATTCAATCCCGATGTAATATCTGTGTTTCATCAACACTTTGAAGGTCCACAGATTACAGAATGCCTCCAGATGTGCATCGGAAACTAACACTGGTCTTTCTGGGAACGATCAAAGCGTAGACTGTTAGAGACATTACTCCCATGGAGGAAAGTGCGCATGGTGACTGTTGTATTCACTCAAGATGCATTTTCTGTGTTTCATCAACCCTCTGATAGTCGACAGATTACAGAATACCTCCAGATGTGCATCGGAACTAACACTGGTCTTCCAGGGAACAATCAAAGCGTAGAATGTTTTAGACATTATCTTCATGGAGGAAAGTGCGCATGGTGACTGTTGTATTCAATCCCGATGCAATTTCTGTGTTTCATCAACACTTTGAAGGTCCACAGATTACAGAATGCCTCCAGATGTGCATCGGTAACTACTACTAGTCTTCCAGGGAACGATCAAAGAGTAGACTGTTTGAGACATTGCTCCCATGGAGGAAAGTGCACATGGTGACAGTTGTATTTAATCCCGATGCAATTTCTGAGTTTCGTCATCACTTTGAAAGTCCACAGATTACAGAATGCCTCCTGATGTGCATCGGAAACTACTACTGGCCTTCCAGGGAACGATCAAAGCGTAAACTGTTTGAGACATTACTCCCATGGAGGGAAGTGCGCACTGTGACTGTTGTATTCAATCCCGATGCAATTTCTGTGTTTCCTCAACAGTCTGATAGTCCACGGATTGCTGAATGCGTCCAGATGTGCATCGTAAACTACTACTGGACTTCCAGGGAACGATCAAAGCGTAGACTGTTTGAGACATTACTCTTATGGAGGAGAGTGCGCATGGTGACTGTTGTATTCAATCCCGATGCAATATCTGTGTTTCATAAAGTCTCTGATACTCCACAGATTACATAATCTCTCCAGATGTGCATCGGCAACTACTACTGGTCTTCCTGGGAACGATCAAAGCGTAGACTGTTTGAGACATTACTCCCATGGAGGAAAGTGTGCATAGTGACTGTTGTATTCAATCCCGATGCAATTTTACTTTTATAAACACTCTGATAGTCCACAGAATACAGAATGCCTCCAGATGTGCATCGGAAACTACTATTGGTCTTCCAAGGAACGATCAAAGCGTCGACTCTTTGAGACATTACTCCCATGGAGGAAAGTTCGCATAGTGACTATTGTATTCAATCCCGATGTAATTTCTGTGTTTCATCAACACTTTGAAGGTCCACAGATTACAGAATGCCTCCAGATGTGCATCGGAATCTATTACTGGTCTTCCAGGGAACGATCAAAGCGTAGACTTTTTGAGAATTACTAACATGGAGGAAAGTGCGCATGGTGAATGTTGTATTAAATCCCGATGCAATTTCTGTGTTTCATCAACACCCAGATACTCCACAGATTACAGAATGCCTCCAGATGTGCATCGGAAACTACTACTGGTCTTCCAATGAACGATCACAGCGTAGACTGTTTGAGAATTACTCCCATGGGGGAAAGTGCGCATGGTGTCGGTTGTATTCAATTCCGATGCAATTTCTGTGTTTCGTCAACACTCTGATACTCCACAGATTACAGAATGCCTCCAGATGTGCATCGGAAACTATTATTGGTTTTCCAGGGAACGATCAAAGCATAGACTGTTAAAGACATTACTCCCATGGAGGAAAGTGCGCATGGTGACTGTTGTATTCAATCAAGATGCATTTTCTGTGTTTCATCAACCCTCTGATAGTCCACAGATTACAGAATACCTCCAGATGTGCATCGGAAACTACTAATAGTCTTCCAGGAAGCGATCAAAGCGTAGACTGTTTGAGACATTACTCTTATGGAGGAGAGTGCGCATGGTGACTGTTGTATTTAATCACGATGCAATTTCTGTGTTTCATCAACTCTCTGATACTCCACAGATTACATAATCTCTCCAGATGTGCATCGGAAACTACTACTGGACTTCCAGGGAACGATCAAAGCGTTGAATGTTTGAGACATTACTCTTATGGAGGAAAGTGCGCATGGTGACTGTTGTATTCAATCCCGATGCAATTTCAGTGTTTCATCAACACTTTGAAGGTCCACAGATTACAGAATGCCTTTAGATGTGCATCGGAAACTACTACTAGTCTTCCAGGGAACGATCAAAGAGTAGACTGTTTGAGACATTGCTCACATGGAGGATAGTGCACATGGTGACAGTTGTATTTAATCCCGATGCAATTTCTGAGTTTCGTCAACACTTTGATAGTCCACAGATTACAGAATGCCTCCAGATGTGCATCGGAAACTATTATTGGTCTTCCAGATAACGATCAAAGCATAGACTGTTAGAGACATTACTCCCATGGTGGAAAGTGCGCATGGTGACTGTTGTATTCAATCAAGATGCATTTTCTGTGTTTCATCAACCCTCTGATAGTCCACAGATTACAGAATACCTCCAGATGTGCATCGGAAACTAACACAGGTCTTCCAGGGAACAATCAAAGCGTAGACTGTTTGAGACATTACTAACATGGAGGAAAGTGCGCATGGTGACAGTTGTATTCAATCCCGATGCAATTTCTGTGTTTCATCAACACTTTGAAGGTCCTCAGATTACAGAATGCCTCCAGATGTGCATCGGAAACTACTACTAGTCTTCCAGGAAGCGATCGAAGCGTAGACTGTTTGAGACATTATTCTTATGGAGGAGAGTGCGCATGGTGACTGTTGTATTCAATCACGATGCAATTTCTGTGTTTCATCAACTCTCTGATACTCCACAGATTACATAATCTCTCCAGATGTGCATCGGAAACTACTTCTGGTCTTCATGGGAACGATCAAAGCGTAGACTGCTTGAGACATTACTCCCATGGAGGAAAGTGTACATGGAGACTGTTGTATTCAATCCCGATGCAATTTTACTTTTATCAACACTCTGATAGTCCACAAAATACCGTATGCCTCCAGATGTGCATCGGAAACTACTACTGGTCTTCCAGGGAACGATCAAAGCGTTGAATGTTTGAGACATTACTCTTATGGAGGAAAGTGCGCATGGTGACTGTTGTATTCAATTCCGATGCAATTTCTGTGTTTCATCAGCACTTTGAAGGTCCACAGATTACAGAATGAATCCAGATGTGCATCGGAAACTATTACTGGTCTTCCAGGGGACGATCAAAGCGTAGACTTTTTGAGAATTACTAACATGGAGGAAAGTGCGCATGGTGACTGTTGTATTCATTATCGATGCAATTTCTGTGTTTCATCAACACTCAGATGCTCCACAGATTACAGAATGCCTCCAGATGTGCATCGGTAACTACCACTGGTCTTCCAGGGAACGATCAAAGCGTAGACTGTTTGATACATTACTCCCATGGAGGAAAGTGCGCATGGTGACTGTTGTATTCAATCAAGATGCATTTTCTGTGTTTCATCAACCCTCTGATAGTCGACAGATTACAGAATACCTCCAGATGTGCATCGGAAACTAACACTGGTCTTCCAGGGAACAATCAAAGCGTAGACTGTTTGAGACATTACTAACATGGAGGAAAGTGCGCATGGTGACAGTTGTACTCAATCCCGATGCAATTTCAGTGTTTCATCAACACTTTGAAGGTCCACAGATTACAGAATGACTCCAGATGTGCATCGGAAACTACTACTAGTCTTCCAGGAAACGATCAAAGCGTAGACTGTTTGAGACATTACTCTTATGGAGGAGAGTGCGCATAGTGACTGTTGTATTCAATCACGATGCAATTTCTGTGTTTCATCAACTCTCTGATACTCCACAGATTACATAATCTCTCCAGATGTGCATCGGAAACTACTTCTGGTCTTAATGGGAACGATCAAAGCGTAGACTGCTTGAGACATTACTCCCGTGGAGGAAAGTGTGCATGGTGACTGTTGTATTCAATCCCGATGCAATTTTACTTTTATCAACACTCTGATAGTCCACAAAATACAGAATGCCTCCAGATGTGCATCGTAAACTACTACTGGTCTTCCAGGGAACGATCAAAGCGTCGACGCTTTGAGACATTACTATAATGGAGGAAAGTTCGCATGGTGACTATTGTATTCAATCCCGATGCAATTTCTGTGTTTCATCAACACTTTGAATGTCCACAGATTACAGAATGCCTCCAGATGTGCATCAGAAACTATTACTGGTCTTCCAGGGAACGATCAAAGCGTAGACTTTTTGAGAATTACTAACATGGAGGAAAGTGCGCATGGTGACTGTTGTATTCAATCCCGATGCAATTTCTGTGTTTCATCAACACTCAGATACTCCACAGATTACAGAATGCCTCCAGATGTGCATCGGAAACTAACACTGGTCTTCCAGCGAACCATCAAAGCGTAGACTGTTTGAGACATTACTAACATGGAGGAAAGTGGGGATGGTGACTGATGTATTCAATCCCGATGCAATTTCTTTGTTTCATCAACACGTTGAAGGTCCACTGATAACAGAATGATTCCAGATGTGCATCGGATACTACTACTGGTCTTCCAATGAACGATCAAAGCGTAGACTGTTTGAGAATTACTCCCATGGGGGAAAGTGCGCATGGTGTCTGTTGTATTCAATCCCGATGCTATTTCTGTGTTTCATCAACACTCTGATACTCCACAGGTTACAGAATGCATCCAGATGTGCATCGGAAACTACTACTGGATTTCCAGGGAACGATCAAAACGTTGAATGTTTGAGACATTACTCTTATGGAGGAAAGTGCGCATGGTTACTGTTGTATTCAATTCCGATGCAATTTCTGTGTTTCATCAGCACTTTGAAGGTCCACAGATTACAGAATGAATCCAGATGTGCATCGGAAACAATTACTGGTCTTCCAGGGGACGATCAAAGCGTAGACTTTTTGAGAATTACTAACATGGAGGAAAGTGCGCATGGTGACTGTTGTATTCAATCCCGATGCAATTTCTGTGTTTTATCAACACTCAGATACTCCACAGATTACAGAATGCCTCCAGATGTGCATCGGTAACTACCACTGGTCTTCCAGGGAACGATCAAAGCGTAGACTGTTTGAGACATTACTCCCATGGAGGAAAGAGCGCATGGTGACTGTTGTATTCAATCAAGATGCATTTTCTGTGTTTCATCAACCCTCTGATAGTCGACAGATTACAGAATACCTCCAGATGGGCATCGGAAACTAACACTGGTCTTCCAGGGAACAATCAAAGCGTAGACTGTTTGAGACATTACTAACATGGATCAAAGTGCGCATGGTGACTGTTGTATTCAATCCCGATGCAATTTCTGTGTTTCGTCAACACTTTGAAGGTCCACAGATTACAGAATGCCTCCAGATGTGCATCGGAAACTACTACTAGTCTTCCAGGGAACGATCAAAGAGTAGACTGTTTGAGACATTGCTCAAATGGAGGAAAGTGCACATGGTGGCAGTTGTATTTAATCACGATGCAATTTCTGAGTTTCATCAACACTTTGATAGTCCACAGATTACAGAATGCCTCCTGATGTGCATCGGAAACTACTACTGGTCTGCCAGGGAACGGTCAAAGCGTAAACTGTTTGAGACATTACTCCCATGGAGGAAAGTGCGCACTGTGCCTGTTGTATTCAATCCCGATCCAATTTCTGTGTTTCATCAACAGGCTGATAGTCAACGGATTTTAGAATGCCTCCAGAAGTGCATCAGAAACTACTACTGGACTTCCAGGGAACGATCAAAGCGTTGACTTTTTGACAATTACTAACATGGAGGAAAGTGCGCATGGTGACTGTTGTATTCAATCACGATGCAATTTCTGTGTTTCATCAACATTCAGATACTCCTCAGATTACAGAATGCCTCCAGATGTTCATCGTAAACTAACACTGGTCTTCCAGGGAACGATCAAAACATAGACTGTTTGAGACATTACTAACATGGAGGAAAGTTTCGATGGTGACAGTTGTATTAAATCCCGATGCAATTTCTTTGTTTCATCAACACTTTGAAGGTCCACAAATTACAGAATGATTCCAGATGTGAATCGGAAACTACTACTCGTCTTCCAGGGAACGATCAAAGCGTAGACTGTTTTACAATTACTCCCATGGAGGAAAGTGCGCATGGTGTCTGTTGTATTCAATCCCGATGCAATTTCTGTGTTTCATCAACACTCAGATACTCCACAGATTACAGAATGCCTCCAGATGTGCATCGGTAACTACCACTGGCCTTCCAGGGAACGATCAAAGCGTAGACTGTTTGAGACATTACTCCCATGGAGGAAAGTGCGCATGGTGACTGTTGTATTCAATCAAGATGCATTTTCTGTGTTTCATCAACCCTCTGATAGACGACAGATTACAGAATACCTCCAGATGGGCATCGGAAACTAACACTGGTCTTCCAGGGAACAATCAAAGCGTAGACTGTTTGAGACATTACTAACATGGAGGAAAGTGCGCATGGTGACTGTTGTATTCAATCCCGATGCAATTTCTGTGTTTCATCAACACTTTGAAGGTCCACAGATTACAGAATGCCTCCAGATGTGCATCGGAAATTACTACTAGTCTTCCAGGTAACGATCAAAGAGTAGACTGTTTGAGACATTGCTCAAATGGAGGAAAGTGCACATGGTGACAGTTGTATTTAATCACGATGCAATTTCTGAGTTTCATCAACACTTTGTTAGTTCACAGATTACAGAATGCCTCCTGATGTGCATCGGAAACTACTACTGGTCTTCCAGGGAACGATCAAAGCGTAAACTGTTTGAGACATTACTCCCATGGAGGAAAGTGCGCACTGTGCCTGTTGTATTCAATCCCGATCCAATTTCTGTGTTTCATCAACAGGCTGATAGTCCACGGATTGCAGAATGCCTCCAGATGTGCATCAGAAACTACTACTGGACTTCCAGGGAACGATCAAAGCGAAGACTTTTTGAGAATTACTAACATGGAGGAAAGTGCGCATGGTGACTGTTGTATTCAATCACGATGCTATTTCTGTGTTTCATCAACATTCAGATACTCCTCAGATTACAGAATGCCTCCAGATGTGCATCGGAAACTATTACTGGTCTTCCAGGGAACGATCAAAACGTAGACTGTTTGAGACATTACTAACATGGAGGAAAGTTTCGATGGTGACTGTTGTATTAAATCCCGATGCAATTTCTTTGTTTCATCAACACTTTGAACGTCCACAGATTACAGAATGATTCCAGATGTGCATCGGAAACTACTACTGGTCTTCCAGGGAACGATCAAAGCGTAGACTGTTTTAGAATTACTCCTATGGAGGAAAGTGCGCATGGTGTCTGTTGTATTCAATCCCGATGCAATTTCTGTGTTTCATCAACCCTCTGATAGTCGACAGATTACAGAATACCTCCAGATGTGCATCGGAAACTAACACTGGTCTTCCAGGGAACAATCAAAGCGTAGACTGTTTGAGACATTACTAACATGGAGGAAAGTGCGCATGGTGACTGTTGTATTCAATCCCGATGCAATTTCTGTGTTTCATCAACACTTTGATGGTCCACAGATTACAGAATGCCTCCAGATGTGCATCGGAAACTACTACTAGTTTTCCAGGGAACGATCAAAGAGTAGACTGTTTGAGACATTGCTCCCATGGAGGAAAGTGCACATGGTGACAGTTGTATTTAATCCCAATGCAATTTCTGAGTTTAGTCAACACTTTGATAGTCCACAGATTACAGAATGCCTCCAGATGTGTATCGGAAACTATTATTGGTCTTCCAGGGAACGATAAAACATAGACTGTTAGAGACATTACTCCCATGGAGGGAAGTGCGCATGGTGACTGTTGTATTCAATCAAGATGCATTTTCTGTGTTTCATCAACCCTCTGATAGTCCACAGAATACAGAATACCTCCAGATGTGCATCGGAAACTAACACTGGTCTTCCAGGGAACAATCAAAGCGTAGACTGTTTGAGACATTACTAACATGGAGGAAAGTGCGCATGGTGACAGTTGTATACAATCCCGATGCAATTTCTGTGTTTCATCAACACTCTGATACTCCACAGATTACAGAATGCCTTCAGATGTGCATCGGAAACTACTACTGGACTTCCAGGGAACGATCAAAGCGTTGAATGTTTGAGACATTACTCTTATGGAGGAAAGTGCGCATGGTGACTGTTGTATTCAATCCCGATGCAATTTCTGTGTTTCATCAACACTTTGAAGGTCCACAGATTACAGAATGCCTCAAGATGTGCATCGGAAACTATTACTGGTCTTCCAATGAACGATCAAAGCGTAGACTTTTTGAGAATTACTAAAATGGAGGAAAGTGCGCATGGTGACTGTTGTATTCAATCCCGATGCAATTTCTGTGTTTCATCAACACTCAGATACTCCACAGATTACAGAATGCCTCCAGATGTGCATCGGAAACTACTACTTCTCTTCCAGGGAACGAACAAAGCGTAGACTGTTTGAGACATTACTCCCATGGAGGAAGGTGCGCATGGTGACTGTTGTATTCAATCCCAATGCAATTTCTGTTTTTCATCAACACTCTGATACTCCACAGATTACAGAATGCCTCCAGATGTGCATCGCAAACTACTACTGGTCTTCCAGGGAACGATCAAAGCGTAGACTGTTTGAGACATCACTCCCATGGAGGAAAGTGCGCATGGTGACTGTTGTATTCAATCTCGATGCAATTTCTGTGTTTCATCACCAGTCTGATAGTCCACAGTTTACAGAGTGCCACCAGATGTGCATCGGAAACTACTACTGGTCTTCCATGGAACGATCAAAAAGTTGAATGTTAGAGAAATTACTCCCATGGAGGAAAGTGCGCATGGTGACTGTTGTATTCAATCAAGATGCATTTTCTGTGTTTCATCAACCCTCTGATAGTCCACAGAATACAGAATACCTCCAGATGTGCATCGAAAACTAACACTGGTCTTCCAGGGAACAATCAAAGCGTAGACTGTTTGAGACATTACTAACATGGAGGAAAGTGCGCATGGTGACAGTTGTATTCAATCCCGATGCAATTTCTGTGTTTCATCAACACTTTGAAGGTCCACAGATTACAGAATGCCTCCAGATGTGCATCGGAAACTACTACTAGTTCTCCAGGGAACGATCAAAGAGTAGACTGTTTGAGACATTGCTCCCTTGGAGGAAAGTGCACATGGTGAAAGTTGTATTTAATCACGATGCAATTTCTGAGTTTCATCAACACTTTGATAGTCCACAGATTACAGAATGCCTCCAGATGTGCATCGGAAACTACTTAAGGTCTTCCAGGGAACGATCAAAGCGTAAACTGTTTGAGATATTACTCCCATGGAGGAAAGTGGGCACTGTGACTGTTGTATTCAATCCCGATCCAATTTCTGTGTTTCATCAACAGGCTGATAGTCCACGGATTGCAGAATGCCTCCAGACGTGCATCGGAAACTACTACTGGACTTCCAGGGAACGATCAAAGCGTAGACTGTTTGAGACATTACTCTTATGGAGGAGATTAAGCATGGTGACTGTTGTATTCAATCCCGATGCAATTTCTGTCTTTCATCAACTCTCTGATACTCCACAGATTACATAATCTCTCCAGATGTTCATCGGAAACTACTTCTGGTCTTCCTGGGAACGATCAAAGCGTAGACTGTTTGAGACATTACTCCCATGGAAGAAAGTGTGCATGGTGACTGTTGTATTCAATTCCGATGCAATTTCTGTGTTTCCTCAACACTTTGAAGGTCCACAGATTACAGAATGCTTCCAGATGTGCATCGGTAACTACCACTGGTCTTCCAGGGAACGATCAAATCGTACACTGTTTGAGACATTACTCCCATGGAGGAAAGTGCGCATGGTGTCTGTTGTATTTAATCCCGAGGCAATTTCTGTGTTTCATCAACACTCTGAAGGTCCACAGATTACAGAATGCCTCCAGATGTGCATCGGAAACTACTACTGGTCTTCCAGGGAACGATCAAAGCGTAGACTGTTTGAGACATTACTCCCATGGAGGAAGATGAGCATGGTGACTGTTGTATTCAGTCCCAATGCAATTTCTGTGTTTCATCAACACTCTGATACTCCACAGATTACAGAATGCCTCCAGATGTGTATCGGAAACTACTACTGGTCTTCCATTGAACGATCAAAGCGTAGACTGTTTGAGACATTACTCCCATGTAGGAAAGTGCCTATGGTGATTGTTGTATTCAATCTCGATGCAATGTCTGTGTTTCATCAACACTCAGATAGTCCACAGATTACAGAATGCCTCCAGATGTGCATCGGAAACTAACACTGGTGTTCCAGGAACGATCAAAGCGTAGACTGTTTGAGACATTGCTTCCATGGAGGAAAGTGCGCATGGTGACTGTTGCATTCAATCCCGATGCAATTTCCGTGTTTCATCAACACTCTGATTGTCCTCAGATTACAGAATGAATCCAGATGTGCATCGGTAACTAATACTGGTCTTCCAGGGAACGATCAAAGCGTAGACTGTTTGCGACATTACTAACATGGAGGAAAGTGGGGATGGTGACTGTTGTATTAAATCCCGATGCAATTTCTTTGTTTCATCAACACTTTGAACGTCCACAGATTACAGAATGATTCCAGATGTGCATCGGAAACTACTACTGGTCTTCCAGGGAACGATCAAAGCGTAGACTGTTTTAGAATTACTCCTATGGAGGAAAGTGCGCATGGTGTCTGTTGTATTCAATCCCGATGCAATTTCTGTGTTTCATCAACCCTCTGATAGTCGACAGATTACAGAATACCTCCAGATGTGCATCGGAAACTAACACTGGTCTTCCAGGGAACAATCAAAGCGTAGACTGTTTGAGACATTACTAACATGGAGGAAAGTGCGCATGGTGACTGTTGTATTCAATCCCGATGCAATTTCTGTGTTTCATCAACACTTTGATGGTCCACAGATTACAGAATGCCTCCAGATGTGCATCGGAAACTACTACTAGTTTTCCAGGGAACGATCAAAGAGTAGACTGTTTGAGACATTGCTCCCATGGAGGAAAGTGCACATGGTGACAGTTGTATTTAATCCCAATGCAATTTCTGAGTTTAGTCAACACTTTGATAGTCCACAGATTACAGAATGCCTCCAGATGTGTATCGGAAACTATTATTGGTCTTCCAGGGAACGATAAAACATAGACTGTTAGAGACATTACTCCCATGGAGGGAAGTGCGCATGGTGACTGTTGTATTCAATCAAGATGCATTTTCTGTGTTTCATCAACCCTCTGATAGTCCACAGAATACAGAATACCTCCAGATGTGCATCGGAAACTAACACTGGTCTTCCAGGGAACAATCAAAGCGTAGACTGTTTGAGACATTACTAACATGGAGGAAAGTGCGCATGGTGACAGTTGTATACAATCCCGATGCAATTTCTGTGTTTCATCAACACTCTGATACTCCACAGATTACAGAATGCCTTCAGATGTGCATCGGAAACTACTACTGGACTTCCAGGGAACGATCAAAGCGTTGAATGTTTGAGACATTACTCTTATGGAGGAAAGTGCGCATGGTGACTGTTGTATTCAATCCCGATGCAATTTCTGTGTTTCATCAACACTTTGAAGGTCCACAGATTACAGAATGCCTCAAGATGTGCATCGGAAACTATTACTGGTCTTCCAATGAACGATCAAAGCGTAGACTTTTTGAGAATTACTAAAATGGAGGAAAGTGCGCATGGTGGCTGTTGTATTCAATCCCGATGCAATTTCTGTGTTTCATCAACACTCAGATACTCCACAGATTACAGAATGCCTCCAGATGTGCATCGGAAACTACTACTTCTCTTCCAGGGAACGAACAAAGCGTAGACTGTTTGAGACATTACTCCCATGGAGGAAGGTGCGCATGGTGACTGTTGTATTCAATCCCAATGCAATTTCTATTTTTCATCAACACTCTGATACTCCACAGATTACAGAATGCCTCCAGATGTGCATCGCAAACTACTACTGGTCTTCCAGGGAACGATCAAAGCGTAGACTGTTTGAGACATCACTCCCATGGAGGAAAGTGCGCATGGTGACTGTTGTATTCAATCTCGATGCAATTTCTGTGTTTCATCACCAGTCTGATAGTCCACAGTTTACAGAGTGCCACCAGATGTGCATCGGAAACTACTACTGGTCTTCCATGGAACGATCAAAAAGTTGAATGTTAGAGAAATTACTGCCATGGAGGAAAGTGCGCATGGTGACTGTTGTATTCAATCAAGATGCATTTTCTGTGTTTCATCAACCCTCTGATAGTCCACAGAATACAGAATACCTCCAGATGTGCATCGAAAACTAACACTGGTCTTCCAGGGAACAATCAAAGCGTAGACTGTTTGAGACATTACTAACATGGAGGAAAGTGCGCATGGTGACAGTTGTATTCAATCCCGATGCAATTTCTGTGTTTCATCAACACTTTGAAGGTCCACAGATTACAGAATGCCTCCAGATGTGCATCGGAAACTACTACTAGTTCTCCAGGGAACGATCAAAGAGTAGACTGTTTGAGACATTGCTCCCTTGGAGGAAAGTGCACATGGTGAAAGTTGTATTTAATCACGATGCAATTTCTGAGTTTCATCAACACTTTGATAGTCCACAGATTACAGAATGCCTCCAGATGTGCATCGGAAACTACTTAAGGTCTTCCAGGGAACGATCAAAGCGTAAACTGTTTGAGATATTACTCCCATGGAGGAAAGTGGGCACTGTGACTGTTGTATTCAATCCCGATCCAATTTCTGTGTTTCATCAACAGGCTGATAGTCCACGGATTGCAGAATGCCTCCAGACGTGCATCGGAAACTACTACTGGACTTCCAGGGAACGATCAAAGCGTAGACTGTTTGAGACATTACTCTTATGGAGGAGATTAAGCATGGTGACTGTTGTATTCAATCCCGATGCAATTTCTGTCTTTCATCAACTCTCTGATACTCCACAGATTACATAATCTCTCCAGATGTTCATCGGAAACTACTTCTGGTCTTCCTGGGAACGATCAAAGCGTAGACTGTTTGAGACATTACTCCCATGGAAGAAAGTGTGCATGGTGACTGTTGTATTCAATTCCGATGCAATTTCTGTGTTTCCTCAACACTTTGAAGGTCCACAGATTACAGAATGCTTCCAGATGTGCATCGGTAACTACCACTGGTCTTCCAGGGAACGATCAAATCGTACACTGTTTGAGACATTACTCCCATGGAGGAAAGTGCGCATGGTGTCTGTTGTATTTAATCCCGAGGCAATTTCTGTGTTTCATCAACACTCTGAAGGTCCACAGATTACAGAATGCCTCCAGATGTGCATCGGAAACTACTACTGGTCTTCCAGGGAACGATCAAAGCGTAGACTGTTTGAGACATTACTCCCATGGAGGAAGATGAGCATGGTGACTGTTGTATTCAGTCCCAATGCAATTTCTGTGTTTCATCAACACTCTGATACTCCACAGATTACAGAATGCCTCCAGATGTGTATCGGAAACTACTACTGGTCTTCCATTGAACGATCAAAGCGTAGACTGTTTGAGACATTACTCCCATGTAGGAAAGTGCCTATGGTGATTGTTGTATTCAATCTCGATGCAATGTCTGTGTTTCATCAACACTCAGATAGTCCACAGATTACAGAATGCCTCCAGATGTGCATCGGAAAATAACACTGGTGTTCCAGGAACGATCAAAGCGTAGACTGTTTGAGACATTGCTTCCATGGAGGAAAGTGCGCATGGTGACTGTTGCATTCAATCCCGATGCAATTTCCGTGTTTCATCAACACTCTGATTGTCCTCAGATTACAGAATGAATCCAGATGTGCATCGGTAACTAATACTGGTCTTCCAGGGAACGATCAAAGCGTAGACTGTTTGCGACATTACTAACATGGAGGAAAGTGGGGATGGTGACTGTTGTATTCAATCCCGATGCAACTTCTTTGTTTCATCAACACTTGGAAGGTCCACAGGTTACAGAATGATTCCAGATGTGCATCGGAAACTACTACTGGTCTTCCAGGGAACGATCAAAGCAAAGACTGTTTGCGAATTACTCCGATGGAGGAAAGTGCGCATGGTGCCTCTTGTATTTAATCCCGATGCAATTACTGTGTTTCATCAACACTCTGATACTCCACAGATTACAGAATTCTTCAGATGTGCATCGGAAACTACTACTGGACTTCCAGGGAACGATCAAAGGGTTGAATGTTTGAGACATTACTCTTATGGAGGAAAGTGCGCATGGTGACTGTTGTATTCAATCCCGATGCAATTTCTGTGTTTCATCAACACTTTGAAGGTCCACAGATTACAGAATGCCTCAAGATGTGCATCGGAAACTATTACTGGTCTTCCAGGGAACGATCAAAGCGTAGACTTTTTGAGAATTACTAAAATGGAGGAAAGTGCGCATGGTGACTGTTGTATTCAATCCCGATGCAATTTCTGTGTTTCATCAACACTCAGATACTCCACAGATTACAGAATGCCTCCAGATGTGCATCGGAAACTACTACTTCTCTTCCAGGGAACGAATAAAGCGTAGACTGTTTGAGACATTACTCCCATGGAGGAAGGTGCGCATGGTGACTGTTGTATTCAATCCCAATGCAATTTCTGTTTTTCATCAACACTCTGATACTCCACAGATTACAGAATGCCTCCAGATGTGCATCGCAAACTACTACTGGTCTTCCAGGGAACGATCAAAGCGTAGACTGTTTGAGACATTACTCCCATGGAGGAAAGTGCGCATGGTGACTGTTGTATTCAATCTCGATGCAATTTCTGTGTTTCATCACCAGTCTGATAGTCCACAGATTACAGAGTGCCACCAGATGTGCATTGGAAACTACTACTGGTCTTCCATGGAACGATCAAAAAGTTGAATGTTAGAGAAATTACTCCCATGGAGGAAAGTGCGCATGGTGACTGTTGTATTCAATCCCGATGCCATTTCTGTGATTCATCAACAGTCTGATAGTCCACAGATTACAGAATGGCTCCAGATGTACATCGGAAACTAACACTGGTCTTCGAGGGAACGATCAAAGCGTAGACTGTTTGAGACATTACTAACATGAAGGAAAGTGGGGATGGTGACTGTTGTATTCAATCCCGATGGAATTTCTTTGTTACATCAACACTTTGAAGGTCCACAGATTACAGAATGATTCCAGATGTGCATTGGAAACTACTACTGGTCTTCCAGGGAACGATCAAAGCGTAGACTGTTTGAGACATTCCTCCCATGGAGGAAAGTGCACATGGTGACTGTTGTATTCAATCCCGATGCAATTTCTGTGTTTCATCAACACTCAGATAGTCCACAGACTACAGAATGCCTCCAGATGTGCATCGGAATCTACTACTGGTCTTACAGGGAACGATCAAAGCGTAGACTGTTTGAGACATTACTTCCATGGAGGAAAGTGCGCATGGTGACTGTTGTATTCAATCTCGATGCAATTTCTGTGTTTCATCAACAGTCTGATAGTCCACAGATTACAGAATGACTCCAGATGTGCATCGGAAACTACTACTTGTCTTCCAGGGAACGAACAAAGCGTAGACTGTTTGAGACATTACTCCCATGGAGGAAGGTGCGCATGGTGACTGTTGTATTCAATCCCAATGCAATATCTGTTTTTCATCAACACTCTGATACTCCACAGATTACAGAATGCCTCCAGATGTGCATCGGAAACTACTACTTGTCTTCCAGGGAACGAACAAAGCGCAGACTGTTTGAGACATTACTCCCATGGAGGAAGGTGCGCATGGTGACTGTTGTATTCAATCCCGATGCAATTTCTGTGTTTCATCAACACTCTGATAGTCCACAGATTACAGAAAGCCTCCAGATGTGCATCGGAATCTACTATTGGTCTTCCAGGGGACGATCAAATCGTAGACTGTTAGAGACATTACTCCCATGGAGGAAGGTGCGCATGGTGACTGTTGTATTCAATCCCAATGCAATTTCTGTGTTTCATCAAAACTCTGATACTCCACAGATTACAGAATGCCTCCAGATGTGCATCGGAAACTACTACTGGTCTTCCAGGGAACGATCAAAGCGTAGACTGTTTGAGACATTACTCCCATGGTGGAAAGTGCGCATGGTGACTGTTGTATTCAATCTCGATGCAATTTCTGTGTTTCATCACCAGTCTGATAGTCCACAGATTACAGAATGCCTCCGGGTGTGCATCGGAAACTAACACTGGTGTTCCAGGAACGATCAAAGCGTAGACTGTTTGAGACATTGCTTCCATGGAGGAAAGTGCACATGGTGACTGTTGTATTCAATCCCGATCCAATTTCTGTGTTTCATCAACACTCAGATAGTCCACAGACTACAGAATGCCTCCGGATGTGCATCGGAAACTACTACTGGTCTTACAGGGGACGATCAAAGGGTTGAATGTTTGAGACATTACTGTTATGGAGGAAAGTGCGCATGGTGACTGTTGTATTCAATCCCGATGCAATTTCTGTGTTTCATCATCACTTTGAAGGTCCACAGATTACAGAATGCCTCAAGATGTGCATCGGAAACTATTACTGGTCTTCCAGGGAACGATCAAAGCGGTGACTTTTTGAGAATTACTAAAATGGAGGAAAGTGCGCATGGTGACTGTTGTATTCAATCCCGATGCAATTTCTGTGTTTCATCAACACTCAGATACTCCACAGATTACAGAATGCCTCCAGATGTGCATCGGAAACTACTACTTCTCTTCCAGGGAACGAATAAAGCGTAGACTGTTTGAGACATTACTCCCATGGAGGAAGGTGCGCATGGTGACTGTTGTATTCAATCCCAATGCAATTTCTGTTTTTCATCAACACTCTGATACTCCACAGATTACAGAATGCCTCCAGATGTGCATCGCAAACTACTACTGGTCTTCCAGGGAACGATCAAAGCGTAGACTGTTTGAGACATTACTCCCATGGAGGAAAGTGCGCATGGTGACTGTTGTATTCAATCTCGATGCAATTTCTGTGTTTCATCACCAGTCTGATAGTCCACAGATTACAGAGTGCCACCAGATGTGCGTCGGAAACTACTACTGGTCTTCCATGGAACGATCAAAAAGTTGAATGTTAGAGAAATTACTCCCATGGAGGAAAGTGCGCATGGTGACTGTTGTATTCAATCCCGATGCCATTTCTGTGATTCATCAACAGTCTGATAGTCCACAGATTACAGAATGACTCCAGATGTACATCGGAAACTAACACTGGTCTTCGAGGGAACGATCAAAGCGTAGACTGTTTGAGACATTACTAACATGAAGGAAAGTGGGGATGGTGACTGTTGTATTCAATCCCGATGGAATTTCTTTGTTACATCAACACTTTGAAGGTCCACAGATTACAGAATGATTCCAGATGTGCATTGGAAACTACTACTGGTCTTCCAGGGAACGATCAAAGCGTAGACTGTTTGAGACATTCCTCCCATGGAGGAAAGTGCACTTGGTGACTGTTGTATTCAATCCCGATGCAATTTCTGTGTTTCATCCACACTCAGATAGTCCACAGACTTCAGAATGCCTCCAGATATGCATCGGAATCTACTACTGGTCTTACAGGGAACGATCAAATCGTAGACTGTTTGAGACATTACTTCCATGGAGGAAAGTGCGCATGGTGACTGTTGTATTCAATCTCGATGCAATTTCTGTGTTTCATCAACAGTCTGATAGTCCACTGATTACAGAATGACTCCAGATGTGCATCGGAAACTACTACTTGTCTTCCAGGGAACGAACAAAGCGTAGACTGTTTGAGACATTACTCCCATGGAGGAAGGTGCGCATGGTGACTGTTGTATTCAATCCCAATGCAATTTCTGTTTTTCATCAACACTCTGATACTCCACAGATTACAGAATGCCTCCAGATGTGCATCGGAAACTACTACTTGTCTTCCAGGGAACGAACAAAGCGTAGACTGTTTGAGACATTACTCCCATAGAGGAAGGTGCGCATGGTGACTGTTGTATTCAATCCCGATGCAATTTCTGTGTTTCATCAACACTCTGATAGTCCACAGATTACAGAAAGCCTCCAGATGTGCATCGGAATCTACTATTGGTCTTCCAGGGGACGATCAAATCGTAGACTGTTAGAGACATTACTCCCATGGAGGAAGGTGCGCATGGTGACTGTTGTATTCAATCCCAATGCAATTTCTGTGTTTCATCAAAACTCTGATACTCCACAGATTACAGAATGCCTCCAGATGTGCATCGGAAACTACTACTGGTCTTCCAGGGAACGATCAAAGCGTAGACTGTTTGAGACATTACTCCCATGGTGGAAAAGGCGCATGGTGACTGTTGTATTCAATCTCGATGCAATTTCTGTGTTTCATCACCAGTCTGATAGTCCACAGATTAAAGAATGCCTCCGGGTGTTCATCGGAAACTACCACTGGTGTTCCAGGAACGATCAAAGCGTAGACTGTTTGAGACATTGCTTCCATGGAGGAAAGTGCACATGGTGACTGTTGTATTCAATCCCGATCCAATTTCTGTGTTTCATCAACACTCAGATAGTCCACAGACTACAGAATGCCTCCAGATGTGCATCGGAAACTACTACTGGTCTTACAGGGAACGATCAAAGCGTAGACTGTTTGAGACATTACTCCCATGGAGGAAAGTGCGCATGGTGACTGTTGCATTCAATCTCGATGCAATTTCTGTGTTTCATCAACAGTCTGATAGTCCACAGATTACAGAATGCCTCCTGATGTGCATCGGAAACTACTACTGGTCTTCCAGGGAACGATCAAAGCGTTGACTTTTTGAGACATTACTCCCATGGAGGAAAGTGCGCATGGTGACTGTTGTATTCAATCCCGATGCAATTTCCGTGTTTCATCAACACTCTGATTGTCCTCAGATTACAGAATGAATCCAGATGTGCATCGGTAACTACCACTGGTCTTCCAGGGAACGATCAAAGCGTAGACTGTTTGAGACATTACTAACATGGAGGAAAGTGGGGATGGTGACTGTTGTATTCAATCCCGATGCAATTTCTTTGTTTCATCAACACTTTGAAGGTCCACAGATTACAGAATGATTCCAGATGTGCATCGGAAACTACTACTGGTCTTCCAGGAAACGATCGAAGCGAAGACTGTTTGCGAATTACTCCAATGGAGGAAAGTGCGCATGGTGTCTCTTGTACTTAATCCCGATGCAATTACTGTGTTTCATCAACACTCAGATACTCCACAGATTACAGAATGCCTCCAGATGTGCATCGGAAACTACTACTTGTCTTCCAGGGAACGAACAAAGCGTAGACTGTTTGAGACATTACTCCCATTGAGGAAGGTGCGCATGGTGACTGTTGTATTCAATCCCAATGCAATTTCTGTTTTTCATCAACACTCTGATACTCCACAGATTACTGAATGCCTCCAGATGTGCATCGCAAACTACTACTGGTCTTCCAGGGAACGATCAAAGCTTAGACTGTTAGAGACATTACTCCCATGGAGGAAAGTGCGCATGGTGACTGTTGTATTCAATCTCGATGCAATTTCTGTGTTTCATCACCTGTCTGATAGTCCACAGATTACAGAGTGCCACCAGATGTGCATCGGAAACTACTACTGGTCTTCCATGGAACGATCAAAAAGTTGAATGTTAGAGAAATTACTCCCATGAAGGAAAGTGCGCATGGTGA
The DNA here is from genome assembly GCF_023897955.1 of Schistocerca gregaria. NCBI lineage: Eukaryota > Metazoa > Arthropoda > Insecta > Orthoptera > Acrididae > Schistocerca > Schistocerca gregaria. The sequence goes on along the minus strand of NC_064931.1, from coordinate 2,110,109 downwards.
CTGTTGTATTCAATCCCGATTCCATTTCTGTGATTCATCAACAGTCTGATAGTCCACAGATTACAGAATGACTCCAGATGTACATCGGAAACTAACACTGGTCTTCCAGGGAACGATCAAAGCGTAGACTGTTTGAGACATTACTAACATGAAGGAAAGTGGGGATGGTGACTGTTGTATTCAATCCCGATGGAATTTCTTTGTTACATCGACACTTTGAAGGTCCACAGATTACAGAATGATTCCAGATGTGCATCGGAAACTACTACTGGTCTTCCAGGGAACGATCAAAGCGTAGACTGTTTGAGACATTCCTCCCATGGAGGAAAGTGCACATGGTGACTGTTGTATTCAATCCCGATGCAATTTCTGAGTTTCATCAACACTCTGATAGTCCACAGATTACAGAATGCCTCCAGATGTGCATCGGAAACTACTACTGGACTTCCAGGGAACGATTAAAGCGTACACTGTTTGAGACATTACTCGTATGGAGGAGAGTGCGCATGGTGACTGTTGTATTCAATCCCGATGCAATTTCTGTGTTTCATCAACGCTCTGATAGTCCACAGATTACAGAATGCCTCCAGATTTGCATCGGAAACTACTACTTGTCTTCCAGGGAACGAACAAAGCGTAGACTGTTTGAGACATTACTCCCATGGAGGAAGGTGCGCATGGTGACTGTTGTATTCAATCCCAATGCAATTTCTGTTTTTCATCAACACTCTGATACTCCACAGATTACAGAATGCCTCCAGATGTGCATCGGAAACTACTACTTGTCTTCCAGGGAACGAACAAAGCGTAGACTGTTTGAGACATTACTCCCATAGAGGAAGGTGCGCATGGTGACTGTTGTATTCAATCCCGATGCAATTTCTGTGTTTCATCAACACTCTGATAGTCCACAGATTACAGAAAGCCTCCAGATGTGCATCGGAATCTACTATTGGTCTTCCAGGGGACGATCAAATCGTAGACTGTTAGAGACATTACTCCCATGGAGGAAGGTGCGCATGGTGACTGTTGTATTCAATCCCAATGCAATTTCTGTGTTTCATCAAAACTCTGATACTCCACAGATTACAGAATGCCTCCAGATGTGCATCGGAAACTACTACTGGTCTTCCAGGGAACGATCAAAGCGTAGACTGTTTGAGACATTACTCCCATGGTGGAAAAGGCGCATGGTGACTGTTGTATTCAATCTCGATGCAATTTCTGTGTTTCATCACCAGTCTGATAGTCCACAGATTAAAGAATGCCTCCGGGTGTTCATCGGAAACTACCACTGGTGTTCCAGGAACGATCAAAGCGTAGACTGTTTGAGACATTGCTTCCATGGAGGAAAGTGCACATGGTGACTGTTGTATTCAATCCCGATCCAATTTCTGTGTTTCATCAACACTCAGATAGTCCACAGACTACAGAATGCCTCCAGATGTGCATCGGAAACTACTACTGGTCTTACAGGGAACGATCAAAGCGTAGACTGTTTGAGACATTACTCCCATGGAGGAAAGTGCGCATGGTGACTGTTGCATTCAATCTCGATGCAATTTCTGTGTTTCATCAACAGTCTGATAGTCCACAGATTACAGAATGCCTCCTGATGTGCATCGGAAACTACTACTGGTCTTCCAGGGAACGATCAAAGCGTTGACTTTTTGAGACATTACTCCCATGGAGGAAAGTGCGCATGGTGACTGTTGTATTCAATCCCGATGCAATTTCCGTGTTTCATCAACACTCTGATTGTCCTCAGATTACAGAATGAATCCAGATGTGCATCGGTAACTACCACTGGTCTTCCAGGGAACGATCAAAGCGTAGACTGTTTGAGACATTACTAACATGGAGGAAAGTGGGGATGGTGACTGTTGTATTCAATCCCGATGCAATTTCTTTGTTTCATCAACACTTTGAAGGTCCACAGATTACAGAATGATTCCAGATGTGCATCGGAAACTACTACTGGTCTTCCAGGAAACGATCGAAGCGAAGACTGTTTGCGAATTACTCCAATGGAGGAAAGTGCGCATGGTGTCTCTTGTACTTAATCCCGATGCAATTACTGTGTTTCATCAACACTCAGATACTCCACAGATTACAGAATGCCTCCAGATGTGCATCGGAAACTACTACTTGTCTTCCAGGGAACGAACAAAGCGTAGACTGTTTGAGACATTACTCCCATTGAGGAAGGTGCGCATGGTGACTGTTGTATTCAATCCCAATGCAATTTCTGTTTTTCATCAACACTCTGATACTCCACAGATTACTGAATGCCTCCAGATGTGCATCGCAAACTACTACTGGTCTTCCAGGGAACGATCAAAGCTTAGACTGTTAGAGACATTACTCCCATGGAGGAAAGTGCGCATGGTGACTGTTGTATTCAATCTCGATGCAATTTCTGTGTTTCATCACCTGTCTGATAGTCCACAGATTACAGAGTGCCACCAGATGTGCATCGGAAACTACTACTGGTCTTCCATGGAACGATCAAAAAGTTGAATGTTAGAGAAATTACTCCCATGAAGGAAAGTGCGCATGGTGACTGTTGTATTCAATCCCGATTCCATTTCTGTGATTCATCAACAGTCTGATAGTCCACAGATTACAGAATGACTCCAGATGTACATCGGAAACTAACACTGGTCTTCCAGGGAACGATCAAAGCGTAGACTGTTTGAGACATTACTAACATGAAGGAAAGTGGGGATGGTGACTGTTGTATTCAATCCCGATGGAATTTCTTTGTTACATCGACACTTTGAAGGTCCACAGATTACAGAATGATTCCAGATGTGCATCGGAAACTACTACTGGTCTTCCAGGGAACGATCAAAGCGTAGACTGTTTGAGACATTCCTCCCATGGAGGAAAGTGCACATGGTGACTGTTGTATTCAATCCCGATGCAATTTCTGAGTTTCATCAACACTCTGATAGTCCACAGATTACAGAATGCCTCCAGATGTGCATCGGAAACTACTACTGGACTTCCAGGGAACGATTAAAGCGTACACTGTTTGAGACATTACTCGTATGGAGGAGAGTGCGCATGGTGACTGTTGTATTCAATCCCGATGCAATTTCTGTGTTTCATCAACGCTCTGATAGTCCACAGATTACAGAATGCCTCCAGATTTGCATCGGAAACTACTATTGGTCTTCCAGGGGACGATCAAAGCTTAGACTGTTAGAGACGTTACTCCCATATAGGAAAGTGCGCATGGTGACAGTTGTATTCAATCCCGATGCAATTTCTGTGTTTCATCAACTCTCTGATACTCCACAGATTACAGAAAGCCTCCAGATGTGCATCGGAAACTACTACTGGTCTTCCAGGGAACGATCAAAACGTAGACTGTTTGAGACATTACTCCCATGGAGGAAAGTGCGCATGGTGTCTGTTGTATTTAATCCCGATTCAATTTCTGTGTTTCATCAACACTCTGATACTCCACAGAATACAGAATGCCTCCAGATGTGCTTCGGAAACTACTACTGGACTTACAGGGAAAGATCAAGGAGTAGACTGTTTGAGACATTACTCCCATGGAGGCAAGTGCGCATGGTGTATGTTGTATTCAATCCCGAGGCAATTTCTGTGTTTCATCAACACTCTGATACTCCACAGATTACAGAGTGCCTGCAGATGTGCATCGGAAACTACTACTGGTCTTCCAGGGAACGATCAAAGCGTAGAATATCAAAGACATTACTCCCATGGAGGAAAGTGCGCATGGTGACAGTTGTATTCAATCCCGATGCAATTTCTTTGTTTCATCAACACTTTGAAGGTCCACAGATTACAGAATGCCTCCAGATGTGCATCGGAATGTAACACTGGTGTTCCAGGAACGATCAAAGCGTAGACTGTTTGAGACATTGCTTCCATGGAGGAAAGTGCACATGGTGACTGTTGTATTCAATCCCGATGCAATTTCTGTGTTTCATCAACACTCTGATAGTCCACAGATTACAGAATGCCTCCAGATGTGCATCGGAAACTACTATTGGTCTTCCAGGGGACGATCAAATCGTAGACTGTTAGAGACATTACTCCCATGGAGGAAAGTGCGCATGGTGACTGTTGTATTCAATCCCAATGCAATTTCTGTGTTTCATCAACACTCTGATGCTCCACAGATTACAGAATGCCTCCAGATGTGCATCGGAAACTACTACTGGTCTTCCAGTGAACGATCAAAGCGTAGACTCTTAGAGACATGACTCCCATTGAGGAAAGGCGCATGTCGACTGTTGTATTCAATCTCGATGCAATTTCTGTGTTTCATCAACAGTCTGATAGTCACAGATTACACAGTGCCACCAGATGTGCATCGGAAACTACTACTGGTCTTCCATGGAACGATCAAATCGTAGAATGTTAGAGACATTACTCCCATGGAGGAAAGTGCACATGCTGACTGTTGTTTTTAATCTCGATGCAATTTCTGTGTTTCATCAACAGTCTGATAGACACAGATTACATAATGACTCCAGATGTGCATCGGAAACTACTACTGGTCTTCAAGGGAACGATCAAAGCGTAGACTGTTTGAAACATTACTCCCATGGAGGAAAGTGCGCATGGTGACCGTTGTATTCAATCGCGATGCAATTTCTGTGTTTCATCAACACTCAGATAGTCCACAGACTACAGAATGCCTCCAGATGTGCATCGGAAACTACTACTGGTCTTACAGGGAACGATCAAAGCGTAGACTGTTTGAGACTTTACTCCCATGGAGGCAAGTGCGCATGGTGTATGTTGTATTTAATCCTGAGGCAATTTCTGTGTTTCATCAACACTCTGATACTCCACAGATTACAGAATGCCTCCAGATGTGCATCGGAAACTACTACTGGTCTTCCAGGGAACGATCAAAGCGTTGACTGTTTGAGACATTACTCCGATGGAGGAAGGAGCCCATGGTGACTGTTGTATTCAATCCCGATGCAATATCTGTGTTTTATCAACAGTCTGATAGTCCACGGATTATAGAATGACTCCAGATGTGCATCGGAAACTACTACTGATCTTCCAGTGAACGATCAAAACGTAGACTGTTACAGACATTACTCCCATGGAGGAAAGTGCGCATGGTGACTGTTGTATTCAATCCCGAGGCAGTTTCAGTGTTTCATCAACATTTAAGGTTCATAGATTACAGAATGCCTCCAGATGTGCATCGGAAACTACTGCTGGTCTTACAGGGAACGATCAAAGCGTAGACTGTTTGACACATTACTCCCATGGAGGCAAGTGCGCATGGTGTATGTTGTAGTCAATCCTGAGGCAATTTCTGTGTTTCATCAACACTCTGATACTCCACAGATTACAGAATGCCTCCAGATGTGCATCGGAAACTACTACTGGTCTTCCAGGGAACGATCAAAGCGTTGACTGTTTGAGACATTACTCCGATGGAGGAAGGAGCCCATGGTGACTGTTGTATTCAATCCCGATGCAATTTCTGTGTTTTATCAACAGTCTGATAGTCCACGGATTACAGAATGACTCCAGATGTGCATCGGAAACTACTACTGGTCTTCCAGGGAACGATCAAAGCGTAGACTGTATAGAGACATTACTCAGATGGCGGAAAGTGCGCATGGTGACTGTTGTATTCAATCCCGAGGCAATTTGTGTGTTTCATCAACACTTTTAAGCTTCACAGATTACAGAGTGCCACCAGATGTTCATCGGAAACTACTACTGGTCTTCCATGGAACGATCAAAGCGAAGAATGTTAGAGACATTACTCACATGGAGGAAAGTGCGCATGGTGACTGTTGTATTCAATCCCGATGCCATTTCTTTGTTTCATCAACACCTTGAAGGTCCACAGATTACAGAATGCCTCCAGATGTGCATCGGAAACTAACACTGGTGTTCCAGGAACGATGAAAGCGTGGACTGTTTGAGACATTGCTTCTATGGAGGAAAGAGCACATGGTGACTGTTGTATTCAATCCCGATGCAATTTCTGTTTTTCATCAACACTCAGATAGTCCACATCTACGGAATGCCTCCAGATGTGCATCGGAAACTACTACTTTTCTTACAGGGAACGATCAAAGCGTAGACTGTTTGAGACATTACTCCCATGGAGGAAAGTGCGCAAGGTGACCTTTGTATTCAGTCTCAATGCAATTTCTGTGTTTCTTCAACCCTCAGATAGTCCACAGACTACAGAATGCCTCCAGATGTGCAACGGAAACTACTACTGGTCTTACAGGGAACGATCAAAGCGTAGACTGTTTGAGCCATTGCTCCCATGGGGGAAAGTGCGCATGGTGTATGTTGTATTCAATCCCGAGGCAATTTCTGTGTTTCAACAACACTTTGAAGGTGCACAGATTACAGAATGCCTCCAGATGTGCATCGGAAACTACTACTGGTCTTCCAGGGAACGATCAAAGCGTAGACTGTTTGAGAATTACTGCCATGTAGGAAAGTGCGCATCGTGTCAGTTGTATTCAATCCCGATGCAATTTCTGTGTTTCATCAACTCTCTGATACTCCACAGATTACAGAATGCCTCCAGATGTGCATCGGAAACTACTACTGTTCTTCCAGGGAACGATTAAATAATAGACTGTTTGAGACATTACTCCCATGGAGGAAGGTGCGCATGGTGACTGTTGTATTCAATCCCAATGCAATTTCTGTGTTTCATCAACACTCTGATATCCCACAGATAACAGAATGCCTCCAGATGTGCATCGGAAACTACTACTGGTCTTCCAGGGAACGATCAAAGCGTAGACTGTTTGAGAATTACTAACACGGAGGAAAGTTCACATGATGACTTTTGTATTCAATCCCGATGCAATTTCTGTGTTTCATCAACACTCTGATACTCCACAATTACAGAATGCCTCCAGATGTGCATCGGAAACTAACACTGGTCTTCGAGGGAACAATCAAAGCGTAGACTGTTTGAGACATTACTCCCATGAAGGAAGGTGCGCATGGTGACTGTTGTATTCAATCCCGATGCAATTTCTGTGTTTCATCAACACTCTGATACTCCACAGGTTACAGAATGCCTCCAGATGTGCATGGGAAACTACTACTGGTCTTCCAGGGAAGGATCAAAGCGTAGACTGTTAGAGACATTACTCCCATGGAGGAAAGTGCGCACGGTGACTGTTGTATTCAATCCCGATGCAATTTCTGGGTTTCATAAACAGTCTGATAGTCCACGAATTACAGAATGCCTCAAGATGTGCATCGGAAACTACTACTGGACTTCCAGGGAACGATCAATGCGTTGAATGTTTGAGACATTACTCTTATGGAGGAAAGGGCGCATGGTGACTGGTGTATTCAATCCCGATGCAATTTCTGTGTTTCATCAACACTTTGAAGGTCCACAGATTACAGAATGCCTCCAGATGTGCATCGGAAACTATTACTGGTCTTCCAGGGAACGATCAAAGCGTAGACTTTTTGAGAATTACTAACATGGAGGAAAGTGCGCATGGTGACTGTTGTATTCAATCCCGATGCAATTTCTGTGTTTCATCAACCGTCTCATAGTCCACGGATTACAGAATGCCTCCAGATGTGCATCGGAAACTACTACTGGACTTCCAGGGAACGATCAAAGCGTAGACTGTTTGAGACATTACTCGTATGGAGGAGAGTGAGCATGGTGACTTTTGTATTCAATCCCGATGCAATTTTTGTGTTTCATCAACACTCTGATAGTCCACAGATTACAGAATGCCTCCAGATGTGCATCGGAAACTACTATTGGTCTTACAGGGAACGATCAAAGCGTAGACTGTTAGAAACATTACTCCTATGGAGGAAAGTGCGCATGGTGACGGTTGTATTCCATCCCGATGCAATTTCTGTGTCTCATCAACTCTCTGATACTCCACAGATTACAGAAAGCCTCCAGATGTGCATCGGAAACTACTACTGGTCTTACAGGGAACGATCAAAGCGTAGACTGTTTGAGACATTACTTCCATGGAGGAAAGTGCGCATGGTGACTGTTGTATTCAATCCCGAGGCAATTTCTGTGTTTCATCAACACTTTGAAGGTCCACAGATTACTGAATGCCTCCAGATGTGCAGCGGAAACTACTACTGGTCTTCCAGGGAACGATCAAAGCGTAGACTGTTTGAGAATTACTCCCATGGAGGAAAGTGCGCATGGTGTCTGTTGATTCAATCCCGATGCAATTTCTGTGTTACATCAACACTCTGATACTCCACAGATTACAAAATGCCTCAAGATGTGCATCGGAAACTACAACTGGTCTTCAAGGGAACGATCAAAGCGTAGACTGTTTGAGCCATTGCTCCCATGGGGGAAAGTGCGCATGGTGTATGTTGTATTCAATCCCGAGGCAATTTCTGTGTTTCAACAACACTTTGAAGGTGCACAGATTACAGAATGCCTCCAGATGTGCATCGGAAACTACTACTGGTCTTCCAGGGAACGATCAAAGCGTAGACTGTTTGAGAATTACTGCCATGTAGGAAAGTGCGCATCGTGTCAGTTGTATTCAATCCCGATGCAATTTCTGTGTTTCATCAACTCTCTGATACTCCACAGATTACAGAATGCCTCCAGATGTGCATCGGAAACTACTACTGTTCTTCCAGGGAACGATTAAAGAATAGACTGTTTGAGACATTACTCCCATGGAGGAAGGTGCGCATGGTGACTGTTGTATTCAATCCCAATGCAATTTCTGTGTTTCATCAACACTCTGATATCCCACAGATAACAGAATGCCTCCAGATGTGCATCGGAAACTACTACTGGTCTTCCAGGGAACGATCAAAGCGTAGACTGTTTGAGAATTACTAACACGGAGGAAAGTTCACATGATGACTTTTGTATTCAATCCCGATGCAATTTCTGTGTTTCATCAACACTCTGATACTCCACAATTACAGAATGCCTCCAGATGTGCATCGGAAACTAACACTGGTCTTCGAGGGAACAATCAAAGCGTAGACTGTTTGAGACATTACTCCCATGAAGGAAGGTGCGCATGGTGACTGTTGTATTCAATCCCGATGCAATTTCTGTGTTTCATCAACACTCTGATACTCCACAGGTTACAGAATGCCTCCAGATGTGCATGGGAAACTACTACTGGTCTTCCAGGGAAGGATCAAAGCGTAGACTGTTAGAGACATTACTCCCATGGAGGAAAGTGCGCACGGTGACTAATGTATTCAATCCCGATGCAATTTCTGTGTTTCATAAACAGTCTGATAGTCCACGAATTACAGAATGCCTCAAGATGTGCATCGGAAACTACTACTGGACTTCCAGGGAACGATCAATGCGTTGAATGTTTGAGACATTACTCTTATGGAGGAAAGGGCGCATGGTGACTGGTGTATTCAATCCCGATGCAATTTATGTGTTTCATCAACACTTTGAAGGTCCACAGATTACAGAATGCCTCCAGATGTGCATCGGAAACTATTACTGGTCTTCCAGGGAACGATCAAAGCGTAGACTTTTTGAGAATTACTAACATGGAGGAAAGTGCGCATGGTGACTGTTGTATTCAATCCCGATGCAATTTCTTTGTTTCATCAACACTTTGAAGGCCACAGATTACAGAATGATTCCAGATGTGCATCGGAAACTACTACTGGTCTTCCAGGGAACGATCAAAGCGAAGACTGTTGAGACATTGCTCCCATGGAGGAAAGTGCACATGGTGACTGTTGTATTCAATCCCAATGCAATTTCTGAGTTTCGTCAACACTCTGATAGTCCACAGATTACAGAATTCCTCCAGATGTGCATCGGAAACTACTACTGGTCTTCAAGGGAAAGATCAAAGCGTAGACTGCTTGAGACATTACTCCCATGGAGGAAAGTGCGAATGGTGACTGTTGTATTCAATCCCGATGCAATTTCTGTGTTTCATCAACAGTCTCATAGTCCACGGATTACAGAATGCCTCCAGATGTGCATCGGAAACTTCTACTGGACTTACATGGAACGATCAAAGCGTAGAATGTTTGTGACATTACTCGTATGGAGGAGAGTGCGCATGGTAACTGTTGTATTCAATCCCGATGCAATTTTTGTGTTTCATCAACACTCTGATAGTCCACAGATTACAGAATGCCTCCAGATGTGCATCGGAAACTACTATTGGTCTTCCAATGAACGATCAAAGCGTAGACTGTTAGAGACATTACTCCTATGGAGGAAAGTGCGCATGGTGACGGTTGTATTAGATCCCGATGCAATTTCTGTGTTTCATCAACTCTCAGATACTCCACAGATTACAGAAAGCCTCCAGATGTGCATCGGAAACTACTACTGGTCTTACAGGGAACGATCAAAGCGTAGACTGTTTGAGACATTACTTCCATGGAGGAAAGTGGGCATGGTGACTGTTGTATTCAATCTCGATGAAATTTCTGTGTTTCATCAACAGTCTGATAGTCCACTGATTACAGAATGACTCCAGATGTGCATCGGAAACTACTACTGGTATTCAAGGGAACGATCAAAGCGTAGACTGTTAGAGACATTACTCCCATGGAGGAAAGTGCGCATGGTGTATGTTGTATTCAATCCCGAGGCAATTTCTGTGTTTCATCAACACTTTGAAGGTCCACAGATTACAGATTGCCTCGAGATTTGCAGCGGAAAATACTACTTGTCTTCCAGGGAACGATCAAAGCGTAGACTGTTTGAGAGTTACTCCCATGGAGGAAAGTGCGCATGGTGTCTGTTGAATTCAATCCCGATGCAATTTCTGTGTTTCATCAACACTCTGATACTCCACAGATTACAAAATGGCGCCAGATGTGCATCGGAAACTACTACTGGTCTTCCAGGGAGCGATCAAAGCGTAGACTGTTTGAGACATTACTCCCATGGAGGAAGGTGCGCATGGTGACTGTCGTATTCAATCCCAATGCAATTTCTGTGTTTCATCAACATTCTGATACTCCACAGATTACAGAATGCCTCCAGATGTGCATCGGAAACTACTACAGGTCTTCCAGTGAACGTTCAAAGCGTAGACTATTTGAGACATTACTGCCATGGAGGGAAGTGCGCATGGTGACTGTTGTATTCAATCTCGATGCAATTTCTGTGTTTCATCAACAGTCTGATAGTCACAGATTACAGAGTGCCACCAGATGTGCATCGGAAACTACTACTGGCATGCCATGGAACGATCAAATCGTAGAATGTTAGAGACATTACTCCCATGGAGGAAAGTGCGCATGGTGACTGTTGTTTTCAATCTCGATGCAATTTCAGTGTTTCATCAACAGCCTGATAGTCCACAGATTACAGAATGACTCCAAATGTGCATCGGAAACTACTACTGGTCTTCAAGGGAACGATCAAAGCGTAGACTGTTTGAGACATTACTCCCATGGAGGAAAGTGCGCATGGTGACTGTTGTATTCAATCTCGATGCAATTTCTGTGTTTCATCAACACTCAGATAGTCCACAGACTACAGAATGCCTCCAGATGTGCATCGGAAATTACTACTGGCCTTACAGGGAACGATCAAAGCGTAGACTGTTTGAGACATTACTCCCATGGAGGCAAGTGCGCATGGTGACGGTTGTATTCAATCAAGATGCATTTTCTACGTTTAATCAACACTCTGATAGTCCACAGATTACAGAATGCCTCCAGATGTGCATCGGAAAATACTACTGGTCTTCCATGGAACGATCAAAGCGTAGCCTGTTTGAGAATTACTAACACGTAGGAAAGTGCGCTTGGTGACTTTTGTATTCAATCCCGATGCAATTTCTGTGTTTCACCAACACTCTGATACTCCACAGATTACAGAGTGCCTCCAGATGTGCATCGGAATCTAACACTGGTCTCAGAGGGAACGATCAAAGCGTAGACTGTTTGAGACATTACTCCCATGAAGGAAGGTGCGCATGGTGACTGTTGTATTCAATCCCGATGCAATTTCTGTGTTTCTTCAACACTCTTATACTCCACAGGTTACAGAATGCCTCCAGATGTGCATCGGAAACTACTACTGGTTTTCCAGGGAAGGATCAAAGCGTAGACTGTTAGAGACATTACTCCCATGGAGGAAAGTGCGCACGGCAACTGTTGTATTCAATCCCGATGCAATTTCTGTGTTTCATCAACAGTCTGATAGTCCACGAATTGCAGATTGCCTCCAGATGTGCATCGGAAACTACTACTGGACTTCCAGCGAACGATCAAAGCGTTGAATGTTTGAGACATTACTCTTATGGAGGAAAGTGCGCATGGTGACTGTTGTATTGAATCCCGATGCAAGTTCTGTGTTTCATCAACACTTTGAAGGTCCAGAGATTACAGAATGCCTCCAGATGTGCATCGGAAACTATTACTGGTCTTCCAGGGAACGATCAAAGCGTAGACTTTTTGAGAATTACTAACATGGAGGAAAGTGCGCATGGTGACTGTTGTATTCAATCCCTGATGCAATTTCTTTGTTTCATCAACACTTTGAAGGTCCACAGATTACAAAATGCCACCACATGTGCATCGGACACTACTACTAGTCTTCTATGGAACGATCAAATCGTAGAATGTTAGAGACATTACTCCCATGGAAGCAAGTGCGCATGGTGACTGTTGTTTTCAATCTCGATGCAATATCTGTGTTTCATCAACAGTCTGATAGTCCACAAATTACAGAATTACTCCAGATGTGCATCGGAAACTACTACTGGACTTCAAGGGAACGATCAAAGCGTAGACTGTTTGAGACATTACTCCCATGGAGGAAAGTGCGCATGGTGACTGTTGTATTCAATCTCGATGCAATTTCTGTGTTTCATCAACACTCAGATAGTCCACAGACTACAGAATGCCTCCAGATGTGCATCGGAAACTACTACTGGTCTTACAGGGAGCGATCAAAGCGTAGACTGTTTGAGACATTACTCCCATGGAGGAAAGTGCGAATGGTGACGGTTGTATTCAATCCCGATGCAATTTTAGTGTTTCATCAACACTCTGATCGTCCAGAGACTACAGAATGCCTCCAGATGTGCATCGGAAACTATTACTGGTCTTCCAGGGAACGATCAAAACGTAGACTTTTTGAGAATTACTAACATGGAGGAAAGTGCGCATGGTGACTGTTGTATTCAATCCCGATGCAATTTCTTTGTTTCATCAACACTTTGAAGGTCCACAGATTACAGAATGCCACCAGATGTGCATCGGAAACTACTACTAGTCTTCCATGGAACGATCAAATCGTAGAATGTTAGAGACATTACTCCCATGGAGGAAAGTGCGCATGGTGAATGTTGTTTTCAATCTCGATGCAATATCTGTGTTTCATCAACAGTCTGATAGTCCACAGATTACAGAATGACTCCAGATGTGCATCGGAAACTACTACTGGTCTTCCAGGGAACGATCAAAGCGTAGACTGTTAGAGACATTACTCCCATGGAGGAAAGTGCGCATGGTGACTGTTGTATTCAATCAAGATGCATTTTCTGCGTTTAGTCAACACTCTGATAGTTCACAGATTACAGAATGCCTCCAGATGTGCATTGGAAACTACTACTGGTTTTCAAGGGAACGATCAAAGCGTAGACTGTTTGAGACAATACTCCCATGGAGGAAAGTGTGCATGGTGACCGTTGTATTCAATCGCAATGCAATTTCTGTGTTTCATCAACCCTCAGATAGTCCACAGACTACAGAATGCCTCCAGATGTGCATCGGAAACGACTACTGGTGTTACAGGGAACGATCAAAGCGTAGACTGTTTGAGACATTACTCCCATGGAGGAAAGTGCGCATGGTGTATGTTGTATTCAATCCAGAGACAATTTCTGTGTTTCATCAACACTCAGATACTCCACAGATTACAGAATGCCTCCTGATGTGCATCGCAAACTACTACTAGTCTTCCAGGGAACGATCAAAGCGTAGACTGTTTGCGAATTACTCCCATGGAGGAAAGTGCGCATGGTGTCTGTTGTATTCAATCCCGATGCAATTTCTGTGTTTCATCAACACCCTGATACTCCACAGATTACAGAATGCCTCCAGATGTGCATCGGAAACTACTACTAATCTTCCAGGGAACGAACAAAGCGTAGACTGTTTGAGACATTACTCCCATGGAGGAAAGTGCGCATGGTGACTGTTGTATTCAATCCCAATGCAATTTCTGTGTTTTATCAACACTCTGATACTCCACAGATTACAGAATGCCTCCAGATGTGCATCGGAAACTACTACTGGTCTTCCAGTGAACGATCAAAGCGTAGACTGTTTGAGACATTACTCCCATGGAGGAAAGGCGCATGGTGACTGTTGTATTCAATCTCGATGGAATTTCTGTGTTTCATCAACAGTCTGATAGTCACAGATTACAGAGTGCCACCAGATGTGCATCGGAAACTACTACTGGTCTTCCATGGAACGATCAAATCGTAGAATGATACAGACATTACTCCCATGGAGGAATGTGCGCATGGTGACTGTTGTTTTCAATCTCGATGCAATTTCTGTGTTTCATCAACAATCTGATACTCCACAGATTACAGAATGACTCCAGATGTGCATCGGAAACTACTACTGGTCTTCAAGGGAACGATCAAAGCGTAGACTGTTTGAAACATTACTCCCATGGAGGAAAGTGCGCATGGTCACCATTGAATTCAATCGCGATGCAATTTCTGTGTTTCATCAACACTCAGATAGTCCTCAGACTACAGAGTGCCTCCAGATGTGCACCGGAAACGATCAAAGCGTAGACTGTTTGAGACATTACTCACATGGAGGAAAGTGCGCATGGTGACTGTTGTATTCAATCCCGATGCAATTTCTGTGTTTCATCAACACTCTGATAGTCCACAGATTACAGAATGGAACCACATGTGGATCGGAAACTACTACTGGTCTTCCAGGGAACGATCAAAGCGTAGGCTGTTAGTGACATTACTCCCATGGAGGAAAGTGGGCACGGTGACTGTTGTAAACAATCCCGATGCAATTACTGTGTTTCATCAACACTCTGATAGTCCACAGATTACAGAATGCCTCCAGATGTGCATCGGAAACTACTGCTGGTATTCCAGGGAACGATCAATGAGTAAACTTTTTGAGACATTACTCCCATGGAGGGAAGTCGCATGGTGATTGTTGTATTCAATACCGATGCATTTTCTGTGCTTCATCAACACTCTGATAGTCGACAGATTACAGAATGCCTCCAGATGTGCATCGGAAACTACTACTGGTCTTCCAGGGAACGATCAAAGCGTTGACTGTTTAAGACATTACTCCCATGGAGGAAGGTGCCCATGGTGACTGTTGTATTCAATCCCAATGCAATTTCTGTGTTTTATAAACAGTCTGATAGTCCACGGATTACAGAACGACTCCAGATGTGCATCGGAAACTACTACTGGTCTTCCAGGGAACGATCAAAGCGTAGACTGTTAGAGACATTACTCCCATGGAGGAAAGTGCGCATGGTGACTGTTGTATTCAATCTCGATGCAATTTCTGTGTTTCATCAACAGTCTAATAATCCACAGATTACAGAATGACTATAGATGTGCATCGGAAACTACTACTGGTCTTCAAGGGAACGATCAAAGCGTAGACTGATTGAGACATTACTCCCATGGAGGAAAGTGTGCATGGTGACTGTTGTATTCAATCCCGATGCAATTTCTGTGTTTCATCAAACCTCAGATAGTCCACAGACTACAGAATGCCTCCAGATGTGAATCGGAAACTACTACTGGTCTTACAGGGAACGATAAAAGCGTAGACTGTTTGAGACATTACTCCCATGGAGGAAAGTGCGCATGGTGTATGTTGTATTCAATCCCGAGGCAATATCTGTGTTTCATCAACACTTTGAAGGTCCACAGATTACAGAATGCCTCCAGATGTGCATCGGAAACTACTACTGGTCTTCCAGGGAACGATCAAAGCGTAGACTGTTTGAGAATTACTCCCATGGAGGAAAGTGTTCATGGTGTCTGTTGTATTCAATCCCGATGCAATTTCTGTGTTTCATCAACACTCTGATGCTAAACAGATTACAGAATGCCTCCAGATGTGCATCGGAAACTACTACTGGTCTTCCAGTGAACGATCAAAGCGGAGACTGTTTGAGACATTACTCTCATGGAGGAAAGTGCGCATGGTGACTGTTGTATTCAATCTCGATGCAATTTCTGTGTTTCATCAACAGTCTGATAGTCACAGATTACAGAGAGCCACCAGATGTGCATCGGAAACTACTACTGGTCTTCCATGGAACGATCAAGTCGTAGAATGTTAGAGACATTACTCCCATGGAGGAAAGTGCACGTGGTGACTGTTGTTTTCAATCTCGATGCAATTTCTGTGTTTCATCAACAGTCTGATAGTCCACAGATTACAGAATGACTCCAGATGTGCATCGGAAACTACTACTGGTCTTCAAGGGAACGATCAAAGCGTAGACTGTTTGAGACATTACTCCCATGGGGAAAAGTGCGCAAGGTGACTGTTGTATTCAATCTCGATGCAATTTCTGTGTTTCATCAACACTCAGATAGTCCACAGACTACAGAATGCCTCCAGATGTGCATCGGAAACTACTACTGGTCTTACAGGGAACGATCAAAGCGTAGACTGTTTGAGACATTACTCCCATGGGGGCAAGTGCGCATGGTGTATGTTGTATTCAATCCCGAGGCAATTTCTGTGTTTCATCAACACTCTGATACTCCACAGATTACAGAATGCCTCCAGATGTGTATCGGAAACTACTACTGGTCTTCCAGTGAACGATCAAAGCGGAGACTGTTTGAGACATTACTCCCATGGAGGAAAGTGTGCATGGTGACTGTTGTATTCAATCTCGATGCAATTTCTCTGTTTCATCAACACTCTGATAGTCCCCAGATTACAGAATGACTCCAGATGTGCATCGGAAACTACTACTGGTCTTCCAGGCAACGATCAAAGCGTAGACTATTTGAGACATTACTCCCATGGAGGATGCTGCGCATGGTGACTGTTGTATTCAATCGGAATGCAATTTCTGTGTTTCATCAACACTCTGATACTCCACAGATTACAGAATGCCTCCATATGTGTAACGGAAACTACTACTGGTCTTCCAGTGAACGATCAAAGCGGAGCCTGTTTGAGACATTACTCCCATTGAGGAAAGTGCGCATGGTGACTGTTGTATTCAATCTCGATGCAATTTCTGTGTTTCATCAACAGTCTGATAGTCACAGATTACAGAGAGCCCCCAGATGTGCATCGGAAACTACTACTGGTCTTCCATGGAACGATCAAATCGTAGAATGTTAGAGACATTACTCCCATGGAGGAAAGTGCGCGTGGTGACTGTTGTTTTCAATCTCGATGCAATTTCTGTGTTTCATCAACAGTCTGATAGTCCACAGATTACAGAATGACTCCAGATGTGCATCGGAAACTACTACTGGTGTTCCAGGCAACGATCAAAGCGTAGACTATTTGAGACATTACTCCCATGGAGGATGGTGCGCATGGTGACTGTTGTATTCAATCCCAATGCAATTTCTGTGTTTTATCAACACTCTGATACTCCACAGATTACGGAATGCCTCCATATGTGCATCGGAAACTACTACTGGTCTTCCAGTGAACGATCAAAGCGGAGACTGTTTGAGACATTACTCCCATGGAGGAAAGTGCGCATGGTGACTGTTGTATTCAATCTCGATGCAATTTCTGTGTTTTATCAACAGTCTGATAGTCACAGATTACAGAGAGCCACCAGATGTGCATCGGAAACTACTACTGGTCTTCCATGGAACGATCAAATCGTAGAATGTTAGAGACAATACTCCCATGGAGGAAAGTGCGCGTGGTGACTGTTGTTTTCAATCTCGATGCAATTTCTGTGTTTCATCAACAGTCTGATAGTCCACAGATTACAGAATGACTCCAGATGTGCATCGGAAACTACTACTGGTCTTCAAGGGAACGATCAAAGCGTAGACTGTTTGAGACAATACTCCCATGGGGGAAAGTGCGCATGGTGACTGTTGTATTCAATCTCGATGCAATTTCTGTGTTTCATCAACACTCAGATAGTCCACAGACTACAGAATGCCTCCAGATGTGCATCGGAAACTACTACTGGTCTTACAGGGAGCGATCAAAGCGTAGACTGTTTGAGACATTACTCCCATGGAGGAAAGTGCGAATGGTGACTGTTGTATTCAATCCCGATGCAATTTTAGTGTTTCATCAACACTCTGATAGTCCAGAGACTACAGAATGCCTCCAGATGTGCATCGGAAACTAATACTGGTCTTCCAGTCAACGATCAAAACGTAGACTTTTTGAGAATTACTAACATGGAGGAAAGTGCGCATGGTGACTGTTGTATTCAATCCCGATGCAATTTCTTTATTTCATCAACACTTTGAAGGTCCACAGATTACAGAATGCCACCAGATGTGCATCGGAAACTACTACTAGTCTTCCATGGAACGATCAAATCGTAGAATGTTAGAGACATTACTCCCATGGAGGAAAGTGCGCATGGTGAATGTTGTTTTCAATCTCGATGCAATATCTGTGTTTCATCAACAGTCTGATAGTCCAGAGACTACAGAATGCCTCCAGATGTGCATCGGAAACTAATACTGGTCTTCCAGGGAACGATCAAAACGTAGACTTTTTGAGAATTACTAACATGGAGGAAAGTGTGCATGGTAACTGTTGTATTCAATCCCAATGCAATTTCTGTGTTTTATCAACACTCTGATACTCCACAGAATACAGAATGCCTCCAGATGTGCATCGGAAACTACTACTGGTCTTCCAGTGAACGATCAAAGCGTAGACTTTTTGAGACATTACTCCCATGGAGGAAAGGCGCATGGTGACTGTTGTATTCAATCTCGATGCAATTTCTGTGTTTCATCAACAGACTGATAGTCACAGATTACAGAGTGCCACCAGATGTGCATCGGAAACTACTACTGGTCTTCCATGGAACGATCAAATCGTAGAATGATAGAGACATTACTCCCATGGAGGAAAGTGCGCATGGTGACTGTTGTATTCAATCAAGATGCATTTTCTGCGTTTAGTCAACACTCTGATGGTTCACAGATTACAGAATGCCTCCAGATGTGCATCGGAAACTACTACTGGTCTTCAAGGGAACGATCAAAGCGTAGACTGTTTGAGACAATACTCCCATGGAGGAAAGTGTGCATGGTGACCGTTGTATTCAATCCCAATGCAATTTCTGTGTTTCATCAACCCTCACATAGTCCACAGATTACAGAATGGAACCACATGTGCATCGGAAACGACTACTGGTCTTACAGGGAACGATCAAAGCGTAGACTGTTTGAGACATTACTCCCATGGAGGAAAGTGCGCATGGTGTATGTTGTATTCAATCCAGAGACAATTTCTGTGTTTCATCAACACTCAGATACTCCACAGATTACAGAATGCCTCCAGATGTGCATCGGTAACTACTACTAGTCTTCCAGGGAACGATCAAAGCGTAGACTGTTTGCGAATTACTCCCATGGAGGAAAGTGCGCATGGTGACTGTTGTTTTCAATCTCGATGCAATTTCTGTTTTTCATCAACAGTCTGATACTCCAAAGATTACAGAATGACTCCAGATGTGCATCGGAAACTACTACTGGTCTTCAAGGGAACGATCAAAGCGTAGACTGTTTGAAACATTACTCCCATGGAGGAAAGTGCGCATGGTGACCGTTGAATTCAATCGCGGTGCAATTTCTGTGTTTCATCAACACTCAGATAGTCCTCAGACTACAGAATGCCTCCAGATGTGCACCGGAAACGATCAAAGCGTAGACTGTTTGAGACATTACTCACATGGAGGAAAGTGCGCATGGTGACTGTTGTATTCAATCCCGATGCAATTTCTGTGGTTCATCAACACTCTGATAGTCCACAGATTACAGAATGGAACCACATGTGCATCGGAAACTACTACTGGTCTTCCAGGGAACGATCAAAGCGTAGGCTGTTAGTGACATTACTCCCATGGAGGAAAGTGGGCACGGTGACTGTTGTAAACAATCCCGATGCAATTACAGTGTTTCATCGACACTCTGATAGTCCACAGATTACAGAATGCCTCCAGATGTGCTTCGGAAACTACTGCTGGTATTCCAGGGAACGATTAAAGAGTAAACTCTTTGAGACATTACTCCCATGGAGGGAAGTCGCATGGTGACTGTTGTATTCAATCCCGATGCATTCTCTGTGCTTCATCAACACTCTGATAGTCGACAGATTACAGAATGCCTCCAGATGTGCATCGGAAACTACTACTGGTCTTCCAGGGAACGATCAAAGCGTTGACTGTTTAAGACATTACTCCCATCGAGGAAGGTGCCGATGGTGACTGTTGTATTCAATCCCAATGCAATTTCTGTGTTTTATAAACAGTCTGATAGTCCACGGATTACAGAATGACTCCAGATGTGCATCGGAAACTACTACAGGTCTTCCAGGGAACGATCAAAGCGTAGACTGTTAGAGACATTACTCCCATGGAGGAAAGTGCGCATGGTGACTGTTGTATTCAATCTCGATGCAATTTCTGTGTTTCATCAACAGTCTAATAATCCACAGATTACAGAATGACTCCAGATGTGCATCGGAAACTACTACTGGTCTTCAAGGGAACGATCAAAGCGTAGACTGTTTGAGACATTACTCCCATGGAGGAAAGTGTGCATGGTGACTGTTGTATTCAATCCCGATGCAATTTCTGTGTTTCATCAAACCTCAGATAGTCCACAGACTACAGAATGCCTCCAGATGTGAATCGGAAACTACTACTGGTCTTACAGGGAACGATAAAAGCGTAGACTGTTTGAGACATTACTCCCATGGAGGAAAGTGCGCATGGTGTATGTTGTATTCAATCCCGAGGCAATATCTGTGTTTCATCAACACTTTGAAGGTCCACAGATTACAGAATGCCTCCAGATGTGCATCGGAAACTACTACTGGTCTTCCAGGGAACGATCAAAGCGTACACTGTTTGAGAATTACTCCCATGGAGGAAAGTGCTCATGGTGTCTGTTGTATTCAATCCCGATGCAATTTCTGTGTTTCATCAACACTCTGATGCTAAACAGATTACAGAATGCCTCCAGATGTGCATCGGAAACTACTACTGGTCTTCCAGGCAACGATCAAAGCGTCGACTATTTGAGACATTACTCCCATGGAGGAAGGTGCGCATGGTGACTGTTGTATTCAATCCCAATGCAATTTCTTTGTTTCATCAACACTCTGATACTCCACAGATTACAGAATGCCTCCATATGTGTATCGGAAACTACTACTGGTCTTCCAGTGAACGATCAAAGCGGAGACTGTTTGAGACATTACTCTCATGGAGGAAAGTGCGCATGGTGACTGTTGTATTCAATCTCGATGCAATTTCTGTGTTTCATCAACAGTCTGATAGTCACAGATTACAGAGAGCCACCAGATGTGCATCGGAAACTACTACTGGTCTTCCATGGAACGATCAAATCGTAGAATGTTAGAGACATTACTCCCATGGAGGAAAGTGCACGTGGTGACTGTTGCTTTCAATCTCGATGCAATTTCTGTGTTTCATCAACAGTCTGATAGTCCACAGATTACGGAATGACTCCAGATGTGCATCGGAAACTACTACTGGTCTTCAAGGGAACGATCAAAGCGTAGACTGTTTGAGACATTACTCCCATGGGGAAAAGTGCGCATGGTGACTGTTGTATTCAATCTCGATGCAATTTCTGTGTTTCATCAACACTCAGATAGTCCACAGACTACAGAATGCCTCCAGATGTGCATCGGAAACTACTACTGGTCTTACAGGGAACGATCAAAGCGTAGACCGTTTGAGACATTACTCCCATGGGGGCAAGTGCGCATGGTGTATGTTGTATTCAATCCCGAGGCAATTTCTGTGTTTCATCAACACTCTGATACTCCACAGATTACAGAATGCCTCCAGATGTGTATCGGAAACTACTACTGGTCTTCCAGTGAACGATCAAAGCGGAGACTGTTTGAGACTTTACTCCCATGGAGGAAAGTGTGCATGGTGACTGTTGTATTCAATCTCGATGCAATTTCTCTGTTTCATCAACACTCTGATAGTCCCCAGATTACAGAATGACTCCAGATGTGCATCGGAAACTACTACTGGTCTTCCAGGCAACGATCAAAGCGTAGACTATTTGAGACATTACTCCCATGGAGGATGGTGCGCATGGTGACTGTTGTATTCAATCGGAATGCAATTTCTGTGTTTTATAAACAGTCTGATAGTCCACGGATTACAGAATGACTCCAGATGTGCATCGGAAACTACTACTGGTCTTCCAGGGAACGATCAAAGCGTAGACTGTTAGAGACATTACTCCCATGGAGGAAAGTGCGCATGGTGACTGTTGTATTCAATCTCGATGCAATTTCTGTGTTTCATCAACAGTCTAATATTCCACAGATTACAGAATGACTCCAGATGTGCATCGGAAACTACTACTGGTCTTCAAGGGAACGATCAAAGCGTAGACTGTTTGAGACATTACTCCCATGGAGGAAAGTGTGCATGGTGACTGTTGTATTCAATCCCGATGCAATTTCTGTGCTTCATCAAACCTCAGATAGTCCACAGACTACAGAATGCCTCCAGATGTGAATCGGAAACTACTACTGGTCTTACAGGGAACGATAAAAGCGTAGACTGTTTGAGACATTACTCCCATGGAGGAAAGTGCGCATAGTGTATGTTGTATTCAATGCCGAGGCAATATCTGTGTTTCATCAACACTTTGAAGGTCCACAGATTACAGAATGCCTCCAGATGTGCATCGGAAACTACTACTGGTCTTCCAGGGAACGATCAAAGCGTAGACTGTTTGAGAATTACTCCCATGGAGGAAAGTGCTCATGGTGTTTGTTGTATTCAATCCCGATGCAATTTCTGTGTTTCATCAACACTCTGATGCTAAACAGATTAAAGAATGCCTCCAGATGTGCATCGGAAACTACTACTGGTCTTCCAGGCAACGATCAAAGCGTAGACTATTTGAGACATTACTCCCATGGAGGCAGGTGCGCATGGTGACTGTTGTATTCAATCCCAATGCAATTTCTTTGTTTCATCAACACTCTGATACTCCACAGATTACAGAATGCCTCCATATGTGTAACGGAAACTACTACTGGTCTTCCAGTGAAAGATCAAAGCGGAGACTGTTTGAGACATTACTCCCATTGAGGAAAGTGTGCATGGTGACTGTTGTATTCAATCTCGATGCAATTTCTGTGTTTCATCAACAGTCTGATAGTCACAGATTACAGAGAGCCACCAGATGTGCATCGGAAACTACTACTGGTCTTCCATGGAACGATCAAATCGTAGAATGTTAGAGACATTACTCCCATGGAGGAAAGTGCGCGTGGTGACTGTTGTTTTCAATCTCGATGCAATTTCTGTGTTTCATCAACAGTCTGATAGTCCACAGATTACAGAATGACTCCAGATGTGCATCGGAAACTACTACTGGTGTTCCAGGCAACGATCGAAGCGTAGACTATTTGAGACATTACTCCCATGGAGGATGGTGCGCATGGTGTCTGTTGTATTCAATCCCAATGCAATTTCTGTGTTTCATCAACACTCAGATACTCCACAGATTACGGAATGCCTCCATATGTGCATCGGAAACTACTACTGGTCTTCCAGTGAACGATCAAAGCGGAGACTGTTTGAGACATTACTCCCATGGAGGAAAGTGCGCATGGTGACTGTTGTATTCAATCTCGATGCAATTTCTGTGTTTTATCAACAGTCTGATAGTCACAGATTACAGAGAGCCACCAGATGTGCATCGGAAACTACTACTGGTCTTCCATGGAACGATCAAATCGTAGAATGTTAGAGACATTACTCCCATGGAGGAAAGTGCGCGTGGTGACTGTTGTTTTCAATCTCGATGCAATTTCTGTGTTTCATCAACAGTCTGATAGTCCACAGATTACAGAATGACTCCAGATGTGCATCGGAAACTACTACTGGTCTTCAAGGGAACGATCAAAGCGTAGACTGTTTGAGACAATACTCCCATGGAGGAAAGTGCGCATGGTGACTGTTGTATTCAATCTCGATGCAATTTCTGTGTTTCATCAACACTCAGATAGTCCACAGACTACAGAATGCCTCCAGATGTGCATCGGAATCTACTACTGGTCTTACAGGGAGCGATCAAAGCGTAGACTGTTTGAGACATTACTCCCATGGAGGAAAGTGCGAATGGTGACTGTTGTATTCAATCCCGATGCAATTTTAGTGTTTCATCAACACTCTGATAGTCCAGAGACTACAGAATGCCTCCAGATGTGCATCGGAAACTAATACTGGTCTTCCAGGGAACGATCAAAACGTAGACTTTTTGAGAATTACTAACATGGAGGAAAGTGCGCATGGTGACTGTTGTATTCAATCCCGATGCAATTTCTTTGTTTCATCAACACTTTGAAGGTCCACAGATTACAGAATGCCACCAGATGTGCATCGGAAACTACTACTAGTCTTCCATGGAACGATCAAATCGTAGAATGTTAGAGACATTACTCCCATGGAGGAAAGTGCGCATGGTGAATGTTGTTTTCAATCTCGATGCAATATCTGTGTTTCATCAACAGTCTGATAGTCCACAGATTACAGAATGACTCCAGATGTGAATCGGAAACTACTACTGGTCTTCCAGGGAACGATCAAAGCGTAGACTGTTAGAGACATTACTCCCATGGAGGAAAGTGCGCATGGGGACTGTTGTATTCAATCAAGATGCATTTTCTGCGTTTAGTCAACACTCTGATAGTTCACAGATTACAGAATGCCTCCAGATGTGCATCGGAAACTACTACTGGTCTTCAAGGGAACGATCAAAGCGTAGACTGTTTGAGACAATACTCCCATGGAGGAAAGGCGCATGGTGACTGTTGTATTCAATCTCGATGCAATTTCTGTGTTTCATCAACAGTCTGATAGTCACAGATTACAGAGTGCCACCAGATGTGCATCGGAAACTACTACTGGTCTTCCATGGAACGATCAAATCGTAGAATGATAGAGACATTACTCCCATGGAGGAAAGTGCGCATGGTGTATGTTGTATTCAATCCAGAGGCAATTTCTGTGTTTCATCAACACTCAGATACTCCACAGATTACAGAATGCCTCCAGATGTGCATCGGAAACTACTACTAGTCTTCCAGGGAACGATCAAAGCGTAGACTGTTTGCGAATTACTCCCACGGAGGAAAGTGCGCATGGTGTCCGTTGTATTCAATCCCGATGCAATTTCTGTGTTTCATCAACACTCTGATACTCCACAGATTACAGAATGCCTCCAGATGTGCATCGGAAACTACTACTAATCTTCCAGGGAACGATCAAAGCGTAGACTGTTTGAGACATTACTCCCATGGAGGAAAGTGCGCATGGTGACTGTTGTATTCAATCCCAATGCAATTTCTGTGTTTTATCAACACTCTGATACTCCACAGATTACAGAATGCCTCCAGATGTGCATCGGAAACTACTACTGGTCTTCCAGTGAACGATCAAAGCGTAGACTGTTTGAGACATTACTCCCATGGAGGAAAGGCGCATGGTGACTGTTGTATTCAATCTCGATGCAATTTCTGTGTTTCATCAACAGTCTGATAGTCACAGATTACAGAGTGCCACCAGATGTGCATCGGAAACTACTACTGGTCTTCCATGGAACGATCAAATCGTAGAATGATAGAGACATTACTCCCATGGAGGAAAGTGCGCATGGTGACTGTTGTTTTCAATCTCGATGCAATTTCTGTGTTTCATCAACAGTCTGATACTCCACAGATTACAGAATGACTCCAGATGTGCATCGGAAACTACTACTGGTCTTCAAGGGAACGATCAAAGCGTAGACTGTTTGAAACATTACTCCCATGGAGGAAAGTGCGCATGGTGACCGTTGAATTCAATCGCGATGCAATTTCTGTGTTTCATCAACACTCAGATAGTCCTCAGACTACAGAATGCCTCCAGATGTGCCCTGGAAACGATCAAAGCGTAGACTGGTTGAGACATTACTCACATGAAGGAAAGTGCGCATGGTGACTGTTGTATTCAATCCCGATGCAATTTCTGTGTTTTATCAACACTCTGATAGTCCACAGATTACAGAATGGAACCAGATGTGCATCGGAAACTACTACTGGTCTTCCAGGGAACGATCAAAGCGTAGAATGTTAGAGACATTACTCCCATGGAGGAAAGTGCGCATGGTGAATGTTGTTTTCAATCTCGAAGCAATATCTGTGTTTCATCAACAGTCTGATAGTCCACAGATTACAGAATGACTCCAGATGTGCATCGGAAACTACTACTGGTCTTCCAGGGAACGATCAAAGCGTAGACTGTTAGAGACATTACTCCCATGGAGGAAAGTGCGCATGGTGACTGTTGTATTCAATCAAGATGCATTTTCTGCGTTTAGTCAACACTCTGATAGTTCACAGATTACAGAATGCCTCCAGATGTGCATCGGAAACTACTACTGGTCTTCCAGGGAACGATCAAAGCGTAGACTGTTTGAGACAATACTCCCATGGAGGAAAGTGTGCATGGTGACCGTTGTATTCAATCCCAATGCAATTTCTGTGTTTCATCAACCCTCACATAGTCCACAGACTACAGAATGCCTCCAGATGTGCATCGGAAACGACTACTGGTCTTACAGGGAACGATCAAAGCGTAGACTGTTTGAGACATTACTCCCATGGAGGAAAGTGCGCATGGTGTATGTTGTATTCAATCCAGAGGCAATTTCTGTGTTTCATCAACACTCAGATACTCCACAGATTACAGAATGCCTCCAGATGTGCATCGGAAACTACTGCTGGTATTCCAGGGAACGATCAAAGAGTAAACTCTTTGAGACATTACTCCCATGGATGGAAGTCGCATGGTGACTGTTGTATTCATTCCCGATGCATTTTCTGTGCTTCATCAACACTCTGATAGTCGACAGATTACAGAATGCCTCCAGATGTGCATCGGAAACTACTACTGGTCTTCCAGGGAACGATCAAAGCGTTGACTGTTTAAGTTATTACTCCATTGGAGGAAGGTGCACATGGTGACTGTTGTATTCAATCCCAATGCAATTTCTGTGTTTTATAAACAGTCTGATAGTCCACGGATTACAGAATGACTCCAGATGTGCATCGGAAACTACTACTGGTCTTCCAGGGAACGATCAAAGCGTAGACTGTTAGAGACATTACTCCCATGGAGGAAAGTGCGCATGGTGACTGTTGTATTCAATCTCGATGCAATTTCTGTGTTTCATCAACAGTCTAATAATCCACAGATTACAGAATGACTCCAGATGTGCATCGGAAACTACTACTGGTCTTCAAGGGAACGATCAAAGCGTAGACTGTTTGAGACATTACTCCCATGGAGGAAAGTGTGCATGGTGACTGTTGTATTCAATCCCGATGCAATTTCTGTGTTTCATCAAACCTCAGATAGTCCACAGACTACAGAATGCCTCCAGATGTGAATCGGAAACTACTTCTGGTCTTACAGGGAACGATAAAAGCGTAGACTGTTTGAGACATTACTCCCATGGAGGAAAGTGCGCATGGTGTATGTTGTATTCAATCCCGAGGCAATATCTGTGTTTCATCAACACTTTGAAGGTCCACAGATTACAGAATGCCTCCAGATGTGCATCGGAAACTACCACTGGTCTTCCAGGGAACGATCAAAGCGTAGACTGTTTGAGAATTACTCCCATGGAGGAAAGTGCTCATGGTGTCTGTTGTATTCAATCCCGATGCAATTTCTGTGTTTCATCAACACTCTGATGCTAAACAGATTACAGAATGCCTCCAGATGTGCATCGGAAACTACTACTGGTCTTCCAGGCAACGATCAAAGCGTCGACTATTTGAGACATTACTCCCATGGAGGAAGGTGCGCATGGTGACTGTTGTATTCAATCCCAATGCAATTTCTTTGTTTCATCAACACTCTGATACTCCACAGATTACAGAATGCCTCCATATGTGTATCGGAATCTACTACTGGTCTTCCAGTGAACGATCAAAGCGGAGACTGTTTGAGACATTACTCTCATGGAGGAAAGTGCGCATGGTGACTGTTGTATTCAATCTCGATGCAATTTCTGTGTTTCATCAACAGTCTGATAGTCACAGATTACAGAGAGCCACCAGATGTGCATCGGAAACTACTACTGGTCTTCCATGGAACGATCAAATCGTAGAATGTTAGAGACATTACTCCCATGGAGGAAAGTGCGCGTGGTGACTGTTGATTTCAATCTCGATGCAATTTCTGTGTTTCATCAACAGTCTGATAGTCCACAGATTACAGAATGACTCCAGATGTGCATCGGAAACTACTACTGGTCTTCAAGGGAACGATCAAAGCGTAGACTGTTTGAGACATTACTCCCATGGGGAAAAGTGCGCATGGTGACTGTTGTATTCAATCTCGATGCAATTTCTGTGTTTCATCAACACTCAGATAGTCCACAGACTACAGAATGCCTCCAGATGTGCATCGGAAACTACTACTGGTCTTACAGGGAACGATCAAAGCGTAGACTGTTTGAGACATTACTCCCATGGGGGCAAGTGCACATGGTGTATGTTGTATTCAATCCCGAGGCAATTTCTGTGTTTCATCAACACTCTGATACTCCACAGATTACAGAATGCCTCCAGATGTGTATCGGAAACTACTACTGGTCTTCCAGTGAACGATCAAAGCGGAGACTGTTTGAGACATTACTCCCATGGAGGAAAGTGCGCATGGTGACTGTTGTATTCAATCTCGATGCAATTTCTGTGTTTCATCAACAGTCTGATAGTCACAGATTACAGAGAGCCACCAGATGTGCATCGGAAACTACTACTGGTCTTCCAGGGAACGATCAAAGCGTTGACTGTTTGAGACATTACACCCATGGAGGAAGGTGCTCATGGTGACTGTTGTATTCAATCCCGATGCAATTTCTGTGTTTTATCAATAGTCTGATAGTCCACGGATTACAGAATGACTCCAGATGTGCATCGGAAACTACTACTGGTCTTCCAGTGAACGATCAAAGCCTAGACTGTTAGAGACATTACTCCCATGGAGGAAAGTGCGCATGGTGACTGTTGTATTCAATCCCGAGACAATTTCTGTGTTTCATCAACACTTTGAAAGTCCACAGATTACAGAATGCCTCCAGATGTGCATCGGAAACAACTACTGGTCTTCCAGGGAACGATCAAACCGTAGACTGTTTGAGACATTACTAACACATAGGAAAGTGCGGATGGTGTCTGTTGTATACAATCCCGATGCAATTTCTGTGTTTCATCAACACTTTGAAGGTGCACAGATTACAGAATGCCTCCAGATGTGCATCGGTAACAACTACTGGTCTTCCAAGGGACGATCAAAGCGTAGACTGTTAGAGACATTACTACCATGGAGGAAAGTGCGCATGGTGACTGTTGTTTTCAATCCCGATGCAATTTCTGTGTTTCATCAACACTCTGATAGCCACAGATTACAGAATACATCCAGATGTCCATTGGAAACTAACACTGGTGTTCCAGGGAACGAGCAAAACGTAGACTGTTTGAGACATTACTAACATGGAGGAAAGTGCCGATGGTGACTGTTGTATTCAATCCCGATGCAATTTCTCTGTTTCATCAACACTCTGATAGTCCACAGACTACAGAATGCCACCAGACCTGCATCGTAAACTACTACTGATCTTCCTGGGAACGATCGAAACGTACACTGTTAGAGACATTACTCCAATGGAGGAAAGTGCGCATGGTGACTGTTGTATTCAATCCCGATGCTATTTCTGTGTTTCATCAACACTCTGATAGTCCACAGATTACAGAATACATCCAGATGTGCATCGGAAATTAACACTGGTGTTCCAGGGAACGAGCAAAGCGTAGACTGTTTGAGACATTTCTAACATGGAGGAAAGTGCCGATGGTGACTGTTGTATTCAATCCCGATGCAATTTCTCTGTTTCATCAACACTCTGATAGTCCACAGATTACAGAATGACTCCAGATGTGCATCGGAAACTACTACTGGTCTTCCAGGCAACGATCAAAGCGTAGACTATTTGAGACATTACTCGCATGGAGGATGGTGCGCATGGTGACTGTTGTATTCAATCGGAATGCAATTTCTGTGTTTTATAAACAGTCTGATAGTCCACGGATTACAGAATGACTCCAGATGTGCATCGGAAACTAATACTGGTCTTCCAGGGAACGATCAAAGCGTAGACTGTTAGAGACATTACTCCCATGGAGGAAAGTGCGCATGGTGACTGTTGTATTCAATCCCGATGCAATTTCTGTGTTTCATCAACAGTCTAATAATCCACAGACTACAGAATGACTGCAGATGTGCATCGGAAACTACTACTGGTCTTCAAGGGAACGATCAAAGCGTAGACTGTTTGAGACATTACTCCCATGGAGAAAAGTGTGCATGGTGACTGTTGTATTCAATCCCGATGCAATTTCTGTGCTTCATCAAACCTCAGATAGTCCACAGACTACAGAATGCCTCCAGATGTGAATCGGAAACTACTACTGGTCTTACAGGGAACGATAAAAGCGTAGACTGTTTGAGACATTACTCCCATGGAGGAAAGTGCGCATGGTGTATGTTGTATTCAATGCCGAGGCAATATCTGTGTTTCATCAACACTTTGAAGGTCCACAGATTACAGAATGCCTCCAGATGTGCATCGGGAACTACTTCTGGTCTTCCAGGGAACGATCAAAGCGTAGACTGTTTGAGAATTACTCCCATGGAGGAAGGTGCGCATGGTGACTGTTGTATTCAATCCCAATGCAATTTCTTTGTTTCATCAACACTCTGATACTCCACAGATTACAGAATGCCTCCATATGTGCATCGGAAACTACTACTGGTCTTCCAGTGAACGACCAAAGCGGAGACTGTTTGAGACATTACTCCCATGGAGGAAAGTGCGCATGGTGACTGTTGTATTCAATCTCGATGCAATTTCTGTGTTTTATCAACAGTCTGATAGTCACAGATTACAGAGAGCCTCCAGATGTGGATCGGAAACTACTACTGGTCTTCCATGGAACGATCAAATCGTAGAATGTTAGAGACATTACTCCCATGGAGGAAAGTGCGCGTGGTGACTGTTGTTTTCAATCTCGATGCAATTTCTGTGTTTCATCAACAGTCTGATAGTCCACAGATTACAGAATGACTCCAGATGTGCATCGGAAACTACTACTGGTCTTCAAGGGAACGATCAAAGCGTAGACTGTTTGAGACAATACTCCCATGGGGGAAAGTGCGCATGGTGACTGTTGTATTCAATCTCGATGCAATTTCTGTGTTTCATCAACACTCAGATAGTCCACAGACTGCAGAATGCCTCCAGATGTGCATCGGAAACTACTACTGGTCTTCCAGGGAACGATCAAAGCGTTGACTGTTTGAGACATTACTCCCATGGAGGAAGGTGCTCATGGTGACTGTTGTATTCAATCCCGATGCAATTTCTGTGTTTTATCAATAGTCTGATAGTCCACAGACTACAGAATGACTTTAGATGTGCATCGGAAACTACTACCGGTCTTCCAGGGAACTATGAAAGCGTAGACTGTTTGAGACATTACAAGCATGGAGGAAAATGCGCATGGTGACTGTTTTATTCAAACCCGATGCAATTTCTGTGTTTTATCAACAGTCTGATAGTCCACAGATTACAGAATGCCTCCAGATGTGCATCGTAAACTACTACTGGTCTTCCATTGATACGATCAAAGCGTAGACTGTTTGAGACATTACTCCCATAGAGGAAAGTGCGCATGGTGACTGTTGTATTCAATCCCGATGCAATTTCTGTGTTTCTTCAACACTCCGATAGACCACAGATTACATAATGCCAGCAGACGTGCATCGGAAACTACTACTGGTCTTCCAGGGAACGATCAAAGCGTAGACTGTTTGAGACATTACTCCCATGGAGGAAGGTGCGCATGGTGACCTTTGTATTCAATCCCGATGCAATTTCTGTGTTTCATCAACACTCTGATACTCCACAGATTACAGAATGCCTCAAGATGTGCATCGGAAACTACTACTGGTCTTCCAGTTAACGATCAAATCGTGGACTGTTTGACACATTACTCCCATGGAGGGAAGTGCGCGTGGTGACTGTTGTATTCAATCATGATGCCATTTCTGTGTTTCATCAACAGTCTGATAGTCCACAGATTACTGAGTGCCACCAGATGTGCATCGGAAACTACTACTGGTCTTCCAGGGAACGATCAAAGCGTAGACTGTTTGAGACATTACTCCCATGGAGGAAGGTGTGCATGGTGACTTTTGTATTCAATCCCGATGCAATTTCTGTGTTTCATCAACACTCTGATACTCCAAAGATTACAGAATTTCTCAAGATGTGCATCGGAAACTACTACTGGTCTTCCAGGGAACTATGAAAGCGTAGACTGTTTGAGACATTACAAGCATGGAGGAAAGTGCGCATGGTGACTGTTTTATTCAAACCCGATGCAATTTCTGTGTTTTATCAACTGTCTGATAGTCCACAGATTACAGAATGCCTACAGATGTGCATCGTAAACTACTACTGGTCTTCCAGGGATACGATCAAAGCGTAGACTGTTTGAGACATTACTCCCATAGAGGAAAGTGCGCATGGTGACTGTTGTATTCAATCCCGATGCAATTTCTGTGTTTCTTCAACACTCTGATAGACCACAGATTACATAATGAAAGCAGACGTGCATCGGAAACTACTACTGGTCTTCCAGGGAACGATCAAAGCGTAGACTGTTTGAGACATTACTCCCATGGAGGAAGGTGCGCATGGTGACTTTTGTATTCAATCCCGATGCAATTTCTGTGTTTCATCAACACTCTGATACTCCACAGAATACAGAATGCCTCAAGATGTGCATCGGAAACTACTACTGGTCTTCCAGGGAACGATCAAAGCGTAGACTGTTTGAGACATTACTCCCATGGAGGAAAGTGCGCGTGGTGACTGTTGTATTCAATCATGATGCCATTTCTGTGTTTCATCAACAGTCTGATAGTCCACGGATTACTGAGTGCCACCAGATGTGCATCGGAAACTACTACTGGTCTTCCAGGGAACGATCAAAGCGTAGACTGCTTGTGACATTACTCCCATGGAGGAAAGGCCGCATGGTGACTGTTGTATTCAATCCCGATGCAATTTCTGTGTTTCATCAACACTCTGATAGTCCACAGATTACAGAATGCCTCCAGATTTGCACCGGAAACTACTGCATGTCTTGCAGGGAACGATTAAAGCGTAAACTCTTTGAGACATTACTCCCATGGAGGAAAGTCGCATGGTGACTGTTGTATTCAATCCCTATGCAATTTCTGTGTTTCATCAACACTCTGATAGTCCACAGATTACAGAATGCCACCAGATGTGCATCGGAAACTACTACTGGTCTTCCAGGGAACGATCAATGCGTAGACTGTTTGAGACATTACTCCCGCGGAGGAAAGTGCGCATGATGACTGTTGTATCCTTTCCTGATGCAATTTCTGTGTTCCATCAACACTCGGATAGTCCACAGATTACAGAATGCCTCCAGATGTGCATCGGAAACTACTATTGGTCTTCCTGGGAACGATCAAAGCGTAGACTGTTTGAGACATTACTCACATGGAGGAAAGTGCGCATGGTGACTGTTGTATTCAATCCCGATGCAATTTCTGTGTTTCATCAACACTCTGATAGTCCACAGATTACAGAATGGAAGCACATGTGCATCGGAAACAACTACTGGTCTTCCAGGGAACGATCAAAGCGTAGACTGTTTGAGACATTACTCCCATGGAGGAAAGTGGGCACGGTGACTGTTGTAAACAATCCCGATGCAATTTCTGTGTTTCATCAACACTCTGATAGTCCACAGATTACAGAATGCCTCCAGATGTGCATCGGAAACTACTGCTGGTATTCCAGGGAACGATCAAAGAGTAAACTCATTGAGACATTACTCCCATGGAGGGAAGTCGCATGGTGACTGTTGTATTCAATCCCGATGCATTTTCTGTGCTTCATCAACACTCTGATAGTCGACAGATTACAGAATGCCTCCAGATGTGCATCCGAAACTACTACCGGTCTTCCAGGGAATGATCAAAGCGTAGACTGTTAGAGATATTACTCCCATGGAGGAAAGTGCGCTTTGTGAATGTTGTATTCAATCCCGATGCAATTTCTGTGCTTCATCAACACACTGATAGTCCACACATTGCAGAAGGCCTCCAGATGTGCATCGGAAACTACTACTGGTCTTCCAGGGAACGATCAAAGCGTAGACTGTTTGAGACATTACTTCAATGGAGGAAAATGGGCATGGTTACTTTCGCATTCAATCCCGATGCAATTTCTGTGTTTCATCAACACTCTGATAGTCCACAGATTTCAGAATGCCTCCAGATGTGCATCGGAAACTACTACTCTTCTTCCAGGAAACGATCAAAGCGTAAACTCTTTGTGATATTACTCCCATGGACTAAGGTGCGCATGGTGACTGTTGTATTCAATCCTGATGCAATTTCTGTGTTTCATCAACACTCTGACAGTCAACACATTACAGAATGCCACCAGATGTGCATCGGAAACTACTACTGGTCTTGCAGGCAACGATCAAAGCGTAGACTGTTTAAAACATTACTCGCATGTAGGAAAATGCCCATGGTGACTGTTGTATTCAACCCCGATGCAATTTCTGTGTTTCATCAACTGTCTGGTAGTCCGCAGATTACAGAGTGCCTCCAGATGGGCATCGGAAACTACTACTGGTCTTAAAGGGAACGAACAAAGCGTAGGCTGTTTGAGACATTACTCCCATGGAGCTAAGTGCGAATTGTGACTGTTGTATTCAATACCGATGCAATTTCTGTGTTTCATCAACACTCTGATAGTCCACAGATTAGAGAATGCCTCCAGATCTGCATCGGATACTACTACTGGTCATCCAGGGAACGATGAAAGCGTAGACTGTTTCAGACATTACTCCCACGGAGGAAAGCGCGGATGGTGACTGTTGTATTCAGTCCAGAAGCAATTTCTGTGTTTTATCAACACTCTGATAGTCCAGAGATTACAGAATGCCTCCAGATGTGCATCGGAAACTACCACTGGTCTTCCAGGGAACGATCAAAGCGTGGACTGTTTGAGACATTACTCCCTTTGAGGAAGGTGCGCATGGTGACTGTTGTAGTCACTCCCGATGCAATTTCTGTGTTTCATCAACACTCTGATAGTCCACAGATTACAGAATACATCCAGATGTGCATCGGAAACTAACACTGGTGTTCCAGGGAACGAGCAAAGCGTAGACTGTTTGAGACATTACTAACAAGGAGGAAAGTGCCGATGGTGACTGATGTATTCAATCCCGATGCAATTTGTCTGTTTCATCAACACTCTGATAGTCCACAGATTACAGAATGCCACAAGACCTGCATCGGAAACTACTACTGATCTTCCTGGGAACGATCAAAGCGTACACTGTTTGAGACATTACTTTTATGGAGGAAAGTGCGCATGGTGACTGTTGTATTCAATCCCGATGCAATTTCTGTGTTTCATCAACACTCTGATAGTCCACAGATTTCAGAATGCCTCCGGATGTGCATCGGATACTACTACTGGTCATCCAGGGATCGATCAAATCGTAGACTGTTTCAGACATTACTCCCATGGAGGAGAGTGCGCATGGTGACTGTTGTATTCAATCCCAATTCAATTTCTGTGTTTCATCAACACTCTAATAGTCCACAGATTACAGAATGACCCCAGATGTGCATCGGATACTACTACCGGTCTTCCAGGGAACTATGAAAGCGTAGACTGTCTGAGACATTACTCGCATGGAGGAAAGTGCGCATGGTGACTGTTTTATTCAAACCCGATGCAATTTCTGTGTTTCATCAATAGTCTGATAGTCCACAGATTACAGAATGCCACCAGATGTGCATCGGAAACTACTACTGGTCTTCCAGGGAACGATCAAAACGTAGACTGTTTGAGACAATACTCCCGTGGAGGAAAGGGCGCATGATGAATGTTGTATTCAATCCCGATGCAATTTCTGTGATTTATCAACACTCTGATAGTGCACAGATTACAGACTGCCACCAGACGTGCATCGGAAACTACTACCGGTCTTCCAGGGAACGATCAAAGCGTAGACTGTTTGAGACATTACTCAAATGGAGGAAGGTGCGCATGGTGACTGTTGTATTCAATCCCGATGCAATTTCTGTGTTTCATCGACACTCTGATACTCCACAGATTACAGAATGCCTCCAGATGTGCATCGGAAAATACTACTGGTCTTCCAGGGAACGATCAAAGCGTAGACTGTTTGAGACATTACTCCCATGGAGGAAAGTGCGCGTGGTGACTGTTGTATTCAATCTCGATGCAATTCATGTGTTTCATCAACAGTCTGATAGTCCACAGATTACTGAGTGCCACCAGATGTGCATCGGAAACTACTACTGATCTTCCAGGGAACGATCAAAGCGTAGACTGTTAGAGACATTACTCCCATGGAGGAAAGTGCGCATGGTGACTGTTGTATTCAATCCCGATGCAATTTCTGTGTTTCATCAACACTGTGATAGTAAATAGATTACAGAATACATCCAGATGTGCATCGGAAACTAACACTGGTGTTCCAGGGAACGATCAAATCGTAGACTGTTTGAGACATTACTAACATGGAGGAAAGAGTTAATGGTGACTGTTGTATTCAATCCCGATGCAATTTCTGTGTTTCATCAACACTTTGAAGATCCACAGATTACAGAATGCCACCAGATGTGCATCGGAAACTACTACTGGTTTTCCAGGGAACGATCAAAGCGTAGACTGTTTGAGACATTACTCCCGCGGAGGAAAGTGCGCATGATGACTGTTGTATCCTTTCCTGATGCAATTTCTGTGTTTCATCAACACTCAGATAGTCCACAGATTACAGAATGCCTCCAGATGTGCATCGGAAACTACTGCTGGTCTTCCTGGGAACGATCAAAGCGTAGACTGTTAGAGACATTACTCACATGGAGGAAAGTGCGCATGATGACTGTTGTATTCAATCCAGATGAAATTTCTGTGTTTCATCAACACTCTGATAGTCCACAGATTACAGAATGCCACCACATGTGCATCGGAAACAACTACTGGTCTTCCAGGGAACGATCAAAGCGTAGACTGTTTGAGACTTTACTACCGTGGAGGTATGTGCGCATGATGACTGTTGTATTCAATCCCGATGCAATTTCTGTGTTTTATCAACACTCTGATAGTCCACAGATTACAGAATGCCTCCAGATGTGCTTCGGAAACTACTACTGGTCTTCCAGGGAGCGATCAAAGCGTAGACTCTTTGAGACATTACTCCCATGGAGGAAAGTCGCATGGTGACTGTTGTATTCAATCCCGATGCAATTTCTGTGTCTCATCAACACTCGGATAGTCCACAGATTACAGAATGCCCCCAGATGTAAATCTTAAACTACTACTGGTCTTCCTGGGAACGATCAAAGCGTAGACTGTTTGAGACATTGCTGCCATGGAGGAAAGTGCGCAATGTGACTGTTGTATTCAATCCCGATGAAATTTCTGTGTTTCGTCAACACTCTGATAGTCCACAGATAACAGAATGCCTCCAGATGTGCATCGGAAACTACTACTGGTCTTCCAGGGAAAGACCAAAGCGTAGACTGTTAGAGACATTACTACCGAGGAGGAAAGTGCGCATGGTGACTGTTGTATTCACTCCCGATGCAATATCCAATATCTGTGTTTCATCAACACTCTGATAGTTCACAGGTTACAGACTGCCACCAGATGTGCATCGGAAACTACTACTGGTCTTCCAGGGAACGATCAACAAGTAGACTGTTTGAGACATTACTCCCATGGAGGAAAATGCGCATGGTTACTGTCGCATTCAATCCCGATGCAATTTCTGTGTTTCATCAACACTCTGATAGTCCACAGATTAAAAAATGCCTCCAGATGTGCATCGGAAACTACTACTCTTCTTCCAGGGAACGATCAAAGCGTAAACTCTTTGTGACATTACTCCCATGGAGGAAGGTGCGCATGGTGACTGTTGTATTCAATCCCAATGCAATTTCTGTGTTTCATCAACACTCTGATAGTCCACAGATTACAGAATTCCTCCAGATGTGCATCATAAACTACCACTGGTCTTGCAGGGAACAATCAAAACATAGACTGTTTGAGACATTACTCGCATGTAGGAAAGTGCCCATGGTGACTGTTGTATTCAACCCCGATGCAATTTCTGTGTTTCATCAACTGTCTGATAGTCCACAGATTACAGAGTGCCTAGAGATGGGCATCGGAAACTACTACTGGTCTTCCAGGGAACGATCAAAGCGTAGACTGTTTGAGACATTACTCCTATGGAGGAAAGTGCGCATGGTGACTGTTGTATTCAAGCCCGATGCAATTTCTGTGTTTCATCAACAGTCTGATAGTCCACAGATTACAGAAAGCCTCCAGATGTGCATCGGAAACTACTACTCGTCTTCCAGGGAACGATCAAAGCGTAGACTCTTTGAGACATTACTCCCGTGGAGGAATGTGCGCATGATGACTGTTGTATTCAATCCCGATGCAATTTCTGTGTTTTATCAACACTCTGATAGTCCACAGTTTACAGAATGCCTCCAGATGTGCATCGGAAACTACTGCAGGTCGTCCAGGGAACGATCAAAGAGTAAACTCTTTGAGACATTACTCCCATGGAGGAAAGTCGCATGGTGACTGTTGTATTCAATCCCGATACAATTTCTGTGTTTCATCAACACTCTGATAGTCCACAGATTACAGAATGCCTCCAGATGTGTATCGGAAACTACTACTGGTCTTCCTGGGAACGATCAAAGCGTAGACTGTTTGAGACATTACTCCCATGGAGGAAAGTGCGCATGGTGACTGTTGTATTCAATCCCGATGCAATTTCTGTGTTTCATGAACACTCTGATTGTCCACAGATTACAGAATGCCTCCAGATGTGCATAGGAAACTACTAATAGTCTTCCAGGGAAAGACCAAAGCGTAGACTGTTTGAGACATTACTCCCATGGGGGAAAGTGCACATGGTGACTGTTGTATTCACTCCCGATGCAATATCTGTGATTCATCAACACTCTGATAGTTCACAGGTTACAGAATGCCACCAGATGTGCATCGGAAACTACTACTGGTCTTCCAGGGAACGATCAAAGAGTAGACTCATAGAGATATTACTCCCATGGAGGAAAGTGGGCTTGGTGAATGTTGTATTCAATCCCGAAGCAATTTCTGTGTTTCATCAACACACTGATAGTCGACAGATTACAGAATGCCTCCAGATGTGCATCGGAAACTACTACTGGTCTTCCTGGGAACGATCAAAGCGTAGACTGTTTGAGACATTACTCCTATGGAGGTAGGTGCGCATGGTGACTGTTCTATTCAATCCTGATGCAATTTCTGTGTTTCATCAACACTCTGACAATCAACACATTACAGAATGCCACCAGATGTGCATCTGAAACTACTACTGGTCTTCCAGGGAACGGTCAAAGCCTAGACTGTTTGAGACATTACCCCCATGGAGGAAAGTGCGCATGGTGACTGTTGTATTCAATCTCGATGCAATTTCTGTGTTTCATCAACACTCTGATAGTCCACAGATTACAGAATGCCACCAGATGTGCACCGGAAACTACTGCTGGTCTTCCAGGGAACGATTAAAGCGTAAACTCTTTGAGACATTACTGCCATGGAGGAAAGTCGCATGGTGACTGTTGTATTCAATCCCTATGCAATTTCTGTGTTTCATCAACACTCTGATAGTCCACAGATTACAGAATGCCTCCAGATGTGCACCGGAAACTACTACTGGTCTTCCAGGGAAAGACCAAATCGTAGACTGTTTGTGACATTACTCCTATGGAGGAAGGTGCGCATGGTGACTGTTGTATTCAATCCTGATGCAATTTCTGTGTTTCATCAACACTCTGACAGTCAACTTATTACAGAATGACACCAGATGTGCATCGCAAACTACTACTGGTCTTTCAGGGAACGGTCAAAGCCTAGACTGTTTGAGACATTACTCCCATGGAGGAAAGTGCGCATGGTGACTGTTGTATTCAATCTCGATGCAATTTCTGTGTTTCATCAACACTCTGATAGTCCACAGATTACAGAATGCCTCCAGATGTGCATCGGAAACTACTACTGGTCTTGCAGGGAACGATCAAAGCGTAGACTGTTTGAGACATTACTCGCATGTAGGGAAGTGCCAATGGTGACTGTTGTATTCAACCCCGATGCAATCTCTGGGTTTCATCAACTGTCTGATAGTCCACAGATTACAGAGTGCCTCCAGATGGGCATCGGAAACTACTACTGGTCTTCCATTGAACGATCAAAGCGTAGACTGTTTGGGACATTACTCCTATGGAGGAAAGTGCGCATGGTGACTGTTGTATTCAATCCCGATGCATTTTCTGTGTTTCATCAACACTCTGATAGTCCACAGATTACAGAATGCCTCCAGCTGTACATCGGAAACTAATACTGGTCTTCCTGGGAAAGATCAAAGCGTAGACTGTTTGACACATTAGTCCCATGGAGGAAGTGCACATGGTGACTGTTGTATTCAATCCCGATGCAATTTCTGTGTTTCATCAACACTCTGATAGTCCACAGATTACAGAATGCCACCAGACGTGCATCGGAAACTACTACTCGTCTTCCAGGGAACGATCAAAGCGTAGACTCTTTGAGACATTACTCCCGTGGAGGAAAGTGCGCATGGTGACTGTTGTATTCAATCCCGATGCAATTTCTGTGTTTCATCAACACTCTGATAGTCCACAGATTACAGAATGCCACCAGATGTGCATCGCAAACTACTACTGGTCTTCCAGGGAACGATCAAAGCGTAGACTGTTTCAGACATTACTTTCATGGAGGAAAGTGCGGATGGTGACTGTTGTATTCAATCATGATGCAATTTCTGTGTTTCATCAACACTCTGATAGTCCACAGATTACAGAGTGCCACCATTGTGCATCCGAAACTACTACTGGTCTTCCAGGGAACGATCAAAGCGTAGACTGTTTGAGACATACCTCCCCTGGAGGAAAGTGCGCATGATGACTGTTGTATTCAATCCCGATGCAATTTCTGTGTTTTATCAACACTCTGATAGTCCACAGATTACAGAATGCCTCCAGATGTGCATCGGAAACTACTGCTGGTCTTCCAGGGAACGATCAAAGAGTAAACTCTTTGAGACATTACTCCCATGGAGGAAAGTCGCATGGTGACTGTTGTATTCAATCCCGATGCAATTTCTGTGTTTCATCAACACTCGGATAGTCCACAGATTACAGAATGCCTCCAGATGTGCATCGGAAACTACTACTGGTCCTCCTGGGAACGATCAAAGCGTAGACTGTTTGAGACATTACTCCCATGGAGGAAAGTGCGCATGGTGACTGTGTTATTCAATCCCGATGCAATTTCTGTGTTTCATGAACACTCTGATAGTCCACAGATTACAGAATGCCTCCAGATGCGCATCGGAAACTACTACTGGTCTTCCAGGGAAAGACCAAAGCGTAGACTGTTTGAGACATTACGCCCATGGGGGAAAGTGCACATGGTGACTGTTGTATTCACTCCCGATGCAATATCTGTGTTTCATCAACACTCTGATAGTTCACAGGTTACAGAATGCCACCAGATGTGCATCGGAAACTACTACTGGTCTTCCAGGGAACGATCAAAGAGTAGACTGTTAGAGATATTACTCCCATGGAGGAAAGTGGGCTTGGTGAATGTTGTATTCAATCCCGAAGCAATTTCTGTGTTTCATCAACACACTGATAGTCCACAGATTACAGAATGCCTCCAGATGTGCATCGGAAACTACTACTGGTCTTCCTGGGAACGATCAAAGCGTAGACTGTTTGAGACATTACTCCTATGGAGGTAGGTGCGCATGGTGACTGTTCTATTCAATCCTGATGCAATTTCTGTGTTTCATCAACACTCTGACAATCAACACATTACAGAATGCCACCAGATGTGCATCTGAAACTACTACTGGTCTTCCAGGGAACGGTCAAAGCCTAGACTGTTTGAGACATTACTCCCATGGAGGAAAGTGCGCATGGTGACTGTTGTATTCAATCTCGATGCAATTTCTGTGTTTCATCAACACTCTGATAGTCCACAGATTACAGAATGCCACCAGACGTGCATCGGAAACTACTACTCGTCTTCTAGGGAACGATCAAAGCGTAGACTCTTTGAGACATTACTCCCGTGGAGGAAAGTGGGCATGGTGACTGTTGTATTCAATCACGATGCAATTTCTGTGTTTCATCAACACTCTGATAGTCCACAGATTAAAAAATGCCTCCAGATGTGCATCGGAAACTACTACTCTTCTTCCAGGGAACGATCAAAGCGTAAACTCTTTGTGACATTACTCCCATGGAGGAAGGTGCGCATGGTGACTGTTGTATTCACTCCCGATGCAATATCCAATATCTGTGTTTCATCAACACTCTGATAGTTCACAGGTTACAGACTGCCACCAGATGTGCATCGGAAACTACTACTGGTCTTCCAGGGAACGATCAACAAGTAGACTGTTTGAGACATTACTCCCACGGAGAAAAATGCGCATGGTTACTGTCGCATTCAATCCCGATGCAATTTCTGTGTTTCATCAACACTCTGATAGTCCACAGATTAAAAAATGCCTCCAGATGTGCATCGGAAACTACTACTCTTCTTCCAGCGAACGATCAAAGAGTAACTCTTTGTGACAATACTCCCATGGAGGAAGGTGCGCATGGTGACTGTTGTATTCAATCCCAATGCAATTTCTGTGTTTCATCAACACTCTGATAGTCCACAGATTGCAGAATGCCTCCAGATGTGCAACATAAACTACCACTGGTCTTGCAGCGAACAATCAAAACATAGACTGTTTGAGACATTACTCGCATGTAGGAAAGTGCCCATGGTGACTGTTGTATTCAACCCCGATGCAATTTCTGTGTTTCATCAACTGTCTGATAGTCCACAGATTACAGGGTGCCTAGAGATGGGCATCGGAAACTACTACTGGTCTTCCAGGGAACGATCAAAGCGTAGACTGTTTGAGACATTACTCCTATGGAGGAAAG
Organism: Schistocerca gregaria; assembly: GCF_023897955.1. Lineage (NCBI taxonomy): Eukaryota > Metazoa > Arthropoda > Insecta > Orthoptera > Acrididae > Schistocerca > Schistocerca gregaria. Next base: position 2,066,632 of record NC_064931.1, on the reverse strand, counting down.
TGCGCATGGTGACTGTTGTATTCAAGCCCGATGCAATTTCTGTGTTTCATCAACAGTCTGATAGTCCACAGATTACAGAAAGCCTCCAGATGTGCATCGGAAACTACTACTCGTCTTCCAGGGAACGATCAAAGCGTAGACTCTTTGAGACATTACTCCCGTGGAGGAATGTGCGCATGATGACTGTTGTATTCAATCCCGATGCAATTTCTGTGTTTTATCAACACTCTGATAGTCCACAGATTACAGAATGCCTCCAGATGTGCATCGGAAACTACTGCTGGTCGTCCAGGGAACGATCAAAGAGTAAACTCTTTGAGACATTACTCCCATGGAGGAAAGTCGCATGGTGACTGTTGTATTCAATCCCGATACAATTTCTGTGTTTCATCAACACTCTGATAGTCCACAGATTACCGAATGCCTCCAGATGTGTATCGGAAACTACTACTGGTCTTCCTGGGAACGATCAAAGCGTAGACTGTTTGAGACATTACTCCCATGGAGGAAAGTGCGCATGGTGACTGTTGTATTCAATCCCGATGCAATTTCTGTGTTTCATCAACACTCTGATAGTACACAGATTACAGAATGCCTCCAGATGTGCATCGGAAACTACTAATGGTCTTCCAGGGAAAGACCAAAGCGTAGACTGTTTGAGACATTACTCCCATGGGGGAAAGTGCACATGGTGACTGTTGTATTCACTCCCGATGCAATATCTGTGTTTCATCAACACTCTGATAGTTCACAGGTTACAGAATGCCACCAGATGTGCATCGGAAACTACTACTGGTCTTCCAGGGAACGATCAAAGAGTAGACTGTTAGAGATATTACTCCCATGGAGGAAAGTGGGCTTGGTGAATGTTGTATTCAATCCCGAAGCAATTTCTGTGTTTCATCAACACACTGATAGTCGACAGATTACAGAATGCCTCCAGATGTGCATCGGAAACTACTACTGGTCTTCCTGGGAACGATCAAAGCGTAGACTGTTTGAGACATTACTCCTACGGAGGTAGGTGCGCATGGTGACTGTTCTATTCAATCCTGATGCAATTTCTGTGTTTCATCGACACTCTGACAATCAACACATTACAGAATGCCACCAGATGTGCATCTGAAACTACTACTGGTCTTCCAGGGAACGGTCAAAGCCTAGACTGTTTGAGACATTACTCCCATGGAGGAAAGTGCGCATGGTGACTGTTGTATTCAATCTCGATGGAATTTCTGTGTTTCATCAACACTCTGATAGTCCACAGATTACAGAATGCCACCAGATGTGCACCGGAAACTACTGCTGGTCTTCCAGGGAACGATTAAAGCGTAAACTCTTTGAGACATTACTGCCATGGAGGAAAGTCGCATGGTGACTGTTGTATTCAATCCCTATGCAATTTCTGTGTTTCATCAACACTCTGATAGTCCACAGATTACAGAATGCCTCCAGATGTGCATCGGAAACTACTACTGGTCTTCCAGGGAAAGACCAAAGCGTAGACTGTTTGTGACATTACTCCTATGGAGGAAGGTGCGCATGGTGACTGTTGTATTCAATCCTGATGCAATTTCTGTGTTTCATCAACACTCTGACAGTCAACTTATTACAGAATGACACCAGATGTGCATCGCAAACTACTACTGGTCTTCCAGGGAACGGTCAAAGCCTAGACTGTTTGAGACATTACTCCCTTGGAGGAAAGTGCGCATGGTGACTGTTGTATTCAATCTCGATGCAATTTCTGTGTTTCATCAATACTCTGATAGTCCACAGATTACAGAATGCCTCCAGATGTGCATCGGAAACTACTACTGGTCTTGCAGGGAACGATCAAAGCGTAGACTGTTTGAGACATTACTCGCATGTAGGGAAGTGCCAATGGTGACTGTTGTATTCAACCCCGATGCAATCTCTGTGTTTCATCAACTGTCTGATAGTCCACAGATTACAGAGTGCCTCCAGATGGGCATCGGAAACTACTACTGGTCTTCCATTGAACGATCAAAGCGTAGACTGTTTGGGACATTACTCCTATGGAGGAAAGTGCGCATGGTGACTGTTGCATTCAATCCCGATGCATTTTCTGTGTTTCATCAACACTCTGATAGTCCACAGATTACAGAATGCCTCCAGCTGTACATCGGAAACTACCACTGGTCTTCCTGGGAAAGATCAAAGCGTAGACTGTTTGACACATTAGTCCCATGGAGGAAGTGCACATGGTGACTGTTGTATTCAATCCCGATACAATTTCTGTGTTTCATCAACACTCTGATAGTCCACAGATTACAGAATGCCTCCAGATGTGTATCGGAAACTACTACTGGTCTTCCTGGGAACGATCAAAGCGTAGACTGTTTGAGACATTACTCCCATGGAGGAAAGTGCGCATGGTGACTGTTGTATTCAATCCCGATGCAATTTCTGTGTTTCATGAACACTCTGATATTCCACAGATTACAGAATGCCTCCAGATGTGCATCGGAAACTACTAATGGTCTTCCAGGGAAAGACCAAAGCGTAGACTGTTTGAGACATTACTCCCATGGGGGAAAGTGCACATGGTGACTGTTGTATTCACTCCCGATGCAATATCTGTGTTTCATCAACACTCTGATAGTTCACAGGTTACAGAATGCCACCAGATGTGCATCGGAAACTACTACTGGTCTTCCAGGGAACGATCAAAGAGTAGACTGTTAGAGATATTACTCCCATGGAGGAAAGTGGGCTTGGTGACTGTTCTATTCAATCCTGATGCAATTTCTGTGTTTCATCAACACTCTGACAATCAACACATTACAGAATGCCACCAGATGTGCATCTGAAACTACTACTGGTCTTCCAGGGAACGGTCAAAGCCTAGACTGTTTGAGACATTACTCCCATGGAGGAAAGTGCGCATGGTGACTGTTGTATTCAATCTCGATGCAATTTCTGTGTTTCATCAACACTCTGATAGTCCACAGATTACAGAATGCCACCAGATGTGCACCGGAAACTACTGCTGGTCTTCCAGGGAACGATTAAAGCGTAAACTCTTTGAGACATTACTGCCATGGAGGAAAGTCGCATGGTGACTGTTGTATTCAATCCCTATGCAATATCTGTGTTTCATCAACACTCTGATAGTCCACAGATTACAGAATGCCTCCAGATGTGCATCGGAAACTACTACTGGTCTTCCAGGGAAAGACCAAAGCGTAGACTGTTTGTGACATTACTCCTATGGAGGAAGGTGCGCATGGTGACTGTTGTATTCAATCCTGATGCAATTTCTGTGTTTCATCAACACTCTGACAGTCAACTTATTACAGAATGACACCAGATGTGCATCGCAAACTACTACTGGTCTTCCAGGGAACGGTCAAAGCGTAGACTGTTTGAGACATTACTCCCATGGAGGAAAGTGCGCATGGTGACTGTTGTATTCAATCTCGCTGCAATTTCTGTGTTTCATCAACACTCTGATAGTCCACAGATTACAGAATGCCTCCAGATGTGCATCGGAAACTACTACTGGTCTTGCAGGGAACGATCAAAGCGTAGACTGTTTGAGACATTACTCGCATGTAGGGAAGGGCCAATGGTGACTGTTGTATTCAATCCCGATGCAATCTCTGTGTTTCATCAACTGTCTGATAGTCCACAGATTACAGAGTGCCTCCAGATGGGCATCGGAAACTACTACTGGTCTTCCATTGAACGATCAAAGCGTAGACTCTTTGGGACATTACTCCTATGGAGGAAAGTGCGCATGGTGACTGTTGTATTCAATCCCGATGCATTTTCTGTGTTTCATCAACACTCTGATAGTCCACAGATTACAGAATGCCTCCAGCTGTACATCGGAAACTACCACTGGTCTTCCTGGGAAAGAACAAAGCGTAGACTGTTTGACACATTAGTCCCATGGAGGAAGTGCACATGGTGACTGTTGTATTCAATCCCGATGCAATTTCTGTGTTTCATCAACACTCTGATAGTCCACAGATTACAGAATGCCACCAGACGTGCATCGGAAACTACTACTCGTCTTCCAGGGAACGATCAAAGCGTAGACTCTTTGAGACATTACTCCCGTGGAGGAAAGTGCGCATGGTGACTGTTGTATTCAATCCCGATGCAATTTCTGTGTTTCATCAACACTCTGATAGTCCACAGATTACAGAATGCCACCAGATGTGCATCGCAAACTACTACTGGTCTTCCAGGGAACGATCAAAGCGTAGACTGTTTCAGACATTACTTTCATGGAGGAAAGTGCGGATGGTGACTGTTGTATTCAATCATGATGCAATTTCTGTGTTTCAACAACACTCTGATAGTCCACAGATTACAGAGTGCCACCATTGTGCATCCGAAACTAGTACTGGTCTTCCAGGGAACGATCAAAGCGTAGACTGTTTGAGACATACCTCCCCTGGAGGAAAGTGCGCATGATGACTGTTGTATTCAATCCCGATGCAATTTCTGTGTTTTATCAACACTCTGATAGTCCACAGATTACAGAATGCCTCCAGATGTGCATCGGAAACTACTGCTGGTCTTCCAGGGAACGATCAAAGAGTAAACACTTTGAGACATTACTCCCATGGAGGAAAGTCGCATGGTGACTGTTGTATTCAATCCCGATGCAATTTCTGTGTTTCATCAACACTCGGATAGTCCACAGATTACAGAATGCCTCCAGATGTGCATCGGAAACTACTACTGGTCCTCCTGGGAACGATCAAAGCGTAGACTGTTTGAGACATTACTCCCATGGAGGAAAGTGCGCATGGTGACTGTTGTATTCAATCCCGATGCAATTTCTGTGTTTCATGAACACTCTGATAGTCCACAGATTACAGAATGCCTCCAGATGTGCATCGGAAACTACTACTGGTCTTCCAGGGAAAGACCAAAGCGTAGACTGTTTGAGACATTACGCCCATGGGGGAAAGTGCACATGGTGACTGTTGTATTCACTCCCGATGCAATATCTGTGTTTCATCAACACTCTGATAGTTCACAGGTTACAGAATGCCACCAGATGTGCATCGGAAACTACTACTGGTCTTCCAGGGAACGATCAAAGAGTAGACTGTTAGAGATATTACTCCCATGGAGGAAAGTGGGCTTGGTGACTGTTGTATTCAATCCCGATGCAATTTCTGTGTTTCATGAACACTCTGATAGTCCACAGATTACAGAATGCCTCCAGATGTGCATCGGAAACTACTACTGGTCTTCCAGGGAAAGACCAAAGCGTAGACTGTTTGAGACATTACGCCCATGGGGGAAAGTGCACATGGTGACTGTTGTATTCACTCCCGATGCAATATCTGTGTTTCATCAACACTCTGATAGTCCACAGATTACAGAATGCCACCAGATGTGCACCGGAAACTACTGCTGGTCTTCCAGGGAACGATTAAAGCCTAAACTCTTTGAGACATTACTGCCATGGAGGAAGGTCGCATGGTGACTGTTGTATTCAATCCCTATGCAATTTCTGTGTTTCATCAACACTCTGATAGTCCACAGATTACAGAATGCCACCAGATGTTCACCGGAAACTACTGCTGGTCTTCCAGGGAACGATTAAAGCGTAAACTCTTTGAGACATTACTCCCATGGAGGAAAATCGCATGGTGACTGTTGTATTCAATCCCTATGTAATTTCTGTGTTTCATCAACACTCTGATAGTCCACAGATTACAGAATGCCACCAGATGTGCATCGGAAACTAGTACTGGTCTTCCAGGGAACGATCAAAGCGTAGACTGTTTGAGACATTACTCCCGCGGAGGGATGTGCGCATTATGACTGTTGTATCCTTTCCTGATGCAATTTCTGTGTTTCATCAACACTCGGATAGTCCACAGATTACAGAATGCCTCCAGATGTTCATCAGAAACTACTACTGGTCTTCCTGGGAACGATCAAAGCGTAGACTCTTTGAGACATTACTCACATGGAGGAAAGTGCGCATGGTAACTGTTGTATTCAATACCGATGCAATTTCTGTCTTTCATCAACACTCTGATAGTCCACAGATTACAGAATGCTACCACATGTGCATAGGAAACAACTACTGGTCTTCCAGGGAACGATCAAAGCGTAGACTGTTTGAGACATTACTCCCGTGGAGGAATGTGCGCATGATGACTGTTGTATTCAATCCCGATGCAATTTCTGTGTTTTATCAACACTCTGATAGTCCACAGATTACAGAATGCCTCCAGATGTGCTTCGGAAACTACTACTGGTCTTCCAGGGAACGATCAAAGCGTAGACTGTTTGAGACATTACTTTTATGGAGGAAAGTGCGCAAGTTAACTGTTGTATTCAATCCCGATGCAATTTCTGTGTTTCATCAACACTCTGATAGTCCACAGATTACAGAATGCCTCCAGATGTGCATCGGAAACTACTGCTGGTCTTCCAGGGAACGATCAAAGAGTAAACTCTTTGAGACATTACTCCCATGGAGGAAAGTCGCATGGTGACTGTTGTATTCAATCCCGGTGCAATTTCTGTGTTTCATCAACACTCGGATAGTCCACAGATTAAAGAATGCCTCCAGATCTGCATCGGAAACTACTACTGGTCTTCCTGGGAACGATCAAAGCGTAGACTGTTTGAGACATTACTCCCATGGAGGAAAGTGCGCATGGTGACTGTTGTATTCAATCCCGATGCAATTTCTGTGTTTCATGAACACTCTGATAGTCCACAGATTACAGAATGCCTCCAGATGTGCATCGGAAACTACTACTGGTCTTCCAGGGAAAGACCAAAGCGTAGACTGTTTGTGACATTACTCCAATGGAGGAAGGTGCGCATGGTGACTGTTGTATTCTATCCTGATGCAATTTCTGTGTTTCATCAACACTCTGACAGTCAACTTATTACAGAATGCCACCAGATGTGCATCGCAAACTACTACTGGTCTTCCAGGGAACGGTCAAAGCCTAGACTGTTTGAGACATTACTCCCATGGAGGAAAGTGCGCATGGTGACTGTTGTATTCAATCTCGATGCAATTTCTGTGTTTCATCAACACTCTGATAGTCCACAGATTACAGAATGCCTCCAGATGTGCATCGGAAACTACTACTGGTTTTGCAGGGAACGATCAAAGCGTAGACTGTTTGAAACATTAGTCGCATGTAGGGAAGTGCCAATGGTGACCGTTGTATTCAACCCCGATGCAATTTTTGTGTTTCATCAACTGTCTGATAGTCCACAGATTACAGAGTGCCTCCAGATGGGCATCGGAAACTACTACTGGTCTTCCATTGAACGATCAAAGCGTAGACTGTTTGGGACATAACTCAGATGGAGGAAAGTGCGCATGGTGACTGTTGTATTCAATCCGGATGCATTTTCTGTGTTTCATCAACACTCTGATAGTCCACAGATTACAGAATGCCTCCAGCTGTACATCGGAAACTACTACTGGTCTTCCTGGGAAAGATCAAAGCGTAGACTGTTTGAGACATTAGTCCCATGGAGGAAGTGCACATGGTGACTGTTGTATTCAATCCCGATGCAATTTCTGTGTTTCATGAACACTCTGATAGTCCACAGATTACAGAATGCCACCAGACGTGCATCGGAAACTACTACTCGTCTTCTAGGGAACGATCAAAGCGTAGACTCTTTGAGACATTACTCCCGTGGAGGAAAGTGGGCATGGTGACTGTTGTATTCAATCACGATGCAATTTCTGTGTTTCATCAACACTCTGATAGTCCACAGATTACAGAATGCCACCAGATGTGCAGCGCAAACTACTACTGGTCTTGCAGGGAACGATCAAAGCGTAGACTGTTTCAGACATTACTCCCATGGAGGAAAGTGCGGATGGTGACTGTTGTATTCAATCATGATGCAATTTCTGTGTTTCATCAACACTCTGATAGTCCACAGATTACAGAGTGCCACCATTGTGCATCCGAAACTACTACTGGTCCTCCAGGGAACGATCAAAGCGTAGACTGTTTGAGACATACCTCCTCTGGAGGAAAGTGCGCATGGTGACTGTAGAGTTCAATCCCGATGCAATTTCTGTGTTTCATCAACACTCTGATGGTCGACATATTACAGAAAGCCTCCAGATGTACATCGGAAACTACTACTGGTCTTCCATGGAACGATCAAAGCGTAGACTGTTAGATACATTATTCCCATGGAGGAAAATGCGCATGGTGACTGTTGTATTCAATCCCGATGCAATTTCTGTGTTTCATCAACACTCTGATAGTCCACAGATTACAGAATGCCTCCAGATGTGCATCGGAAACTACCACTGGTCTTCCAGGGAAAGATCACAACGTAGACTGTTTGAGACATTACTAACATGGAGAAAATGCGCATGGTGTCTGTTGTATTCAATCCCGATGCAATTACTGTGTTTCATGAACACTCTGATAGTCCACAGATTACAGAATGCCAACAGATGTGCATCGGAAACTTCTACTGGTATTCCTTGGAACGATCAAAGGGTAGACTGTTTGAGTCTTTACTCCTGTGGAGGAAAGTGCGAATGGTGACTGTTGTATTCAATCCCGATGCAATTTCTATGTTTCATCAACATTCTGATAGTCCACAGATTACAGAATACCACCAGATGTGCATTGGAAACTACTACTGGTCTTCCAGGGAACGATCAAACCGTAGACTGTTTCAGACATTACTCACAAGGAGAAGAGTGCTGATGGTGACTGTTGTATTCGATCCCGATGCAATTTCTGTGTTTCATCAACACTCTGATACTCCACAGATTACAGAATGCCCCCAGATGTGCATCGGAAACTACTACTGGTCTTCCAGGGAACGATCAAAGCGTAGACTGTTTGAGACATTACTCCCATGGAGGAAAGTGCGCATGGTGACTGTTGTATTCAATCCCGATGTAATTTCTGTGTTTCATGAACACTCTGATAGTCCACAGATTACAGAATGCCTCCAGATGTGCATCGGAAACTACTACTGTTCTTCCAGGGAAAGACCAAAGCATAGACTGTTTGTGACATTACTCCAATGGAGGAAGGTGCGAATGGTGACTGTTGTATTCAATCCTGATGCAATTTCTGTGTTTCATCAACACTCTGACAGTCAACTTATTACAGAATGCCACCAGATGTGCATCGCAAACTACTACTGGTCTTCCAGGGAACGGTCAAAGCCTAGACTGTTTGAGACATTACTCCCATGGAGGAAAGTGCGCATGGTGACTGTTGTATTCAATCTCGATGCAATTTCTGTGTTTCATCAAGACTCTGATAGTCCACAGATTACAGAATGCCTCCAGATGTGCATCGGAAACTACTACTGGTTTTGCAGGGAACGATCAAAGCGTAGACTGTTTGAGACATTAGTCGCATGTAGGGAAGTGCCAATGGTGACTGTTGTATTCAACCCCGATGCAATTTCTGTGTTTCATCAACTGTCTGATAGTCCACAGATTACAGAGTGCCTCCAGATGGGCATCGGAAACTACTACTGGTCTTCCATTGAACGATCAAAGCGTAGACTGTTTGGGACATAACTCCAATGGAGGAAAGTGCGCATGGTGACTGTTGTATTCAATGCGGATGCATTTTCTGTGTTTCATCAACACTCTGATAGTCCACAGATTACAGAATGCCTCCAGCTGTACATCGGAAACTACTACTGGTCTTCCTGGGAAAGATCAAAGCGTAGACTGTTTGAGACATTAGTCCCATGGAGGAAGTGCACATGGTGACTGTTGTATTCAATCCCGATGCAATTTCTGTGTTTCATCAACACTCTGATAGTCCACAGATTACAGAATGCCACCAGACGTGCATCGGAAACTACTACTCGTCTTCTAGGGAACGATCAAAGCGTAGACTCTTTGAGACATTACTCCCGTGGAGGAAAGTGGGCATGGTGACTGTTGTATTCAATCACGATGCAATTTCTGTGTTTCATCAACACTCTGATAGTCCACAGATTACAGAATGCCACCAGATGTGCAGCGCAAACTACTACTGGTCTTCCAGGGAACGATCAAAGCGTAGACTGTTTCAGACATTACTCCCATGGAGGAAAGTGCGGATGGTGTCTGTTGTATTCAATCATGATGCAATATCTGTGTTTCATCAACACTCTGATAGTCCACAGATTACAGAGTGCCACCATTGTGCATCCGAAACTACTACTGGTCTTCCAGGGAACGATCAAAGCGTAGACTGTTTGAGACATACCTCCCCTGGAGGAAAGTGCGCATGGTGACTGTAGAGTTCAATCCCGATGCAATTTCTGTGTTTCATCAACACTCTGATGGTCGACATATTACAGAAAGCCTCCAGATGTACATCGGAAACTACTACTGGTCTTCCATGGAACGATCAAAGCGTAGACTGTTAGATACATTATTCCCATGGAGGAAAATGCGCATGGTGACTGTTGTATTCAATCCCGATGCAATTTCTGTGTTTCATCAACACTCTGATAGTCCACAGATTACAGAATGCCTCCAGATGTGCATCGGAAACTACCACTGGTCTTCCAGGGAAAGATCACAACGTAGACTGTTTGAGACATTACTAACATGGAGGAAATTGCGCATGGTGTCTGTTGTATTCAATCCCGATGCAATTACTGTGTTTCATGAACACTCTGATAGTCCACAGATTACAGAATGCCAACAGATGTGCATCGGAAACTTCTACTGGTATTCCTTGGAACGATCAAAGGGTAGACTGTTTGAGTCTTTACTCCTGTGGAGGAAAGTGCGAATGGTGACTGTTGTATTCAATCCCGATGCAATTTCTATGTTTCATCAACATTCTGATAGTCCACAGATTACAGAATACCACCAGATGTGCATTGGAAACTACTACTGGTCTTCCAGGGAACGATCAAACCGTAGACTGTTTCAGACATTACTCACAAGGAGAAGAGTGCTGATGGTGACTGTTGTATTCGATCCCGATGCAATTTCTGTGTTTCATCAACACTCTGATACTCCACAGATTACAGAATGCCCCCAGATGTGCATCGGAAACTACTACTGGTCTTCCAGGGAACGATCAAAGCGTAGACTGTTTGAGATATTACTCCCATGGAGGAAAGTGCGCATGGTGACTGTTGTATTCAATCCCGATGTAATTTCTGTGTTTCATGAACACTCTGATAGTCCACAGATTACAGAATGCCTCCAGATGTGCATCGGAAACTACTACTGTTCTTCCAGGGAAAGACCAAAGCGTAGACTGTTTGTGACATTACTCCAATGGAGGAAGGTGCGCATCGTGACTGTTGTATTCAATCCTGATGCAATTTCTGTGTTTCATCAACACTCTGACAGTCAACTTATTACAGAATGCCACCACATGTGCATCGCAAACTACTACTGGTCTTCCAGGGAACGGTCAAAGCCTAGACTGTTTGAGACATTACTCCCATGGAGGAAAGTGCGCATGGTGACTGTTGTATTCAATCTCGATGCAATTTCTGTGTTTCATCAACACTCTGATAGTCCACAGATTACAGAATGCCTCCAGATGTGCATCGGAAACTACTACTGGTTTTGCAGGGAACGATCAAAGCGTAGGTTGTTTGAGACATTACTCGCATGTAGGGAAGTGCCAATGGTGACCGTTGTATTCAACCCCGATGCAATTTCTGTGTTTCATCAACTGTCTGATAGTCCACAGATTACAGAGTGCCTCCAGATGGGCATCGGAAACTACTACTGGTCTTCCATTGAACGATCAAAGCGTAGACTGTTTGGGACATTACTCCTATGGAGGAAAGTGCGCATGGTGACTTTTGTATTCAATCCCGATGCAATTTCTGTGTTTCATCAACACTCTGATAGTCCACAGATTACAGAATGCCACCAGATGTGCATCGCAAACTACTACTGGTCTTGCAGGGAACGATCAAAGCGTAGACTGTTTCAGACATTACTCCCCTGGAGGAAAGTGCGCATGGTGACTGTAGAGTTCAATCCCGATGCAATTTCTGTGTTTCATCAACACTCTGATGGTCGACAGATTACAGAAAGCCTCCAGATGTACATCGGAAACTACTACTGGTCTTCCATGGAACGATCAAATCGTAGACTGTTAGATACATTATTCCTATGGAGGAAAATGCGCATGGTGACTGTTGTATTCAATCCCGATGCAATTTCTGTGTTTCATCAACACTCTGATAGTCCACAGATTACAGAATGCCTCCAGATGTGCATCGGAAACTACCACTGGTCTTCCAGGGAAAGATCACAACGTAGACTGTTTGAGACATTACTAACATGGAGGAAAATGCGCATGGTGTCTGTTGTATTCAATCCCGATGCAATTACTGTGTTTCATGAACACTCTGATAGTCCACAGATTACAGAATGCCAACAGATGTGCATCGGAAACTTCTACTGGTATTCCAGGGAACGATCATAGAGTAGACTGTTTGAGTCTTTACTCCTGTGGAGGAAAGTGCGAATGGTGACTGTTGTATTCAATCCCGATGCAATTTCTATGTTTCATCAACACTCTGATAGTCCACAGATTACAGAATACCACCAGATGTGCATCGGAAACTACTACTGGTCTTCCAGGGAACGATCAAACCGTAGACTGTTTCAGACATTACTCACAAGGAGAAGAGTGCTCCTGGTGACTGTTGTAATCTATCCCGATGCAATTTCTATGTTTCATCAACACTCAGTTAGTCCTGAGATTTCAGAATGCCTCCAGACGTGCATCGGAAACTACTACTGGTCTTCCAGGGAACGATCAAAGCGTAGACTGTTTGAGACATTCCTCCCATGGAGGAAAGTGCACATGGTGACTGTTGTATTCAATCCCGATGCAATTTGTGTGTTTCAACAACACTCTTATAGTCCACAGATTACAAAATGCCTCCAGATGTGCATCGGAAACTAATTATGGTCATCCAGGGAACGATCAAAGCGTAGACTGTTTGAGACTCTACTCCCATGGATGAAAGTGCTCATGGTGACTGTTGTATTCGATCCCGATGCAATTTCTGTGTTTCATCAACACTCTGATACTCCACAGATTACAGAATGTCACCAGATGTGCATCGGAAACTACTACTGGTCTTCCAGGGAACGATCAAAGCGTAGACTATTTGAGACATTAGTCCCGTGGAGGAAAGAGCGAATGATGAGTGTTGTATTCAATCCCGATGCAGTTTCTGTGTTTCATCAACACACTGATAGTCCACAGATTACAGAATGCCACCAGATGTGCATCGGAAGCTACTATTGGACTTCCAGGAGCAATCGAAGCGTAGACTGTTTGAGAATTACTAACATAAAGGAAAGTGCGCATGGTGATTGTTGTATTCAATCCCGATGCAATTTCTGTGTTTCATCAACAGTCTGATAGTCCACAGATTACAGAATGCCACAAGATGTGCATTGGAAGCTACTAATGGACTTCCAGGGAACAATCAAAGCGTAGACTGTTTGAGAATTACTCACATGGAGGAAAGTGCGCATGGTGACTGTTGTATTCAATCCCGATGCTTTTTTTTTTGTTTAATCAACACTCTGATAGTCCACAGATTACAGAATGCCTCCAGATATGCATCGGAAACTACTACTGGTCTTCCAGGGAACGATCAAAGTGTAGACTGTTTGAGACATTACTCCCATGGAGGAAAGTGCTCCTGGTGACTGTTGTAATCTATCCCGATGCAATTTCTATGTTTCATCAACACTCAGTTAGTCCTGAGATTTCAGAATGCCTCCAGACGTGCATCGGAAACTACTACTGGTCTTCCAGGGAACGATCAAAGCGTAGACTGTTTGAGACATTCCTCCCATGGAGGAAAGTGCACATGGTGACTGTTGTATTCAATCCCGATGCAATTTGTGTGTTTCAACAACACTCTTATAGTCCACAGATTACAAAATGCCTCCAGATGTGCATCGGAAACTAATTATGGTCATCCAGGGAACGATCAAAGCGTAGACTGTTTGAGACTCTACTCCCATGGATGAAAGTGCTCATGGTGACTGTTGTATTCAATCCCGATGTAATTTCTGTGTTTCATCAACACTCTGATACTCCACAGATTACAGAATGCCACCAGATGTGCATCGGAAACTACTACTGGTCTTCCTGGGAACGATCGAAGCGTAGACTGTCTGAAACATTACTCCCATGGAGGAAAGTGCGCATGGTGACTGTTGTATTCAATCCCGACGCAAATTTCTGTGTTTTATCAAATGTCTGATAGTCCACAGATTACAGAATGCCTCCAGATGTGCATCAGAAATTACTACTGGTCATCCAGGGAGCGATCAAAGCGTAGACTGTTTGCGACACTACTCCCATGGAGGAAAGTGCGCATGGTGACTGTTGTATTCAATCCCGATGCAATAGTCCACTGATTACAGAATGCTTCCAGATGTGCTAAAGAAACTACTACTGGTCCTCCTGGGAACGATCAAAGCGTAGACTGTCTGAGACATTACTCCCATGGAGGAAAGGGCGCATGGTGACTGTTGTATTCAATCCAGATGCAATTTCTGTGTTTGATCAACAGTCTGCTGTCCACAGATTACAGAATGCCTCCAGATGTGCATCGGAAACTACTGCTGGTCTTCCAGGGAACGATCAAAGGGTAGACTGTTTGAGCTATTACTCCCATGGAGGAAACTGCGCATGGTGACTGTTGTATTCAATCCCAATGCAATTTCTCTGTTTCATCAACACTCTGATAGTCCACAGATTACAGAATGCCTCCAGATGTGCATCGGAAACTACTACTGATCTTCAAGGGAACGATCAAAGCGTAAACTGTTTCAGACATTACACCCATAGAGGAAAGTGCGCATGGTGCCTGTTGTATTCAATCCCTATGCAATTTCTGTGTTTCATCAACACTCTGATAGTCCCCAGATTACAGAATGCCTCCAGATGTGCATCAGAAACTACTACTGGTCATCCAGGGAACGATCAAAGCGTAGACTGCTTGAGACACTTCTCCCATGGAGCAAAGTGCGCATGGTGACTGTTGTATTTAATCCCGATGCAATATCTCTGTTTCATCAACATTCTGATAGTCCACTGATTACAGAATGCCTCCAGATGTGCATCGGAAACTACTACTGGTCTCCAAGGGAATGATCAAAGCGTAGTCTGTTTGAGACATTACTTTTATGGAGGAAAGTGCGCATCGTGACTGGTGTATTCAATCCCGATGCAATTTCTGTGTTTCATCAACACTCTGATAGTCCACAGATTACAGTATGCCTCCAGATGTGTATCGGAAACTACTACTGGACTTCCTGGGAACGATCAAAGCGTAGACTGTCTGGGACATTACACCCATGGAGGAAAGTGCGCATGGTGACTGTTGTATTCAATCCTGATGCAAATTTCTGTGTTTCATCAACAGTCTGATAGACCACAGATTACAGAATGCCTCCAGATGTGCATCAGAAACTACTACTGGTCATCCAGGCAACGATCAAAGCGTAGACTGTTTGAGACACTACTCCCATGGAGGAAAGTGCGCATGGTGACTGTTGTATTCAATCCCGATGCAATTTCTGTGTTTCATCAACACTCTGATAGTCCACTGATTACCGAATGCCTCCAGATGTGCATCGGAAATTACTACTGGTCTTCAAGGGAATGATCAAAGCGTAGTCTGTTTGAGACATTACTTTTATGGAGGAAAGTGCGCATTGTGACTGGTGTATTCAATCCCGATGCAATTTATGTGTTTCATCAACACTCTGATAGTCCACAGATTACAGAATGCCTCCAGATGTGCATCGGAAACTACTACTGGTCTTCCATGGGACGATCAAAGTGTAGACAGTTTGAGACATTATTCCCATGGTGGAAAGTGCGCATGGTGACTGTTGTATTATATCTCGATGCAATTTCTGTGTTTCATCAACAGTGTGATAGTCCACAGATTACAGAATGCCTCCAGATGTGCATCGGAAACTGCTACTGGTCTTCCAGGGAACAATTAAAGCGTAGACTGTTTGAGACATTACTCCCATGGAGGAAAGTGCTCATGGTGACTGTTGTATTCAATCCCGATGCAATATCTGTGTTTCATCAACACTCTGATAGTCCACAGATTACAGTTTGTCTATACATGTGCATCTGGAACTACTACCGGTCTTCCATTTAACGATAAAAAGAAGACTGTTTTGACATTACTCCCATGGAGGAAAGTGGGCATGGTGACATTGTATTCTATCCTGATGCAATTTCTGTGTTTCATCGACACTCTGATAGTCCACAGATTACAGAATGCCTCCAGATGTGCATCGGAAACTACTTCTGGTCTACCAGGGTAGATCAAAGGATAGACTGTTTGAGACATTACTCCCATGGAGGAAAGTCCGCATGGTGCCTGTTGTATTCAATCCCGATGAAATTTCTGTGTTTCATCAACACTCTGATAGTCCCCAGATTACAGAGTGCCTCCAGATGTGCATCGGAAAGTACTACTGGTCTTCCAGGGAACGTTCAAATCGTAGACTGTTTGAGACATAATTTCCTGGGAGGAAAGTGCGCATGGTGACTGTTGTATTCAATCATGATACAATTTCTGTGTTTCATCAGCACTCTGATAGTCCCCAGATTACAGAATGCCTCCAGATGTGCATCGTAAACTACTACTGGTCTTCCAGGGAACGATTAAAGCGTAGACTGTTTGAGACATTACTCCCATGGAGGAAAGTGCTCATGGTGAATGTTGTATTCAATCCCGATGCAATATCTGTGTTTCATCAACACTCTGATAGTCCACAGATTACAGATTGTCTCCAGATGTGCATCTGGAACTACTACCGGTCTTCCAGGGAACGATTAAAGCGTAGACTGTTTGAGACATAACTCCCATGGAGGAAAGTGCGCATGGTGACTGTTGTATTCAATCATGATGCAATTTCTATGTTTCATCAACACTCTGATAGTCCACAGATTACAGAATGCCTCCAGATGTGCATCGGAAACTACTACTGGTCTTCCAGGGAACGATCAAAGCGTAGACTGTTTGAGACATTACTCCCATGGAGGAAGCTGCGCATGTTGACTGTTGTATTCAATCCCAATGCAATTTCTCCGTTTCATCAACACTGTGATAGTCCACAGATTACAGAATGCCTCCAGATGTGCATCCGAAACTACTACTGGTCTTCCATTTAACGATAAAAAGAAGACTGTTTGTGACATTACTCCCATGGAGGAAAGTGGGCATGGTGACTTTGTATTCTATCCTGATGCAATTTCTGTGTTTCATCGACACTCTGATTCTCCACAGATTACAGAATGCCTCCAGATGTGCATCGTAAACTACTTCTGGTCTTCCAGGGTAGATCAAAGGATAGACTGTTTGAGACATTACTCCCATGGAAGAAAGTCCGCATGGTGCCTGTTGTATTCAATCCCGATGAAATTTCTGTGTTTCATCAACACTCTGATAGTCCCCAGATTACAGAATGCCTCCAGATGTGCATCGGAAACTACTTCTGGTCTTCCAGGGTAGGTCAAAGAATAGACTGTTTGAGACATTACTCCCATGGAGGAATGTGCGCATGGTGCGTGTTGTATTCAATCCCGATGCAATTTCTATGTTTCATCAACAGTCTGATAGTCCACAGATTACAGAATGCCTCCAGATGTGCATCGGAGACTACTACTGGTCTTCCAGGGACGTTCAAAGCGTAGACTATTTGAGACATTACTCCCATGGAGGAAAGTGCTCATGGTGACTGTTGTATTCAATCCCGATGCAATTTCTGTGTTTCATCAACAGTCTGATAGTCCACAGATTACAGAATGCCTCCAGATGTGCATCGTAAACTACTACTGGTCTTCCAGGGAACGATCAAAGCGTAGTCAGTTTGAGACATTACTCCCATGGAGGAAAGTGCGCATGGTGACTGTTGTATTCAATCCCGATGCAATTTCTGTGTTTCATCAACACTCTGATAGTCCACAGATTACAGAATGCCTCGAGATGTGCATCGGAAACTACCACTGGTCCTCCAGGGACGATCAATGCGTAGACTATTTGAGACATTACTCCCATGGAGGAAAGTGCTCATTTTGACAGTTGTATTCAATCCCGATGCAATTTCTGTGTTTCATCAGCACTCTGATAGTCCACAGACAACAGAATGCCTCCAGAGGTCCATCGGAAACTACTACTGGTCTTCCTGGGAACGATCAAAGTGTAGACTGTCTGAGACATTACTGCCATGGAGGAAAGTGCGCATGGTGACTGTTGTATTCAATCCCGATGCAATTTCTGTGTTTCATCAACACTCTGATTGTCCACAGATTACAAAATGCCTCCAGATGTGCATCGGAAACTACTTCTGGTCTTCCAGGGTAGATCAAAGAATAGACTGTTTGAGACATTACTCCCATGGAGGAAAGTGCGCATGGCGCCTGTTGTATTCAATCCCGATGCAATTTCTGTGTTTCATCAACAGTCTGATAGTCCACAGATTACAGAATGCCTCCAGATGTGCATCGTAAACTACTACTGGTCTTCCAGGGAACGATCAAAGCGTAGACTGTTTGAGACATTACTCCCATGGAGGAAAGTGCGCATGGTGACTGCTGTATTCAATCCCGAAGCAATTTCTGTGTTTCATAAACACTCTGACAGTCCACAGATTGCAGAATGCCTCCAGATGTGCATCGGAAACTACTACTGGTCTTCCAGGGTACGATCAAAGCATACACTGTTAGAGACATTACTCCCATGGAGGAAAGTGCGCATGGTGACTGCTGTATTCAATCACGAAGCAATTTCTGTGTTTCATAAACACTCTGACTGTCCACAGATTACAGAATGCCTCCAGATGTGCATCGGAAACTCACACTCGTCTTCCAGGGACAATCAAAGCGTAGACTATTTGAGACATTACTCCAATGGAGGAAAGTGCGCATGGTGACTGTTGTATTCAATCCCGATGCAATTTCTGTGTTTCATCAACAGTCTGATGGTCCACAGACTATAGAATGCCTCCAGATGTGCATCGGAAAGTACTACTGGTCTTCCAGGGACGATCAAAGCGTAGACTGTTTGAGACATTACTCCCATGGAGGTAAGTGCGAATTGAGACTGTTGTATTCAATCCCGATGCAATTTCTGTGTTTCATCAACAGTCTGATATTCCACAGATCACAGAATGCCTCCAGATGTGCATCGGAAACTACTACTGGTCTTGCAGGGAACGATCAAATCGTAGACTGTTAGAGACATTACTCATATGGAGGAAAGTGCGCATGGTGACTGCTGTATATAATCCCGATGCAGATTCTGTGTTTCATCAACACTCTAATAGTCCACAGATTAGAGATTGTCTCCAGATGTGCATCTGGAACTACTACTGGTCTTCCAGGGAACGATCAAAGCGTAGACTGTTAGAGACATTACTCCCATGGAGGAAAGTGCGCATGGTGACTGCCGTACTCAATCCCGAAGCAATTTCTGTGTTTCATAAACTCTCTGACAATCCACAGATTACAGAATGCCTCCAGATGTGCATCGGAAACTTTTACTGGTCTTCCTGGGAACGATCAATACGTAGACTGTCTGAGACATTACTCCCATGGAGGAAAGTGCGCATGGTGACTGTTGTATTCAATCCCGATGCAATTACTGTGTTTCATCAAAACTCTGATTGTCCACAGATTACAGAATGCCTCCAGATGTGCATCGGAAACTACTTCTGGTCTTCCAGGGTAGGTCAAAGAATAGTCTGTTTGAGACATTACTCCCATGGATTAATGTGCGCATAATGCCTGTTGTATTCAATCCCGATGCAATTTCTGTGTTTCATCAACAGTCTGATAGTCCACAGATTACAGAATGCCTCCAGATGTGCATCGGAAACTACTACTGGTCTTCCAGGGAACGATCAAAGCATAGACAGTTTGAGACATTACTCCCATGGAGGAAAGTGTTCATGGTGACTGTTGTATTCAATCCCAATGCAATTTCTGTGTTTCATCAGCACTCTGATAGTCCACAGATTACAGAATGCCTCCAGATGTGTATCGGAAACTACTACTGGTCTTCCAGGGAACGATCAAAGCGTAGACAGTTAGAGACATTACTCCCATGGTGGAAAGTGCGCATGGTGACTGCTGTATTCGATCCCGAAGCAATTTCTGTATTTCAAAACACTCTGACAGTCCACAGATTACAGAATGAATCCAGATGTGCATCGGAGACTACTACTGGTCTTCCAGGGACGTTCAAAGCGTAGACTATTTGAGACATTACTCCCATGGAGGTAAGTGCTCATGGTGACTGTTGTATTCAATCCCGATGCAATTTTTGTGTTTCATCAGCACTCTGATAGTCCACAGATTACAGAATGCCTCCAGATGTGCATCGGAAACTACTACTGGTCTTCCTGGGAACGATCAAAGCGTAGACTGTATGAGACATTACTCCCATGGGGGAAAGTGCACATGGTGACTGTTGAATTCAATCCCGATGCAATTTCTGTGTTTCATCAACACTCTCATTGTCCACAGATTACAGAATGCCTCCAGATGTGCATCGGAAACTTCTACTGGTCTTCCAGGGAACGATCAAAACGTAAACTCTTTAAGACATTACTCCCATGGAGGAAAGTGCGCATGGTGACTGTTGTATTCAATCCCGATGCAATTTCTGTGTTTCATCAACACTCCGATAGTCCACAGATTACAGATTGTCTCCAGATGTGCATCTGGAACTACTACTGGTCTTCCAGGGAACGATGAAAGCATAGACAGTTTGTGACATTACTCCCATGGAGGAAAGTGCTCATGATGACTGTTGTATTAAATCCCGATGCAATTTCTGTGTTTCATCAGCACTCTGATAGTCCACAGATTACAGAATGCCTCCAGATGTGCATCGGAAACTACTACTGGTCTTCCAGGGAACGATCAAAGCGTAGACTGTTAGAGACATTACTCCCATGGAGGAAAGTGTGCATGGTGACTGCTGTATTCAATCCCGAAGCAATTTCTGTGTTTCATAAACACTCTGACAGTCCACAGATTACAGAATGCCTCCAGATGTGCATCGGGAACTACTACTGGTCTTCCTGGGAACGATCAATACGTAGACTGTCTGAGACATTACTCCAATGGAGGAAAGTGCGCATGGCGACTGTTTTATTCAATCCCGATGCAATTTCTGTGTTTCATCAACACTCTGATTGTCCACAGATTACAGAATGCCTCCAGATGTGCATCGGAAACTACTTCTGGTCTTCCAGGGTAGGTCAAAGTATAGACTGTTTGAGACATTACTCCCATGGAGGATTGTGCGCATAGTGCCTGTTGTATTCAATCCCGATGCAATTTCTGTGTTTCATCAACAGTCTGATAGTCCACAGATTACAGAATGCCTCCAGATGTGCATCGGAGACTACTACTGGTCTTCGAGGGACGTTCAAAGCGTAGACTATTTGAGACATTACTCCCATGGAGGAAGTGCTCATGGTGACTGTTGTATTCAATCCCGATGCAATTTCTGTGTTTCATCAGCACTATGATAGTCCACAGATTACAGAATGCCTCCAGATGTGCATTGGAAAGTACTACTGGTCTTCCTGGGAAAGTTCAAAGCGTAGACTGTATGAGACATTACTCCCATGGGGGAAAGTGCGCATGGTGACTGGGGTATTCAATCCCGATGCATTTTCTGTGTTTCATCAGCACTCTGATAGTCCACAGATTACAGAATGCCTCCAGATGTGCATCGGAAACTACTACTGGTCTTCCTGGGATCGATCAATACGTAGACTGTCTGAGACATTACTCCCATGGAGGAAAGTGCGCATGGATACTGTTGTATTCAATCCCGATGCAATTTCTGTGTTTCATCAACACTCTGATAGTCCACAGATTACAGAATGCCTCCAGATGTGCATCGGAAACTACTTCTGGTCTTCCAGGGTAGGTCAAAGAATAGACTGTTTGAAAAATTACTCCAATGGAGGAATGTGCGCATGGTGCCTGTTGTATTCAATCCCGATGCAATTTCTGTGTTTCATCAACAGTCTGATAGTCCACAGAATACAGAATGCCTCCAGAAGTGCATCGGAAACTACTACTGGTCTTCCAGGGAACGAACAAAGCGTAGACAGTTTGAGACATAACTCCCATGGAGGAAAGTTTTCATGGTGACTGTTGTATTCAATCCCAATGCAATTTCAGTGTTTCATCAGCACTCTGATAGTCCACAGATTACAGAATGCCTCCAGATGTGCATCGGAAACTACTACTGGTCTTCCAGGGAACGATCAAAGCGTAGACTGTTTGAGACATTACTCGTATGGAGGAGAGTGCTCATGGTGACTGTTGTATTCAATCCCGATGCAATTTCTGTGTTTCATCAGAACTCTGATACTCCACAGATTACAGAATCCTCCAGATGTGCATCGGAAAATACTACTGGTCTTCCAGGGAACGATCAAAGCGTAGACTGTTAGAGACATTACTCCCATGGAGGAAAGTGCGCATGGTGACTGCTGTATTCAATCCCGAAGCAATTTCTGTGTTTCATAAACACTCTGACAGTCCACAGATTACAGAATGCCTCCAGATGTGCATCGGAGACTACTACTGGTCTTCCAGGGACGTTCAAAGCATAGACTTTTTGAGACATTACTCAGATGGAGGAAAGTGCTCATGGTGACTCTTGTATTCAATCCCGATGCAATTTCTGTGTTTCATCAGCACTCTGATAGTCCACAGATTACAGAATGCTTCCAGATGTGCATCGGAAACTACTACTGGTCTTCCTGGGAACGATCAAAGCGTAGACTGTATGAGACATTACTCCCATGGGGGGAAGTGCGCATGGTGACTGTTGTATTCAATCCCGATGCAATTTCTGTGTTTCATCAACTTTCTGATGTACACAGGTTGCAGAATGCCTCCAGATGTGCATCGGAAACTACTACTGGTCTTCAAGGGAATGATCAAAATGTAGTCTGTTTGAAACATTACTTTTATGGAGGAAAGTGCGCATGGTGAATGGGGTATTCAATCCAGATGCAATTTCTGTGTTTCATCAACACTCTGATAGTCCACAGAATACAGAATGCCTCCAGATGTGCATCGGAAACTACTACTGGTCTTCCAGGGAACGATCAAAACCTAAACTCTTTAAGACATTACTCACATGGAGGAAAGTGCGCATGGTGACTGTTGTATTCAATCCCGATGCAATTTCTGTGTTTCATCAACACTCTGATAGGCCACAGATTACAGATTGTCTCCAGATGTGCATCTGGAACCACTACTGGTCTTCCTGGGAACGATCAATACGTAGACTGTCTGAGACATTACTCCCATGGAGGAAAGTGCGCATCGTGACTGTTGTATTCAATCCCAATGCAATTTCTGTGTTTCATCAACACTCTGATTGTCCACAGATTACAGAATGCCTCCAGATGTGCATCGGGAACTACTTCTGGTCTTCCAGGGTAGGTCAAAGAATAGACTGTTTGAGACATTACTCCCATGGAGGAAAGTGTGCATGGTGCCTGTTGTATTCAATCCCGATGCAATTTCAGTGTTTCATCAACAGTCTGATAGTCCACAGATTACAGAATGCCTCCTGATGTGCATCGGAACTACTACTGGTCTTCCAGGGAACGATTAAAGCGTAGACAGTTTGAGACATTACTCCCATGGAGGAAAGTGTTCATGGTGACTGTAGTATTCAATCCCAATGCAGTTTCTGTGTTTCATCAGCACTCTGATAGTCCACAGATTACAGAATGCCCAAAGATGTGCATCGGAAACTACTACTGGTCTTCCTGGGAACGATCAAACCGTAGACTGTATGAGACATTACTCCCATGGGGGAATGTGCGCATGGTGACTGTTGTATTCAATCCCGATGCAATTTCTGTGTTTCATCAACACTCTGATTGTCCACAGATTGCAGAATGCCTCCAGATGTGCATCGGAAACTCCTACTGGTCTTCCTGGGAACGATCAAAGCGTAGACTGTTAGAGACATTACTCCATGTAGCAAAGTGCGCATGGTGACTGTTGTATTCAATCCCGATGCATTTTCTGTGTTTGATCAACAATCTGATAGTCCACAGGTTGCAGAATGCCTCCAGATGTGCATCGGAAACTACTACTGGTCTTCCTGGGAACGTTCAAAGCGTAGACTGTTAGAGACATTACTCCCATGTAGCTAAGTGCGCATGGTGACTGTTGTATTCAATCCCGATTCAATGTCTGTGTTTCATCAACACTCTCATTGTCCACAGATTACAGAATGCCTCCAGATGTGCATCGGAAACTACTTCTGGTCTTCCAGGGTAGATCAATGAATAGACTGTTTGAGACATTACTCCCATGGAGGAAAGTGCGCATGGCGCCTGTTGTATTCAATCCGGATGCAATTTCTGCGTTTCATCAACAGTCTGATAGTCCACAGATTACAGAATGCCTCCAGATGTGCATCGTAAACTACTACTGGTCTTCCAGGGAACGATCAAAGCGTAGACTGTTTGAGACATTACTCCCACGGAGGAAAGTGCGCATGGTGACTGCTGTATTCAATCCCGAAGCAATTGCTGTGTTTCACAAACACTCTGACAGTCCACAGATTACAGAATGCCTCCAGATGTGCATCTGGAACTATTACTGGTCTTCCAGGGAACTATCAAAGCGTAGACTGTCTGAGGCATTACTCCCATGGAGGAAAGTGCTCATGCTGACTGTTGTATTCAATCCCGATGCAATTTCTGTGTTTCATCAGCACTCTGATAGTCCACAGATTACAGAATGCCTCCAGATGTGCATCGTAAACTACTACTGGTCTTCCAGGGACCGATCAAATCGTAGACTGTTAGAGACATTACTCCCATGGAGGAAAGTGCGCATGGTGACTGCTGTATTCAATCCCGAAGCAATTTCTGTGTTTCATAAACACTCTGACAGTCCACAGATTACAGAATGCCTCCAGATGTGCATCGGAAACAACCACTGGTCTTCCAGGGACGATCAATGCGTAGACTATTTGAGACATTACTCCCATGGAGGAAAGTGCTCATTTTGACTGTTGTATTCAATCCCGATGCAATTTCTGTGTTTCATAAGCACTCCGATAGTCCACAGACTACAGAATGCCTCCAGAGGTGCATCGGAAACTACTACTGGTCTTCCTGGGAACTATCAAAGCGTAGACTGTCTGAGACATTACTGCCATGGAGTAAAGTGCGCATGGTGACTGTTGTATTCAATCCCGATGCAATTTCTGTGTTTCATCAACACTCTCATTGTCCACAGATTACAGAATGCCTCCAGATGTGCATCGGAAACTACTTCTGGTCTTCCAGGGTAGATCAATGAATAGACTGTTTGAGACATTACTCCCATGGAGGAAAGTGCGCATGGCGCCTGTTGTATTCAATCCGGATGCAATTTCTGCGTTTCGTCAACAGTCTGATAGTCCACAGATTACAGAATGCCTCCAGATGTGCATCGTAAACTACTACTGGTCTTCCAGGGAACGATCAAAGCGTAGACTGTTTGAGACATTACTCCCACGGAGGAAAGTGCGCATGGTGACTGCTGTATTCAATCCCGAAGCAATTGCTGTGTTTCACAAACACTCTGACAGTCCACAGATTACAGAATGCCTCCAGATGTGCATCGGAAACTACTACTGGTCTTCCAGGGAACGATCAAAGCGTACACTGTTAGAGACATTACTCCCATGGAGGAAAGTGCGCATGGTGACTGCTGTATTCAATCACGAAGCAATTTCTGTGTTTCATAAACACTCTGACAGTCCACAGATTACAGAATGCCTATAGATGTGCATCGGAAACTAACACTGGTCTTCCAGGGACGATCAAAGCGTAGACTATTTGAGACATTACTCCCATGGAGGAAAGTGCGCATGGTGACTGTTGTATTCAATCCCGATGCAATTTCTGTGTTTCATCATCTCTCTGATAGTCAACAGATTACAGTTTGTCTCCAGATGTGCATCGGAAACTACTACTGGTCTTCCTGGGAACGATCAAAGAGTAGACTGTTTCAGACGTTACTCCCATGGAGGAAAGTGCGCATGGTGACTGTTGTATTCAATCCCGATGCCATTTCTGTGTTTCATCAACGGTCAGATGGTCCACAGACTACAGAAAGCCTCCAGATGTGCATCGGAATCTACTACTGGTCTTCCAGGGAACGATCAAAGCTTAGACTGTTTGAGACATTACTCCCATGGAGGTAAGTGCGCGTTGAGACTGTTGTCTTCAATCCCGATGCAATTTCTGTGTTTCATCAACAGTCTGATATTCCACAGATTACAGAATGCCTCCAGATGTTCATCGGAAACTACTACTGGTCTTCCAGGGAACGATAAAAAATGTCTGAGACATTATCCCCATGGAGGAAAGTGCTCATGGTGACTGTTGTATTTAATCCCGATGTAATTTCTGTGTCCCATCAACACTCTGATAGTCCACAGATTACAGAATGCCTCCAGATGTGCATCGAAAACTACTACTGGTCTTGCAGGGAATGATCAAAGCGTAGACTGTTAGAGACATTACTCATATGGAGGAAAGTGCGCATGGTGACTGCTGTATTCAATCCCGATGCAATTTCTGTGTTTCACAAACAGTCTGACAGTCCACAGATTACAGAATGCCTCCAGACGTGCATCGGAAACCACTACTGGTCTTCCAGGGAACGATCAAAACATACACTGTTAGAGACATTACTCCCATGGAGGAAAGTGCGCATGGTGACTGCTGTATTCAATCACGAAGCAATTTCTGTATTTCATAAACACTCTGACAGGCCACAGATTAGAGAATGCCTATAGATGTGCATCGGAAACTAACACTGGTCTTCCAGGGACGATCAAAGCAAAGACTATTTGAGACATTACTCCCATGGAGGAAAGTGCGCATGGTGACTGTTGTATTCAATGCCGATGCCATTTCTGTGTTTCATCATCTCTCTGATAGCCCACAGATTACAGATTGTCTCCAGATGTGCATCGTAAACTACTACTGGTCTTCCTGTGAACGATCAAAGCGTAGATTGTTTCAGACGTTACTCCCATGGAGGAAAGTGCGCATGGTGACTGTTGTATTCAATCCCGATGCAATTTCTGTGTTTCATCAACGGTCTGATGGTCCACAGACTACAGAATGCCTCCAGATGTGCATCGGAATCTACTACTGGTCTTCCAGGGAACGATCAAAGCTTAGACTGTTTGAGACATTACTCCCATGGAGGTAAGTGCGCATTGAGACTGTTGTATTCAATCCCGATGCAATTTCTGTGTTTCATCAACAGTCTGATATTCCACAGATTACAGAATGCCTCCAGATGTTCATCGGAAACTACTACTGGTCTTCCAGGGAACGATAAAAAAATGTCTGAGACATTATTCCCATGGAGGAAAGAGCTCATGGTGACAGTTGTATTCAATCCCGATGTGATTTCTGTGTCTCATCAACACTGTGATAGTCCACAGATTACAGAATTCCTCCAGATGTGCATCGGAAACTACTACTGGTCTTGCAGGGAACGATCAAAGCGTATACTGTTAGAGACATTACTCATATGGAGGAAAGTGCACATGGTGACTGCTGTATATAATCCCGATGCGGATTCTGTGTTTCATCAACACTCTGATAGTCCACAGATTACAGAATGCCTCCAGATGTGCATCGGAAACTACTACTGGTCTTCCTGGGAACGATCAAAGGGTAGACTGTGCAGACGTTACTCCCATGGAGGAAAGAGGGCATGGGGACTGTTATATTCAATCCCGATGATATTTCTGTGATTCATCAACACTTTGAAGGTCCACAGATTACAGAATGCCACCAGATGTGCATCGGAAACTACTACTGGTCTTCCTGGGAACGATCAAACCGTAGACTGTATGAGACATTACTCCCATGGGGGAATGTGCGCATGGTGAATGTTGTATTCAATCCCGATGCAATTTCTGTGTTTCATCAACACTCTGATTGTCCACAGATTGCAGAATGCCTCCAGATGTGCATCGGAAACTCCTACTGGTCTTCCTGGGAACGATCAAAGCGTAGACTGTTAGAGACATTACTCCATGTAGCAAAGTGCGCATGGTGACTGTTGTATTCAATCCCGATGCATTTTCTGTGTTTGATCAACAATCTGATAGTCCACAGGTTGCAGAATGCCTCCAGATGTGCATCGGAAACTACTACTGGTCTTCCTGGGAACGTTCAAAGCGTAGACTGTTAGAGACGTTACTCCCATGTAGCTAAGTGCGCATGGTGACTGTTGTATTCAATCCCGATTCAATGTCTGTGTTTCATCAACACTCTCATTGTCCACAGATTACAGAATGCCTCCAGATGTGCATCGGAAACTACTTCTGGTCTTCCAGGGTAGATCAATGAATAGACTGTTTGAGACATTACTCCCATGGAGGAAAGTGCGCATGGCGCCTGTTGTATTCAATCCGGATGCAATTTCTGCGTTTCATCAACAGTCTGATAGTCCACAGATTACAGAATGCCTCCAGATGTGCATCGTAAACTACTACTGGTCTTCCAGGGAACGATCAAAGCGTAGACTGTTTGAGACATTACTCCCACGGAGGAAAGTGCGCATGGTGACTGCTGTATTCAATCCCGAAGCAATTGCTGTGTTTCACAAACACTCTGACAGTCCACAGATTACAGAATGCCTCCCGATGTGCATCTGGAACTACTACTGGTCTTCCAGGGAACTATCAAAGCGTAGACTGTCTGAGGCATTACTCCCATGGAGGAAAGTGCTCATGCTGACTGTTGTATTCAATCCCGATGCAATTTCTGTGTTTCATCAGCACTCTGATAGTCCACAGAATACAGAATGCCTCCAGATGTGCATCGGAAACTACTACTGGTCTTCCAGGGAACGATCAAAACCTAAACTCTTTAAGACATTACTCACATGGAGGAAAGTGCGCATGGTGACTGTTGTATTCAATCCCGATGCAATTTCTGTGTTTCATCAACACTCTGATAGGCCACAGATTACAGATTGTCTCCAGATGTGCATCTGGAACCACTACTGGTCTTCCAGGGAACGATCAAAGCGTAGACAGTTTGAGACATTACTCCCATGGTGGAAAGTGCTTATGGTGACTGTTATATTAAATCCCGATGCAATTTCTGTGTTTCATCAGCAATCTGATAGTCCACAGATTACAGAATGCCTCCAGATGTGCATCGAAACTACTACTGGTCTTCCTGGGAACGATCAATACGTAGACTGTCTGAGACATTACTCCCATGGAGGAAAGTGCGCATCGTGACTGTTGTATTCAATCCCAATGCAATTTCTGTGTTTCATCAACACTCTGATTGTCCACAGATTACAGAATGCCTCCAGATGTGCATCGGAAACTACTTCTGGTCTTCCAGGGTAGGTCAAAGAATAGACTGTTTGAGACATTACTCCCATGGAGGAAAGTGCGCATGGTGCCTGTTGTATTCAATCCCGATGCAATTTCTGTGTTTCATCAGCACTCTGATAGTCCACAGATTACAGAATGCCTCCAGATGTGCATCGTAAACTACTACTGGTCTTCCAGGGACCGATCAAATCGTAGACTGTTAGAGACATTACTCCCATGGAGGAAAGTGCGCATGGTGACTGCTGTATTCAATCCCGAAGCAATTTCTGTGTTTCATAAACACTCTGACAGTCCACAGATTACAGAATGCCTCCAGATGTGCATCGGAAACAACCACTGGTCTTCCAGGGACGATCAATGCGTAGACTATTTGAGACATTACTCCCATGGAGGAAAGTGCTCATTTTGACTGTTGTATTCAATCCCGATGCAATTTCTGTGTTTCATAAGCACTCCGATAGTCCACAGACTACAGAATGCCTCCAGAGGTGCATCGGAAACTACTACTGGTCTTCCTGGGAACTATCAAAGCGTAGACTGTCTGAGACATTACTCCCATGGAGTAAAGTGCGCATGGTGACTGTTGTATTCAATCCCGATGCAATTTCTGTGTTTCATCAACACTCTCATTGTCCACAGATTACAGAATGCCTCCAGATGTGCATCGGAAACTACTTCTGGTCTTCCAGGGTAGATCAATGAATAGACTGTTTGAGACATTACTCCCATGGAGGAAAGTGCGCATGGCGCCTGTTGTATTCAATCCGGATGCAAATTCTGCGTTTCGTCAACAGTCTGATAGTCCACAGATTACAGAATGCCTCCAGATGTGCATCGTAAACTACTACTGGTCTTCCAGGGAACGATCAAAGCGTAGACTGTTTGAGACATTACTCCCACGGAGGAAAGTGCGCATGGTGACTGTTGTATTCAATCCCGATGCAATTTCTGTGTTTCATCATCTCTCTGATAGTCAACAGATTACAGTTTGTCTCCAGATGTGCATCGGAAACTACTACTGGTCTTCCTGGGAACGATCAAAGAGTAGACTGTTTCAGACGTTACTCCCATGGAGGAAAGTGCGCATGGTGACTGTTGTATTCAATCCCGATGCCATTTCTGTGTTTCATCAACGGTCAGATGGTCCACAGACTACAGAAAGCCTCCAGATGTGCATCGGAATCTACTACTGGTCTTCCAGGGAACGATCAAAGCTTAGACTGTTTGAGACATTACTCCCATGGAGGTAAGTGCGCGTTGAGACTGTTGTCTTCAATCCCGATGCAATTTCTGTGTTTCATCAACAGTCTGATATTCCACAGATTACAGAATGCCTCCAGATGTTCATCGGAAACTACTACTGGTCTTCCAGGGAACGATAAAAAATGTCTGAGACATTATCCCCATGGAGGAAAGTGCTCATGGTGACTGTTGTATTTAATCCCGATGTAATTTCTGTGTCCCATCAACACTCTGATAGTCCACAGATTACAGAATGCCTCCAGATGTGCATCGAAAACTACTACAGGTCTTGCAGGGAATGATCAAAGCGTAGACTGTTAGAGACATTACTCATATGGAGGAAAGTGCGCATGGTGACTGCTGTATTCAATCCCGATGCAATTTCTGTGTTTCACAAACAGTCTGACAGTCCACAGATTACAGAATTCCTCCAGACGTGCATCGGAAACCACTACTGGTCTTCCAGGGAACGATCAAAACATACACTGTTAGAGACATTACTCCCATGGAGGAAAGTGCGCATGGTGACTGCTGTATTCAATCACGAAGCAATTTCTGTATTTCATAAACACTCTGACAGGCCACAGATTAGAGAATGCCTATAGATGTGCATCGGAAACTAACACTGGTCTTCCAGGGACGATCAAAGCAAAGACTATTTGAGACATTACTCCCATGGAGGAAAGTGCGCATGGTGACTGTTGTATTCAATGCCGATGCCATTTCTGTGTTTCATCATCTCTCTGATAGCCCACAGATTACAGATTGTCTCCAGATGTGCATCGTAAACTACTACTGGTCTTCCTGTGAACGATCAAAGCGTAGATTGTTTCAGACGTTACTCCCATGGAGGAAAGTGCGCATGGTGACTGTTGTATTCAATCCCGATGCAATTTCTGTGTTTCATCAACGGTCTGATGGTCCACAGACTACAGAATGCCTCCAGATGTGCATCGGAATCTACTACTGGTCTTCCAGGGAACGATCAAAGCTTAGACTGTTTGAGACATTACTCCCATGGAGGTAAGTGCGCATTGAGACTGTTGTATTCAATCCCGATGCAATTTCTGTGTTTCATCAACAGTCTGATATTCCACAGATTACAGAATGCCTCCAGATGTTCATCGGAAACTACTACTGGTCTTCCAGGGAACGATAAAAAAATGTCTGAGACATTATTCCCATGGAGGAAAGAGCTCATGGTGACAGTTGTATTCAATCCCGATGTGATTTCTGTGTCTCATCAACACTGTGATAGTCCACAGATTACAGAATTCCTCCAGATGTGCATCGGAAACTACTACTGGTCTTGCAGGGAACGATCAAAGCGTATACTGTTAGAGACATTACTCATATGGAGGAAAGTGCACATGGTGACTGCTGTATATAATCCCGATGCGGATTCTGTGTTTCATCAACACTCTGATAGTCCACAGATTACAGAATGCCTCCAGATGTGCATCGGAAACTACTACTGGTCTTCCTGGGAACGATCAAAGGGTAGACTGTGCAGACGTTACTCCCATGGAGGAAAGAGGGCATGGGGACTGTTATATTCAATCCCGATGATATTTCTGTGATTCATCAACACTTTGAAGGTCCACAGATTACAGAATGCCACCAGATGTGCATCGGAAACTACTACTGGTCTTCCTGGGAACGATCAAACCGTAGACTGTATGAGACATTACTCCCATGGGGGAATGTGCGCATGGTGAATGTTGTATTCAATCCCGATGCAATTTCTGTGTTTCATCAACACTCTGATTGTCCACAGATTGCAGAATGCCTCCAGATGTGCATCGGAAACTCCTACTGGTCTTCCTGGGAACGATCAAAGCGTAGACTGTTAGAGACATTACTCCATGTAGCAAAGTGCGCATGGTGACTGTTGTATTCAATCCCGATGCATTTTCTGTGTTTGATCAACAATCTGATAGTCCACAGGTTGCAGAATGCCTCCAGATGTGCATCGGAAACTACTACTGGTCTTCCTGGGAACGTTCAAAGCGTAGACTGTTAGAGACGTTACTCCCATGTAGCTAAGTGCGCATGGTGACTGTTGTATTCAATCCCGATTCAATGTCTGTGTTTCATCAACACTCTCATTGTCCACAGATTACAGAATGCCTCCAGATGTGCATCGGAAACTACTTCTGGTCTTCCAGGGTAGATCAATGAATAGACTGTTTGAGACATTACTCCCATGGAGGAAAGTGCGCATGGCGCCTGTTGTATTCAATCCGGATGCAATTTCTGCGTTTCATCAACAGTCTGATAGTCCACAGATTACAGAATGCCTCCAGATGTGCATCGTAAACTACTACTGGTCTTCCAGGGAACGATCAAAGCGTAGACTGTTTGAGACATTACTCCCACGGAGGAAAGTGCGCATGGTGACTGCTGTATTCAATCCCGAAGCAATTGCTGTGTTTCACAAACACTCTGACAGTCCACAGATTACAGAATGCCTCCCGATGTGCATCTGGAACTACTACTGGTCTTCCAGGGAACTATCAAAGCGTAGACTGTCTGAGGCATTACTCCCATGGAGGAAAGTGCTCATGCTGACTGTTGTATTCAATCCCGATGCAATTTCTGTGTTTCATCAGCACTCTGATAGTCCACAGAATACAGAATGCCTCCAGATGTGCATCGGAAACTACTACTGGTCTTCCAGGGAACGATCAAAACCTAAACTCTTTAAGACATTACTCACATGGAGGAAAGTGCGCATGGTGACTGTTGTATTCAATCCCGATGCAATTTCTGTGTTTCATCAACACTCTGATAGGCCACAGATTACAGATTGTCTCCAGATGTGCATCTGGAACCACTACTGGTCTTCCAGGGAACGATCAAAGCGTAGACAGTTTGAGACATTACTCCCATGGTGGAAAGTGCTTATGGTGACTGTTATATTAAATCCCGATGCAATTTCTGTGTTTCATCAGCAATCTGATAGTCCACAGATTACAGAATGCCTCCAGATGTGCATCGAAACTACTACTGGTCTTCCTGGGAACGATCAATACGTAGACTGTCTGAGACATTACTCCCATGGAGGAAAGTGCGCATCGTGACTGTTGTATTCAATCCCAATGCAATTTCTGTGTTTCATCAACACTCTGATTGTCCACAGATTACAGAATGCCTCCAGATGTGCATCGGAAACTACTTCTGGTCTTCCAGGGTAGGTCAAAGAATAGACTGTTTGAGACATTACTCCCATGGAGGAAAGTGCGCATGGTGCCTGTTGTATTCAATCCCGATGCAATTTCTGTGTTTCATCAGCACTCTGATAGTCCACAGATTACAGAATGCCTCCAGATGTGCATCGTAAACTACTACTGGTCTTCCAGGGACCGATCAAATCGTAGACTGTTAGAGACATTACTCCCATGGAGGAAAGTGCGCATGGTGACTGCTGTATTCAATCCCGAAGCAATTTCTGTGTTTCATAAACATTCTGACAGTCCACAGATTACAGAATGCCTCCAGATGTGCATCGGAAACAACCACTGGTCTTCCAGGGACGATCAATGCGTAGACTATTTGAGACATTACTCCCATGGAGGAAAGTGCTCATTTTGACTGTTGTATTCAATCCCGATGCAATTTCTGTGTTTCATAAGCACTCCGATAGTCCACAGACTACAGAATGCCTCCAGAGGTGCATCGGAAACTACTACTGGTCTTCCTGGGAACTATCAAAGCGTAGACTGTCTGAGACATTACTCCCATGGAGTAAAGTGCGCATGGTGACTGTTGTATTCAATCCCGATGCAATTTCTGTGTTTCATCAACACTCTCATTGTCCACAGATTACAGATTGCCTCCAGATGTGCATCGGAAACTACTTCTGGTCTTCCAGGGTAGATCAATGAATAGACTGTTTGAGACATTACTCCCATGGAGGAAAGTGCGCATGGCGCCTGTTGTATTCAATCCGGATGCAAATTCTGCGTTTCGTCAACAGTCTGATAGTCCACAGATTACAGAATGCCTCCAGATGTTCATCGTAAACTACTACTGGTCTTCCAGGGAACGATCAAAGCGTAGACTGTTTGAGACATTACTCCCACGGAGGAAAGTGCGCATGGTGACTGCTGTATTCAATCACGAAGCAATTGCTGTGTTTCACAAACACTCTGACAGTCCACAGATTACAGAATGCCTCCAGATGTGCATCGGAAACTAACACTGGTCTTCCAGGGACGATCAAAGCGAAGACTATTTGAGACATTACTCCCATGGAGGAAAGTGCGCTTGGTGACTGTTGTATTCAATGCCGATGCAATTTCTGTGTTTCATCATCTCTCTGATAGCCCACAGATTACAGATTGTCTCCAGATGTGCATCGTAAACTACTACTGGTCTTCCTGTGAACGATCAAAGCGTAGATTGTTTCATACGTTACTCCCATGGAGGAAAGTGCGCATGGTGACTGTTGTATTCAATCCCGATGCAATTTCTGTGTTTCATCAACGGTCTGATGGTCCACAGACTACAGAATGCCTCCAGATGTGCATCGGAATCTACTACTGGTCTTCCAGGGAACGATCAAAGCTTAGACTGTTTGAGACATTACTCCCATGGAGGTAAGTGCGCATTGAGACTGTTGTATTCAATCCCGATGCAATTTCTGTGTTTCATCAACAGTCTGATATTCCACAGATTACAGAATGCCTCCAGATGTTCATAGGAAACTACTACTGGTCTTCCAGGGAACGATAAAAAAATGTCTGAGACATTATTCCCATGGAGGAAAGAGCTCATGGTGACAGTTGTATTCAATCCCGATGTGATTTCTGTGTCTCATCAACACTGTGATAGTCCACAGATTACAGAATTCCTCCAGATGTGCACCGGAAACTACTACTGGTCTTGCAGGGAACGATCAAAGCGTATACTGTTAGAGACATTACTCATATGGAGGAAAGTGCACATGGTGACTGCTGTATATAATCCCGATGCGGATTCCGTGTTTCATCAACACTCTGATAGTCCACAGATTACAGAATGCCTCCAGATGTGCATCGGAAACTACTACTGGTCTTCCTGGGAACGATCAAAGGGTAGACTGTGCAGACGTTACTCCCATGGAGGAAAGTGGGCATGGGGACTGTTATATTCAATCCCGATGCAATTTCTGTGATTCATCAAAACTTTGAAGGTCCACAGATTACAGAATGCCACCAGATGTGCATCGGAAACTACTACTGGTCTTCCTGGGAACGATCAAACCGTAGACTGTATGAGACATTACTCCCATGGGGGAATGTGCGCATGGTGACTGTTGTATTCAATCCCGATGCAATTTCTGTGTTTCATCAACACTCTGATTGTCCACAGATTGCAGAATGCCTCCAGATGTGCATCGGAAACTCCTACTGGTCTTCCTGGGAACGATCAAAGCGTAGACTGTTAGAGACATTACTCCATGTAGCAAAGTGCGCATGGTGACTGTTGTATTCAATCCCGATGCATTTTCTGTGTTTGATCAACAATCTGATAGTCCACAGGTTGCAGAATGCCTCCAGATGTGCATCGGAAACTACTACTGGTCTTCCTGGGAACGTTCAAAGCGTAGACTGTTAGAGACGTTACTCCCATGTAGCTAAGTGCGCATGGTGACTGTTGTATTCAATCCCGATTCAATGTCTGTGTTTCATCAACACTCTCATTGTCCACAGATTACAGAATGCCTCCAGATGTGCATCGGAAACTACTTCTGGTCTTCCAGGGTAGATCAATGAATAGACTGTTTGAGACATTACTCCCATGGAGGAAAGTGCGCATGGCGCCTGTTGTATTCAATCCGGATGCAATTTCTGCGTTTCCTCAACAGTCTGATAGTCCACAGATTACAGAATGCCTCCAGATGTGCATCTGGAACTACTACTGGTCTTCCAGGGAACGATCAAAGCGTACACTGTTAGAGACATTACTCCCATGGAGGAAAGTGCGCATGGTGACTGCTGTATTCAATCACGAAGCAATTTCTGTGTTTCATAAACACTCTGACAGTCCACAGATTACAGAATGCCTATAGATGTGCATCGGAAACTAACACTGGTCTTCCAGGGACGATCAAAGCGAAGACTATTTGAGACATTACTCCCATGGAGGAAAGTGCGCTTGGTGACTGTTGTATTCAATGCCGATGCAATTTCTGTGTTTCATCATCTCTCTGATAGCCCACAGATTACAGATTGTCTCCAGATGTGCATCGTAAACTACTACTGGTCTTCCTGTGAACGATCAAAGCGTAGATTGTTTCATACGTTACTCCCATGGAGGAAAGTGCGCATGGTGACTGTTGTA
The DNA here is from genome assembly GCF_023897955.1 of Schistocerca gregaria. NCBI lineage: Eukaryota > Metazoa > Arthropoda > Insecta > Orthoptera > Acrididae > Schistocerca > Schistocerca gregaria. The sequence continues at coordinate 2,029,624 of NC_064931.1, read as the reverse complement.
TTCAATCCCGATGCAATTTCTGTGTTTCATCAACGGTCTGATGGTCCACAGACTACAGAATGCCTCCAGATGTGCATCGGAATCTACTACTGGTCTTCCAGGGAACGATCAAAGCTTAGACTGTTTGAGACATTACTCCCATGGAGGTAAGTGCGCATTGAGACTGTTGTATTCAATCCCGATGCAATTTCTGTGTTTCATCAACAGTCTGATATTCCACAGATTACAGAATGCCTCCAGATGTTCATAGGAAACTACTACTGGTCTTCCAGGGAACGATAAAAAAATGTCTGAGACATTATTCCCATGGAGGAAAGAGCTCATGGTGACAGTTGTATTCAATCCCGATGTGATTTCTGTGTCTCATCAACACTGTGATAGTCCACAGATTACAGAATTCCTCCAGATGTGCACCGGAAACTACTACTGGTCTTGCAGGGAACGATCAAAGCGTATACTGTTAGAGACATTACTCATATGGAGGAAAGTGCACATGGTGACTGCTGTATATAATCCCGATGCGGATTCCGTGTTTCATCAACACTCTGATAGTCCACAGATTACAGAATGCCTCCAGATGTGCATCGGAAACTACTACTGGTCTTCCTGGGAACGATCAAAGGGTAGACTGTGCAGACGTTACTCCCATGGAGGAAAGTGGGCATGGGGACTGTTATATTCAATCCCGATGCAATTTCTGTGATTCATCAACACTTTGAAGGTCCACAGATTACAGAATGCCACCAGATGTGCATCGGAAACTACTACTGGTCTTCCTGGGAACGATCAAACCGTAGACTGTATGAGACATTACTCCCATGGGGGAATGTGCGCATGGTGACTGTTGTATTCAATCCCGATGCAATTTCTGTGTTTCATCAACACTCTGATTGTCCACAGATTGCAGAATGCCTCCAGATGTGCATCGGAAACTCCTACTGGTCTTCCTGGGAACGATCAAAGCGTAGACTGTTAGAGACATTACTCCATGTAGCAAAGTGCGCATGGTGACTGTTGTATTCAATCCCGATGCATTTTCTGTGTTTGATCAACAATCTGATAGTCCACAGGTTGCAGAATGCCTCCAGATGTGCATCGGAAACTACTACTGGTCTTCCTGGGAACGTTCAAAGCGTAGACTGTTAGAGACGTTACTCCCATGTAGCTAAGTGCGCATGGTGACTGTTGTATTCAATCCCGATTCTATGTCTGTGTTTCATCAACACTCTCATTGTCCACAGATTACAGAATGCCTCCAGATGTGCATCGGAAACTACTTCTGGTCTTCCAGGGTAGATCAATGAATAGACTGTTTGAGACATTACTCCCATGGAGGAAAGTGCGCATGGCGCCTGTTGTATTCAATCCGGATGCAATTTCTGCGTTTCCTCAACAGTCTGATAGTCCACAGATTACAGAATGCCTCCAGATGTGCATCGTAAACTACTACTGGTCTTCCAGGGAACGATCAAAGCGTAGACTGTTTGAGACATTACTCCCACGGAGGAAAGTGCGCATGGTGACTGCTGTATTCAATCCCGAAGCAATTGCTGTGTTTCACAAACACTCTGACAGTCCACAGATTACAGAATGCCTCCAGATGTGCATCTGGAACTACTACTGGTCTTCCAGGGAACTATCAAAGCGTAGACTGTCTGAGGCATTACTCCCATGGAGGAAAGTGCTCATGCTGACTGTTGTATTCAATCCCGATGCAATTTCTGTGTTTCATCAGCACTCTGATAGTCCACAGATTACAGAATGCCTCCAGATGTGCATCGTAAACTACTACTGGTCTTCCAGGGACCGATCAAATCGTAGACTGTTAGAGACATTACTCCCATGGAGGAAAGTGCGCATGGTGACTGCTGTATTCAATCCCGAAGCAATTTCTGTGTTTCATAAACACTCTGACAGTCCACAGATTACAGATAGCCTCCAGATGTGCATCGGAAACAACCACTGGTCTTCCAGGGACGATCAATGCGTAGACTATATGAGACATTACTCCCATGGAGGAAAGTGCTCATTTTGACTGTTGTATTCAATCCCGATGCAATTTCTGTGTTTCATAAGCACTCCGATAGTCCACAGACTACAGAATCCCTCCAGAGGTGCATCGGAAACTACTACTGGTCTTCCTGGGAACTATCAAAGCGTAGACTGTCTGAGACATTACTCCCATGGAGTAAAGTGCGCATGGTGACTGTTGTATTCAATCCCGATGCAATTTCTGTGTTTCATCAACACTCTCATTGTCCACAGATTACAGAATGCCTCCAGATGTGCATCGAAAACTACTACTGGTCTTGCAGGGAATGATCAAAGCGTAGACTGTTAGAGACATTACTCATATGGAGGAAAGTGCGCATGGTGACTGCTGTATTCAATCCCGATGCAATATCTGTGTTTCACAAACAGTCTGACAGTCCACAGATTACAGAATGCCTCCAGACGTGCATCGGAAACTACTACTGTGTCTTCCAGGGAACGATCAAAACATACACTGTTAGAGACATTACTCCCATGGAGGAAAGTGCGCATGGTGACTGCTGTATTCAATCACGAAGCAATTTCTGTGTTTCATAAACACTCTGACAGGCCACAGATTACAGAATGCCTATAGATGTGCATCGGAAACTAACACTGGTCTTCCAGGGACGATCAAAGCGAAGACTATTTGAGACATTACTCCCATGGAGGAAAGTGCGCATGGTGACTGTTGTATTCAATGCCGATGCAATTTCTGTGTTTCATCATCTCTCTGATAGTCCACAGATTACAGATTGTCTCCAGATGTGCATCGTAAACTACTACTGGTCTTCCTGGGAACGATCAAAGCGTAGATTGTTTCAGACGTTACTCCCATGGAGGAAAGTGCGCATGGTGACTGTTGTATTCAATCCCGATGCAATTTCTGTGTTTCATCAACGGTCTGATGGTCCACAGACTACAGAATGCCTCCAGATGTGCATCGGAATCTACTACTGGTCTTCCAGGGAACGATCAAAGGTTAGACTGTTTGAGACATTACTCCCATGGAGGTAAGTGCGCATTGAGACTGTTGTATTCAATCCCGATGCAATTTCTGTGTTTCATCAACAGTCTGATATTCGACAGATTACAGAATGCCTCCAGATGTTCATCGAAAACTACTACTGGTCTTCCAGGGAACGATAAAAAAATGTCTGAGACATTATTCCCATGGAGGAAAGAGCTCATGGTGACAGTTGTATTCAATCCCGATGTGATTTCTGTGTCTCATCAACACTGTGATAGTCCACAGATTACAGAATTCCTCCAGTTGTGCATCGGAAACTACTACTGGTCTTGCAGGGAACGATCAAAGCGTAGACTGTTAGAGACATTACTCATATGGAGGAAAGTGCACATGGTGACTGCTGTATATAATCCCGATGCAGATTCTGTGTTTCATCAACACTCTGATAGTCCACAGATTACAGAATGCCTCCAGATGTGCATCGGAAACTACTACTGGTCTTCCTGGGAACGATCAAAGGGTAGACTGTTTCAGACGTTACTCCCATGGAGGAAAGTGGGCATGGGGACTGTTATATTCAATCCCGATGCAATTTCTGTGATTCATCAACACTTTGAAGGTCCACAGATTACAGAATGCCACCAGATGTGCATCGGAAACTACTACTGGTCTTCCAGGGAACGATCAAAGCGTAGCCTGTTTGAGAATTACCCTCTTGGAGGAAAGTGCGGATTGTTTACTTGTATTCACTCCAAATGCAATATCTGTGTTTCAGCAATACTTTGAAGTTCCACAGATTACAGAATGCCTCCAGATGTGCATCGGAAACTACTACTGGTCTTCCAGGGAAAGATTAAATCGTAGACTGTTTCAGACATTACTCCCATGGAGGAAAGTGCGCATGGTGACTGTTGTATTTAATCCCGAGGCAATTTCTGTGATTCATCAACACTTTGAAGGTCCACAGATTACAGAATGCCTCCAGATGTGCATCGGATACTTCTACTGGTCTTCCAGGGAACGATCAAAGCGTAGACTGTTTGAGAATTACTCCCATGGAGGAAAGGGCGAGTGGTGACTGTTGTATTCCATCCCGATGCAATTTTGGTGTTTCATCAACACTCTGATAGTCTACAGATACAGAATGCCACCAGATGTGCTTTGGAAACTACTATTGGTCTTCCAGTTAACGATCAAAGCGTGGACTGTTAGAAACATTACTCCCATGTAGGAAAGTGCGCATGTTGACTGTTGTATTCAATCCCGATGCAATTTCTGTGTTTCATCAACACTCTGATAGTCCACAGGTTACAGAATGCCTCCAGATGTGCATCGGAAACTACTTTTGGTCTTCCAGGGTAGATCAAAGAATAGACTGTTTGAGACATTACTCCCATGGAGGAAAGTGCGGATGGAGACTGTTGTATTCACTCCATATGCAATTTCTGTGTTTCATCAACACTTTGTAGGACCACAGATTACAGAATGACTCCAGATGTGCATCGGAAACTACTACTGGTCTTCCAGGGAACAATCAAAGCGTAGACTGTTTGAGACATTACTCCCATTGAGGAAAGTGTGAATGGTGGCAGTTGTATTCAATCCCGATGCAATTTCTGTGTTTCATCAACAGTCTGATAGTCCACAGATTATGGAATGCCTGCAGATGTGCATCGGAAACTACTACTGGTCTTCCAGGGAACAATCAAAGCGTAGACAGTTTGAGACATTACGCCCATAGAGGAAAGAGCGCATGGTAACTGTTGTATTCAATCCCGATGCCATTTCTGTGTTTCATGAACAGTCTGATAGTCCAGAGATTACAGGATGCCTCCAGATGTATATCGGAAACTACTACTGGTCTTCCAGAGAAAGATCAAAGCGTAGACTGTTTGAGACATTACTCATATGGAGGAAAGTGCGCATGGTGACTGTTGTATTCAATCCCGATGCATTTTCTGTGTTTCATCAACACTCTGATACTTCACAGATTACAGGATGCCTCCAGATGTGCATCGGAAACTACTGCTGGTCTTCCTGGGAACGATCAAAGCGTAAAGTGTCTGAGACATTACTCCCATGGTTGAAAGTGCACATGGTGACTGTTGCATTTAATCCCGATGCAATTTCTGTGTTTCATCAACAGTCTGATTGTCCACAGACTACAGAATGCCTCTAGATAAGCATCGGAAACTACTACTGGTCTTCCAGGGAACGATCAAAGCGTTGGCTGTTTGAGACATTACTCTCATGCAGGAAAGTGCGCATGGTGAATGTTGTATTCAAACCCGATGCAATTTCTGTGTTTCATCAACATTCTGATAGACCACAGATTACAGAATGCCTCCAGATGTGAATCGGAAACTACTACTGGTCTTCCAGGGAACGATCAAAGCGTAAACTCTTTAAGACATTACTCCCATGGAGGAAAGTGCACATGGTGTCTGCTGTATTCAATCCCGATGCATTTTCTGTGTTTCATCAACACTCTGATAGTCCACAGATTACAGGATGAGTCCAGATGTGCATCGGAAACTACTACTGGTCTTCCTGGGAACGATCAAAGGGTAGACTGTTTCAGACGTTACTCCCATGGAGGAAAGTGGGCATGGGGACTGTTATATTCAATCCCGATGCAATTTCTGTGATTCATCAACACTTTGAAGGTCCACAGATTACAGAATGCCACCAGATGTGCATCGGAAACTACTACTGGTCTTCCAGGGAACGATCAAAGCGTAGCCTGTTTGAGAATTACCCTCTTGGAGGAAAGTGCGGATTGTTTACTTGTATTCACTCCAAATGCAATATCTGTGTTTCAGCAATACTTTGAAGTTCCACAGATTACAGAATGCCTCCAGATGTGCATCGGAAACTACTACTGGTCTTCCAGGGAAAGATTAAATCGTAGACTGTTTCAGACATTACTCCCATGGAGGAAAGTGCGCATGGTGACTGTTGTATTTAATCCCGAGGCAATTTCTGTGATTCATCAACACTTTGAAGGTCCACAGATTACAGAATGCCTCCAGATGTGCATCGGATACTTCTACTGGTCTTCCAGGGAACGATCAAAGCGTAGACTGTTTGAGAATTACTCCCATGGAGGAAAGGGCGAGTGGTGACTGTTGTATTCCATCCCGATGCAATTTTGGTGTTTCATCAACACTCTGATAGTCTACAGATACAGAATGCCACCAGATGTGCTTTGGAAACTACTATTGGTCTTCCAGTTAACGATCAAAGCGTGGACTGTTAGAAACATTACTCCCATGTAGGAAAGTGCGCATGTTGACTGTTGTATTCAATCCCGATGCAATTTCTGTGTTTCATCAACACTCTGATAGTCCACAGGTTACAGAATGCCTCCAGATGTGCATCGGAAACTACTTTTGGTCTTCCAGGGTAGATCAAAGAATAGACTGTTTGAGACATTACTCCCATGGAGGAAAGTGCGGATGGAGACTGTTGTATTCACTCCATATGCAATTTCTGTGTTTCATCAACACTTTGTAGGACCACAGATTACAGAATGACTCCAGATGTGCATCGGAAACTACTACTGGTCTTCCAGGGAACAATCAAAGCGTAGACTGTTTGAGACATTACTCCCATTGAGGAAAGTGTGAATGGTGGCAGTTGTATTCAATCCCGATGCAATTTCTGTGTTTCATCAACAGTCTGATAGTCCACAGATTATGGAATGCCTGCAGATGTGCATCGGAAACTACTACTGGTCTTCCAGGGAACAATCAAAGCGTAGACAGTTTGAGACATTACGCCCATAGAGGAAAGAGCGCATGGTAACTGTTGTATTCAATCCCGATGCCATTTCTGTGTTTCATGAACAGTCTGATAGTCCAGAGATTACAGGATGCCTCCAGATGTATATCGGAAACTACTACTGGTCTTCCAGAGAAAGATCAAAGCGTAGACTGTTTGAGACATTACTCATATGGAGGAAAGTGCGCATGGTGACTGTTGTATTCAATCCCGATGCATTTTCTGTGTTTCATCAACACTCTGATACTTCACAGATTACAGGATGCCTCCAGATGTGCATCGGAAACTACTGCTGGTCTTCCTGGGAACGATCAAAGCGTAAAGTGTCTGAGACATTACTCCCATGGTTGAAAGTGCACATGGTGACTGTTGCATTTAATCCCGATGCAATTTCTGTGTTTCATCAACAGTCTGATTGTCCACAGACTACAGAATGCCTCTAGATAAGCATCGGAAACTACTACTGGTCTTCCAGGGAACGATCAAAGCGTTGGCTGTTTGAGACATTACTCTCATGCAGGAAAGTGCGCATGGTGAATGTTGTATTCAAACCCGATGCAATTTCTGTGTTTCATCAACATTCTGATAGACCACAGATTACAGAATGCCTCCAGATGTGAATCGGAAACTACTACTGGTCTTCCAGGGAACGATCAAAGCGTAAACTCTTTAAGACATTACTCCCATGGAGGAAAGTGCACATGGTGTCTGCTGTATTCAATCCCGATGCATTTTCTGTGTTTCATCAACACTCTGATAGTCCACAGATTACAGGATGAGTCCAGATGTGCATCGGAAACTACTACTGGTCTTCCTGGGAACGATCAAAGCGTAGACTGTCTGAGACATTACTCCCATGGAGGAACGTGCTCATGGTGACTGTTGTATTCAATCCCGAAGCAATTTCTGTGTTTCATCAACAGTCTGATAGTCCACAGATTACAGAATGCCTCCAGATGTGCATCGGAAACTACTACTGGTCTGCCAGGGAACGATCAAAGCGTAGACAGTTTGAGACATTACTCCCATAGAGGAAAGTGCGCATGGTAACTGTTGTATTCAATCCCGATGCAATTTCTGTGTTTCATCAACAGTCTGATAGTCCACAGATTACAGAATGCCTCCAGATGTATATCGGAAACTACTACTGGTCTTCCAGGGAACGATCAAAGCGTAGACTATTTGAGACATTACTCATATGGAGGAAAGTGCGCATTTTGACTGTTGTATTCAATCCCGATGCAATTTCTGTGTTTCATCAACACTCTGATACTCCACAGATTACAGGATGCCTCCAGATGTGCATCGGAAACTACTGCTGGTCTTTCTGGGAACGATCAAAGCGTAAACTGTCTGAGACACTACTCCCATGGTAGAAAGTGCACATGGTGACTGTTGCATTCAATCCCGATGCAATTTCTGTGTTTCGTCAACAGTCTGATTGTCCGCAGACTACAGAATGCCTCCAGATATGCATCGGAAACTACTACTGGTCTTCCAGGGAACGATCAAAGCGTAGACTGTTTGAGACATTACTCAAATGGAGGAAAGTGCGCATGGTGACTGTTGTATTCAATCCCGATGCAATTTCTGTGTTTCATCAACAGTCTGATATTCCACACACTACAGAATGCCTCCAGATGTGCATCGGAAACTACTACTGGTCTTTCAGGGAACGATCAAAGCGTAGGCTGTTTGAGACATTACTCTCATGCAGGAAAGTGCGCATGGTGACTGTTGTATTCAATCATGATGCTATTACTGTGTTTCATCAACACTCTGATAGTCCACAGATTACAGAATGCCTCCAGATGTGCATCGGAAACTACTACTGGTCTTCCTGGGAACGATCAAAGGGTAGACTGTTTCAGACGTTACTCCCATGGAGGAAAGTGGGCATGGGGACTGTTATATTCAATCCCGATGCAATTTCTGTGATTCATCAACACTTTGAAGGTCCACAGATTACAGAATGCCACCAGATGTGCATCGGAAACTACTACTGGTCTTCCAGGGAACGATCAAAGCGTAGCCTGTTTGAGAATTACCCTCTTGGAGGAAAGTGCGGATTGTTTACTTGTATTCACTCCAAATGCAATATCTGTGTTTCAGCAATACTTTGAAGTTCCACAGATTACAGAATGCCTCCAGATGTGCATCGGAAACTACTACTGGTCTTCCAGGGAAAGATTAAATCGTAGACTGTTTCAGACATTACTCCCATGGAGGAAAGTGCGCATGGTGACTGTTGTATTTAATCCCGAGGCAATTTCTGTGATTCATCAACACTTTGAAGGTCCACAGATTACAGAATGCCTCCAGATGTGCATCGGATACTTCTACTGGTCTTCCAGGGAACGATCAAAGCGTAGACTGTTTGAGAATTACTCCCATGGAGGAAAGGGCGAGTGGTGACTGTTGTATTCCATCCCGATGCAATTTTGGTGTTTCATCAACACTCTGATAGTCTACAGATACAGAATGCCTCCAGATGTGCTTTGGAAACTACTATTGGTCTTCCAGTTAACGATCAAAGCGTGGACTGTTAGAAACATTACTCCCATGTAGGAAAGTGCGCATGTTGACTGTTGTATTCAATCCCGATGCAATTTCTGTGTTTCATCAACACTCTGATAGTCCACAGGTTACAGAATGCCTCCAGATGTGCATCGGAAACTACTTTTGGTCTTCCAGGGTAGATCAAAGAATAGACTGTTTGAGACATTACTCCCATGGAGGAAAGTGCGGATGGAGACTGTTGTATTCACTCCATATGCAATTTCTGTGTTTCATCAACACTTTGTAGGACCACAGATTACAGAATGACTCCAGATGTGCATCGGAAACTACTACTGGTCTTCCAGGGAACAATCAAAGCGTAGACTGTTTGAGACATTACTCCCATTGAGGAAAGTGTGCATGGTGGCAGTTGTACTCAATCCCGATGCATTTTCTGTGTTTCATCAACACTCTCATAGTCCACAGATTACAGAGTATTTCCAGATGTGCATCGGAAACTACTACAGGTCTTCCTGGGAACGATCAAAGCGTAGACTGTCTGAGACATTACTCCCATGGAGGAAAGTGCGCATGGTGACTGTTGTATTCAATCCCGATGCAATTTCTGTGTTTCATCAACAGTCTGATAGTCCACAGATTATGGAATGCCTGCAGATGTGCATCGGAAACTACTACTGGTCTTCCAGGGAACAATCAAAGCGTAGACAGTTTGAGACATTACGCTCATAGAGGAAAGAGCGCATGGTAACAGTTGTATTCAATCCCGATGCCATTTCTGTGTTTCATGAACAGTCTGATAGTCCAGAGATTACAGGATGCTTCCAGATGTATATCGGAAACTACTACTGGTCTTCCAGAGAAAGATCAAAGCGTAGACTGTTTGAGACATTACTCATATGGAGGAAAGTGCGCATGGTGACTGTTGTATTCAATCCCGATGCATTTTCTGTGTTTCATCAACACTCTGATACTTCACAGATTAGAGGATGCCTCCAGATGTGCATCGGAAACTACTGCTGGTCTTCCTGGGAACGATCAAAGCGTAAAGTGTCTGAGACATTACTCCCATGGTTGAAAGTACACATGGTGACTGTTGCATTTAATCCCGATGCAATTTCTGTGTTTCATCAACAGTCTGATTGTCCACAGACTACAGAATGCCTCCAGATAAGCATCGGAAACTACTACTGGTCTTCCAGGGAACGATCAAAGCGTTGGCTGTTTGAGACATTACTCTCATGCAGGAAAGTGCGCATGGTGAATGTTGTATTCAATCCCGATGCAATTTCTGTGTTTCATCAACATTCTGATAGACCACAGATTACAGAATGCCTCCAGATGTGAATCGGAAACTACTACTGGTCTTCCAGGGAACGATCAAAGCGTAAACTCTTTAAGACATTACTCCCATGGAGGAAAGTGCACATGGTGTCTGCTGTATTCAATCCCGATGCATTTTCTGTGTTTCATCAACACTCTGATAGTCCACAGATTACAGGATGAGTCCAGATGTGCATCGGAAACTACTACTGGTCTTCCTGGGAACGATCAAAGCGTAGACTGTCTGAGACATTACTCCCATGGAGGAACGTGCTCATGGTGACTGTTGTATTCAATCCCGAAGCAATTTCTGTGTTTCATCAACAGTCTGATAGTCCACAGATTACAGAATGCCTCCAGATGTGCATCGGAAACTACTACTGGTCTTCCAGGGAACGATCTAAGCGTAGACAGTTTGAGACATTACTCCCATAGAGGAAAGTGCGCATGGTAACTGTTGTATTCAATCCCGATGCAATTTCTGTGTTTCATCAACAGTCTGATAGTCCACAGATTACAGAATGCCTCCAGATGTATATCGGAAACTACTACTGGTCTTCCAGGGAACGATCAAAGCGTAGACTGTTTGAGACATTACTCAAATGGAGGAAAGTGCGCATGGTCACTGTTGTATTCAATCCCGATGCAATTTCTGTGTTTCATCAACAGTCTGATATTCCACACACTACAGAATGCCTCCAGATGTGCATCGGAAACTACTACTGGTCTTTCAGGGAACGATCAAAGCGTAGGCTGTTTGAGACATTACTCTCATGCAGGAAAGTGCTCATGGTGACTGTTGTATTCAATCATGATGCTATTACTGTGTTTCATCAACACTCTGATAGTCCACAGATTACAGAATGCCTCCAGATGTGCATCGGAAACTACTACTGGTCTTCCAGGGAACGATAAAAAAATGTTTGAGAAATTACTCCCATGAAGGAAAGTGCTCATTGTGACTGTTGTATTGATTCCCGATGCAATTTTAGTGTTTCATCAACACTCTGATAGTCCACAGATTACATAATGCCTCCAGATGTGCATCGGAAACTAACACTGGTCTTCCAGTGAACGATCAAAGCGTAGTCCGTTTGAGACATTACTAACATGGAGGGAAGTTCGCATGGTGACTGTTGTATTCAATCCCGATGCAATTTCTGTGATTCATCAACACTTTGAAGGTCCACAGGTTACAGAATGCCACCAGATGTGCATCGAAAACTACTACTGGTCTTCCAGGGAACGATCAAAGCGTACATTGTTTGCGAATTTCTCCCACGGAGGAAAGTGCGAATGGTGACTGTTGTATTCAATCCCGATGCAATTTCTGTGTTTCATCAACACTCTGATAGTCTACAGATTACAGAATGCCTCCAGATATGCATCGGAAACTACTACTGGTCTTCCAGGGAACGATCAAAGCGTAGACTGTTAGAGACATTACTACCATGTAGGAAAGTGCGCATGGTGACTGTTGTATTGAATCATTATGCAATTACTGTGTTTCATCAACACTCTGATAGTCCACAGATTACAGAATGCCTCCAGATGTGCATCGGTAACTACTACAGGTGTTCAAGGGAACGATCAAAGCGTAGACTGTTTCAGACATTACACCCATGGAGGAAAGTGCGCATGGTAACTGTTGTATTCAATCCCGATGCAATTTCTGTATTTCGTCAACAGTCTGATAGTCCACAGATTACAGAATGCCTCCAGATGTATATCGGAGACTACTACTGGTCTTCCAGGGAACGATCAAAGCGTAGACTGTTTGAGACATTACTCATATGGAGGAAAGTGCGCATGGTGACTGTTGTATTCAAGCCCGATGCAATTTCTGTGTTTCAACAACACTCTGATACCCAACAGATTACAGGATGCCTCCAGATGTGTATCGGAAACTACTGCTGGTCTTCCTGGGAACGATCAAAGCGTAAACTGTCTGAGACATTACTCCCATGGTTGAAAGTGCACATGGTGACTGTTGCATTCAATCCCGATGCAATTTCTGTGATTCATCAACAGTCTGATTGTCCACAGACTACAGAATGCCTCCAGATATGCATCGGAAACTACTTCCAGGGAACGATCAAAGCGTAGACTGTTGGAGACATTACTCAAATGGAGGAAAGTGCGCATGGTGACTGTTGTATTCAATCCCGATGCAATTTCGGTGTTTCATTAACAGACTGATATTCCACAGATTACAGCATGCCTCCAGATGTGCATCGGAAACTACTACTGGTCTTCCAGGGAACGATCAAAGCGTAGGCTGTTTGAGACATTACTCTCATGCAGGAAAGTGCACATGGTGACTGTTGTATTCAATCCCGATGCTATTACTGTGTTTCATCAACACTCTGATAGTCCACAGATTACAGAATGCCTCCAGATGTGCATCGGAAACTACTACTGGTCTTCCAGGGAACGATAAAAAAATGTTTGAGACATTACTCCCATGGAGGAATGTGCTCATGGTGACTGTTGTATTTAATCAAGATGTAATTTCTGTGTTTCATCAACACTCTGATAGTCCACAGATTACAGAATGCCTCCAGATGTGCATCGGAAACTACTTTTGGTCTTCCAGGGAACGATCAAAGCGTAGACTGTTAGAGACATTACTCATATGGAGGAAACTGCGCATGGTGACTGCTGTATACAATCCCGATGCAGATCCTTTGTTTCATCAACACTCTGATAGTCCACAGATTACAGAATGCCTCCAGATGTGCGTCGGAAACTACCACTGGTCTTCCAGGGAACGATCAAAGCGTAGACTGTTTGAGACATTACTCCCATGGTGGAAAGTGCGCGTGGTGACAGTTGTATTCAATCTCGATGCAATTTCTGTGTTTCACCAACACTCTGATTGTCCACTGATTACAGATTGTCTCCAGATGTGCATCGGAAACTACTACTGCCCTTCCTGGGAACGATCAAAGCGTAGACTGTTTCAGACGCTACTCCCATGGAGGAAAGTGGGCATGGTGACTGTTGTATTCAATCCCGATGCAATTTCTGTGATTCATCAACACTCTGAAGGTCTACATGTTACAGAATGCCACCAGATTTGCATCTAAAACTACTACTGGTCTTCCAAGGAACGATCAAAGCGTAGCCTGTTTGAGAATTTCTCCTATGGAGGAAAGTGCGGATGGTAACTGTTGTCTTCACTCCCGATGCAATTTCTGTGTTTCATCAACACTTTGAAGGTCCACAGATTACAAAATGCCTCCAGATGTGCATCAGAAACTACTACTGGTCTTCCAGGGAACGATCAAAGCGTAGACTGGATGAGAATTACTCCCATGGAAAAAAGTGCGCATGGTGACTGTTGTATTCAATCCCGATGCAATTTCTGTGTTTCATCAACACTCTGATAGTCCACAGATTACAGAATGCCTCCAGATGTGCATCGGAAACTACTTCTGGTCGTCCAGGGTAGATCAAAGAATAGACTGTGTGTGACGTTATTACCATGGAGGAAAGTGCGCATGGTGCATGTTGTATTCAATCCCGATGCAATTTCTGTGTTTCATCTACACTCTGATTGTCCACAGATTACAGATTGTCTCCACATGTGCATGGGAAACTACTACTGGTCTTCCAGGGAACAATCAAACCGTAGACTGTTTGGGACATTACACCCATCAGGAAAGTGCGCGTGGTGACTGTTGTATTCAGTCCCGATGCAATTTCTGTGTTTCATCAACACTCTGATTGTCCACAGATTACAGATTGTCTCCACATGTGCATGGGAAACTACTACTGGTCTTCCAGGGAACAATCAAACCGTAGACTGTTTGGGACATTACACCCATCAGGAAAGTGCGCGTGGTGACTGTTGTATTCAGTCCCGATGCAATTTCTGTGTTTCATCAACACTCTGATTGTCCACAGATTACAGATTGTCTCCACATGTGCATCGGAAACTACTACTGGTCTTCCAGGGAACGATCAAAGTGTAGACTGTTTGGGACATTACACCCATGAGGAAAGTGCGCGTGGTGAATGTTGTATTCAGTCCCGATGCAATTTCTGTGTTTCATCAACACTCTGATAGTCCACAGATTACAGAATGCCTCCAGATGTGCATCGGAAACTACTACTGGTCTTCCAGGGAACGATCAAATCGTAGACTGTTTGAGACATTACTCCCATGGAGGAAAGTGCTCATGGTGACTGTTGTATTCAATCCCGATGCAATTTCTGAGTTTCATCAGCACTCTGATAGTCCACAGATTACAGAATGCCTCGAGATGTGCATCGGAAACTACTACAGGTCTTCCAGGGAACGAGCAAAGCGTAGTCTGTTTGAGAATTAATCCCATTGAGGAAAGTGCGGATGGTGAGTGTTGTACTCACTCCCGATGCAATTTCTGTGTTTCCTCAACACTTTGAAGGTCCATAGTTTACAGAATGACTCCAGATGTGCATCGGAAACTACTACTGGTCTTCCAGGGAACGATCAAAGCGTAGACTGTTTGAGACATTACTCCCATTGATAAAAGTGCGCATGGTGACTGTTGTACTCAATCCCGATGCATTTTCTGTGTTTCATCAACACTCTGATAGTCCACAGGTTACAGAATGCCTCCAGATGTGCACCGAAAACTACTACTGGTCTTCCTGGAAACGATCAAAACGTAGACTTTCTGAGACATTACTCCCATGGAGGAAAGTACGCATGGTGGCTTTTGTATTCAATCCCGTTGCAATTTCTGTGTTTCATCAACATTCTGGTAGTCCACAGATTACAGAATGCCTTCAGATGTGCATCGGAAACTACTTCTGGTGTTCCAGGGTACGATCGAATAATAGACCGTTTGAGACATTACTCTCATGGAGGAAAGTGCGCATGGTGACTGTTGCATTCAATCCCGATGCAATTTCTGTGTTTCATCAACAGTCTGATAGTCCACAGATTACAGAATGCCTCCAGATGAGCATCGGAAACTACTATGGGTCTTCCAGGGAACGATCAAAGCGTAGACAGTTTGAGACAACACTCCCATAGAGGAATGTGCGCATGGTGACTGTTGTATTCAATCCCGATGCAATTTCTGTGTTTCATCAACATTCTGATAGTCCACAGATTGCAGAATGCCTCCAGATGTGCATCGGAAACTACCACTGGTCTTCCAGGGAACGATCAAAGCGTACCCTGTTTGCGAATTTTTCCCATGCAGGAAAGTGCGAATGGTGACTGTTGTATTCAATCCCGATGCAATTTCTGTCTTTCATCAACACTCTGATAGTCTACAGATTACAGAATGCCTCCAGATGTGCATCGAAAACTACTACTGGTCTTATAGGGAACGATCAAAGCGTAGACTGTTAGAGACATTACTACCATGTAGGAAAGTGCGCATGGTGACTTTTGTATTGAAACATTATGCAATTTCTGTGTTTCATCAACACTCTGATAGTCCACAGATTACAGAATGCCTCCAGATGTGCATCGGAAACTACTTCTGGTCTTCCAGGGTAGATCAAAGAATAGACTGTGTGTGACATTACTACCATAGGGGAAAGTGCGGATGGTGCATGTTGTATTCAATCCCGATGCAATTTCTCTGTTTCATGAACACTCTGATAGTCAACAGAATACAGATTGTCTCCAGATGTGCATCGTAAACTACTACTAGTCTTCCAGGGATCGATCAAAGCGTAGACTGTTTCAGACATTACTCCATTGGAGGAAAGTGCGCATGGTGATTGTTGTATTCAATCCCAATGCAATTTCTGTGTTTCATCAACACTCCGATAGTCCACAGATTACATATTGTCTCCAGATGTGCATCGGAAACTACTACTGGTCTTCCAGGGAACGATCAAAGCGTAGACTGTTTGGGACATTACACCCATGAGGAAAGTGCGCGTGGTGACTGTTGTTTTCAGTCCCGATGCAATTTCTGTGTTTCATCAACAGTCTGATAGTCCACAGATTACAGAATGCCTCCAGATGTGCATCGGAAACTACTACTGGTCTTCCAAGGAACGATCAAGTAGTAGACTGTTTGAGACATTACTCCCATGGAGGAAAGTGCTCATGGTGACTGTTGTATTCAATCCAGATGCAATTTCTGTGTTTCATCAGCACTCTGGTAGTCCACAGGTTACAGAATGCCTCCAGATGTGCATCGGAAACTACTACTGGTCTTCCAGGGAACGACAAAGACTAGCCTGTTTGAGAATTAATCCCATTGAGGAAACTGCGGATGGTGACTGAAGTATTCACTCCCGATGCAATTTCTGTGTTTTATCAACACTTTGAAGGTCCACAGCTTACATTATGACTCCAGATGTGCATCGGAAACTACTACTGGTGTTCAGGGGATCGATCAAATCGTAGACTGTTTGAGACATTACTCCCATTGGTAAAAGTGCGCATGGTGACTGTTGTACTCAATCCCGATGCATTTGCTGTGTTTCATTAACACTCTGATAGTCCACAGATTACAGAATGCCTCCAGATGTGCATCGGAAACTACTACTGGTCTTCCAGGGAACGATCAAAGCGTAGACCGTTTGAGACATTACTCCCATACAGGAAAGTGCGCATGGTAACTGTTGTATTCAATCCCGATGCAATTTCTGTGTTTCATCAACAGTCTGATAGCCCACAGATTACAGAATGCCTCCAGATGTATATCGGAAACTACTACTGGTCTTCCAGGGAACGATCAAAGCGTAGACTGTTTGAGACATTACTCATATGGAGGAAAGTGCGCATGGTGACTGTTGTATTCAATCCCGATGCAATTTCTGTGTTTCAACAACACTCTGATACCCAACAGATTACAGGATGCCTCCAGATGTGCATCGGAAACTACTGCTGGTCATCCTGGGAACGATCAAAGCGTAAACTGTCTGAGACATTACTCCCATGGTTGAAAGTGCACATGGTGACTGTTGCATTCATCCCGATGCAATTTCAGTGTTTCATCAACAGTCTGATTGTCCACAGACTACAGAATGCCTCCAGATATGCATCGGAAACTACTACTGGTCTTCCTGGGAACGATCAAAGCGTAGACTGTTGGAGACATTAATCAATGGTGGAAAGTGCGCATGGTGACTGTTGTATTCAATCCCGATGCAATTTCGGTGTCTCATTAACAGTCTGAAATTCCACAGATTACAGAATGCCTCCAGATGTGCATCGGAAACTACTACTGGTGTTCCAGGGAACGATCAAAGCGTAGGCTGTTTGAGACATTACTCTCATGCAGGAAAGTGCACATGGTGACTGTTGTATTCAATCCTGATGCTATTACTGTGTTTCATCATCACTCTGATAATCCACAGATTACAGAATGCCTCCAGATGTGCATCGGAAACTACTACTGGTCTTCCAGGGAACGATAAAAATATGTTTGAGACATTACTCCCATGGAGGAAAGTGATCATGGTGACTGTTGTATTTAATCAAAATGTAATTTCTGTGTTTCATCAACACTCTGATAGTCCACAGATTACAGAATGCCTCCAGATGTGCATCGGAAACTACTTTTGGTCTTCCAGGGAACGATCAAAGCGTAGACTGTTAGAGACATTACTCATATGGAGGAAACTGCGCATGGTGACTGCTGTATACAATCCCGATGCAGATCCTTTGTTTCATCAACACTCTGATAGTCCACAGATTACAGAATGCCTCCAGATGTGCATCGGAAACTACTACTGGTCTTACAGGGAACGATCAAAGCGTAGACTGTTTGAGACATTACTCCCATGGTGGAAAGTGCGCGTGGTGGCAGTTGTAATCAATCACGATGCAATTTCTGTGTTTCACCAACACTCTGATTGTCCACTGATTACAGATTGTCTCCAGATGTGCATCGGAAACTACTACTGGCCTTCCTGGGAACGATCAAAGCGTAGACTGTTTCAGACGTTACTCCCATGGAGGAAAGTGGGCATGGTGACTGTTGTATTCAATCCCGATGCAATTTCTGTGATTCATCAACACTCTGAAGGTCCACATGTTACAGAATGCCACCAGAAGTGCATCTAAAACTACTACTGGTCTTCCAGGGAACGATCAAAGCGTAGCCTGTTTGAGAATTTCTCCCATGGAGGAAAGTGCGGATGGTGACTGTTGTCTTCACTCCCGATGCAATTTCTGTGTTTCATCAACACTTTGAAGGTCCACAGATTACAAAATGCCTCCAGATGTGCATCAGAAACTACTACTGGTCTTCCAGGGAACGATCAAAGCGTAGACTGTTTCAGACATTACTCCCATGGAGGAAAGTACTCCTGGTGACTGTTGTATCCAATCCCGAGGCAATTTCTGTGATTCATCAACACTTTGAAGGTCCCCAGATTACAGAATGCTCCAGATGTGCATCGGAAACTACCACTGGTCTTCCAGGGAACGATCAAAGAGTAGACTGTTTGAGAATTACTCTCATGGAGGAAAGTGCGAATGGTGACTGTTGTATTCAATCCCGATGCAATTTCTGTGTTTCATCAACAGTCTGATAGTCCACAGATTACAGAATGCCTCCAGATATGCATCGTAAACTACTACTGGTCTTCCAGGGAACGATCAAAGCGTAGACTGTTTCAGACATTACACCCATGGAGGAAAGTGCGCATGGTGACTGTTGTATTCAATCCTGATGCTATTACTGTGTTTCATCATCACTCTGATAATCCACAGATTACAGAATGCCTCCAGATGTGCATAGGAAACTACTACTGGTCTTCCAGGGAACGATAAAAATATGTTTGAGACATTACTCCCATGGAGGAAAGTGCTCATGGTGACTGTTGTATTTAATCAAAATGTAATTTCTGTGTTTCATCAACACTCTGATAGTCCACAGATTACAGAATGCCTCCAGATGTGCATCGGAAACTACTTTTGGTCTTCCAGGGAACGATCAAAGCGTAGACTGTTAGAGACATTACTCATATGGAGGAAACTGCGCATGGTGACTGCTGTATACAATCCCGATGCAGATCCTTTGTTTCATCAACACTCTGATAGTCCACAGATTACAGAATGCCTCCAGATGTGCGTCGGAAACTACCACTGGTCTTCCAGGGAACGATCAAAGCGTATAATGTTTGAGACATTACTCCCATGGTGGAAAGTGCGCGTGGTGGCACTTGTATTCAATCACGATGCAATTTCTGTGTTTCACCAACTCCCTGATTGTCCACTGATTACAGATTGTCTCCAGATGTGCATCGGAAACTACTACTGGCCTTCCTGGGAACGATCAAAGCGTAGACTGTTTCAGACGTTACTCCAATGGAGGAAAGTGGGCATGGTGACTGTTGTATTCAATCCCGATGCAATTTCTGTGATTCATCAACACTCTGAAGGTCCACATGTTACAGAATGCCACCAGATGTGCATCTAAAACTACTACTGGTCTTCCAGGGAACGATCAAAGCGTAGCCTGTTTGAGAATTTCTCCCATGGAGGAAAGTGCGGATGGTGACTGTTGTCTTCACTCCCGATGCAATTTCTGTGTTTCATCAACACTTTGAAGGTCCACAGATTACAAAATGCCTCCAGATGTGCATCAGAAACTACTACTGGTCTTCCAGGGAACGATCAAAGCGTAGACTGTTTCAGACATTACTCCCATGGAGGAAAGTACTCCTGGTGACTGTTGTATTCAATCTCGAGGCAATTTCTGTGATTCATCAACACTTTGAAGGTCCCCAGATTACAGAACGCTCCAGATGTGCATCGGAAACTACCACTGGACTTCCAGGGAACGATCAAAGAGTAGACTGTTTGAGAATTGTTCTCATGGAGGAAAGTGCGCATGGTGACTGTTGTATTCAATCCCGAGGCAATTTCTGTGTTTCATCAACACTTTGAAGGTCCACAGATTACATATTGTGTCCAGAAGTGCATCGATAACTACTACTGGTCTCCCAGGGAACGATCAAACCGTAGACTGGATAAGAATTACTCCCATGGATTAAAGTGCGCATGGTGACTGTTGTATTCACTCCCGATGCAATATCTGTGTTTCATCAACACTCTGATAGACCACAGATTACAGAATGCCTCCAGATGAGCATCGGAAACTACTTCTGGTCGTCCAGGGTAGATCAAAGAATAGACTGTGTGTGACATTACTACCATGGAGGAAAGTGCGCATGGTGCATGTTGTATTCAAACCCGATGCAATTTCTGTGTTTCATCAACACTCTGATTGTCCACAGATTACAGATTGTCTCCACATGTGCATCGGAAACTACTAGTGGTCTTCCAGGGAACGATCAAAGCGTAGACTGTTTGGGACATTACACCCATGAGGAAAGTGCGCGTGGTGACTGTTGTATTCAGTCCCGATGCAATTTCTGTGTTTCATCAACACTCTGATTGTCCACAGATTACAGAATGCCTCCAGATGTGCATCGGAAACTACTACTGGTCTTCTAGGGAACGATCAAATCGTAGACTGTTTGAGACATTACTCCCATGGTGGAAAGTGCTCATGGTGACTGTTGTATTCAATCCCGATGCAAATTCTGAGTTTCATCAGCACTCTGATAGTCCACAGATTACAGAATGCCTCCAGATGTGCATCGGAAACTACTACTGGTCTTCCAGGGAACGATCAAAGCGTAGCCTGTTTGAGAATTAATCCCATTGAGGAAATTACGGATGGTGAGTGTTGTATTCACTCCCGATGCAATTTCTGTGTTTCATCAACACTTTGAAGGTCCACAGTTTACAGAGTGACTCCAGATGTGCATCGGAAACTACTACTGGTCTTCCAGGGAACGATCAAAGCGTAGACTGTTTGAGACATTACTCCCATGGATAGAAGTGTGCATGGTGACTGTTGTACTCAATCCCGATGCAATTTCTGTGTTTCATCAACACTCTGATGGTCCACAGGTTACAGAATGCCTCCAGATGTGCACCGGAAACTACTACTGGTCATTCTGGAAACGATCAAAGCGTAGACTGTCTGAGACATTACTCCCATGGAGGAAAGTGCGCATGGTGGCTTTTGTATTCAATCCCGTTGCAATTTCTGTGTTTCATCAACACTCTGATAGTCCACAGTTTACTGAATGCCTCCAGATGTGCATCGGAAACTACTACTGGTCTTCCTGGGAACGATCAAAGAGTGGACTGTCTGATACATTACTCCCATGGAGGAAAGTGCGCATGGTGACTGTTGTATTCAATCCCGATGCAATTTCTGTGTTTCATCAACAGTCTGATAGTCCACAGATTACAGATTGCCTCCAGATGTGCATCGGAAACTACTACTGGTCTTCCAGGGAACGATCAAAGCGTATACAGTTTGAGACATTACTCCCATAGAGGAAAGTGCGCATGGTAACTGTTGTATTCAATCCCGATGCTATATCTGTGTTTCATCAACAGTCTGATAGTCCACAGATTACAGAATGCCTCCAGATGTATATCAGAAACTACTACTGGTCTTCCAGGGAACGATCAAAGCGTAGACTGGATAATAATTACTCCCATGGAGGAAAGTGCGCATGGTGACTTTTGTATTCAATCCCGATGCAATTTCTGAGTTTCATCAACACTCTGATAGTCCACAGATTACAGAATGCCTCCAGATGAGCATCGGAAACTACTTCTGGTCGTCCAGGGTACATCAAAGAATAGACTGTGTGTGACATTACTACCATTGAGGAAAGTGCGCATGGTGCATGTTGTATTCAATCCCGATGCAATTTCTGTGTTTCATCAACACTCTGATCGTCCACAGATTACAGATTGTCTCCACATGTGCATCGGAAACTACTACTGGTCTTCCAGGGAACGATCAAAGCGTAGACTGTTTGAGACATTACACCCATGAGGAAAGTGCGCGTGGTGACTGTTGTATTCAGTCCCGATGCAATCTCTGTGTTTCATCAACACTCTGATTGTCCACAGATTACACATTGTCTCCACATGTGCATCGGAAACTACTAGTGGTCTTCCTGGGAACGATCAAAGCGTAGACTGTTTGGGACATTACACCCATGAGGAAAGTGCGCGTGGTGACTGTTGTATTCAGTCCCGATGCAATTTCTGTGTTTCATCAACACTCTGATGGTCCACAGATTACAGCATGCCTCCAGATGTGCATCGGAAACTACTACTGGTCTTCCAGGGAACGATCAAATCGTAGACTGTTTGAGACATTACTCCCATTTAGGAAAGTGCTCATGGTGACTGTTGTATTCAATCCCGATGCAATTTCTGAGTTTCATCAGCACTCTGATAGTCCACTGATTACAGAATGCTTCCAGATGTGCATTGGAAACTACTACTGGTCTTCCAGGGAGAGATCAAAGCGTAGCCTGTTTGAGAATTAATCCCATTGAGGAAAGTGCGGATTGTGAGTGTTGTATTCACTCCCGATGCAATTTCTGTGTTTCATCAACACTTTGAAGATCCACAGTTTAAAGAATGACTCCAGATGTGCATCGGAAACTACTACTGGTCTTCCAGGGAACGATCAAAGCGTAGACTGTTTGAGACATTACTCCCATGGATAAAAGTGTGCATGGTGACTGTTGTACTCAATCCCGATGCATTTTCTGTGTTTCATCAACACTCTGATAGTCCACAGGTTACAGAATGCCTCCAGATGTGCACCGGAAACTACTACTGGTCTTCCTGGAAACGATCAAAGCGTAGACTGTCCGAGACATTACTCCCATGGAGGAAAGTGCGCATGGTGGCTTTTGTATTCAATCCCATTGCAATTTCTGTGTTTCATCAACATTCTGGTAGTCCACAGATTACAGAATGCCTTCAGATGTGCATCGGAAACTACTTCTGGTGTTCCAGGGTACGATCTAATAATAGACCGTTTGAGACATTACTCCCATGGAGGGAAGTGCGCATGGTGACTGTTGTATTCAATCCCGATGCAATTTCTGTGTTTCATCAACACCCTGATAGTCCACAGTTTACTGAATGCCTCCAGATGTGCATCGGAAACTACTACTGGTCTTCCTGGGAACGATCAAAGCGTGGACTGTCTGAGACATTACTCCCATGGAGGAAAGTGCGCATGGTGACTGTTGTATTCAATCCCGATGCAATTTCTGTGTTTCATCAACAGTCTGATAGTCCACAGATTACAGAATGCCTCCAGATGTGCATCGGAAACTACTACTGGTCTTCCAGGGAACGATCAAAGCGTAGACAGTTTGAGACATTACTCCCATAGAGGAAAGTACGCATGGTGACTGTTGTATTCAATCCCGATGCAATTTCTGTGTTTCATCAACAGTCTGATGTCCAGAGATTACAGAATGCCTCCAGATGTATACCGGAAACTACTACCGGTCTTCCAGGGAACGATCAAAGCGTAGACAGTTTGAGACAACACTCCCATAGAGGAATGTGCGCATGGTGACTGTTGTATTCAATCCCGATGCAATTTATGTGTTTCATCAACAGTCTGATAGTCCAGAGATTACAGAATGCCTCCAGATGTGCATCGGAAACTATTTCTGGTCTTCCAGGGTAGATCAAAGAATAGACTGTTTGGGACATTACACCCATGAGGAAAGTGCGCGTGGTGACTGTTGTATTCAGTCCCGATGCAATTTCTGTGTTTCATCAACACTCTGATTGTCCACAGAATACAGAATGCCTTCAGATGTGCATCGGAAACTACTTCTGGTTTTCCAGGGTACGATAAAATAATAGACCGTTTGAGACATTACTCCCATGGATAAAAGTGTGCATGGTGACTGTTGTACTCAATCCCGATGCATTTTCTGTGTTTCATCAACATTCTGATAGTCCACAGGTTACAGAATGCCTCCAGATGTGCACCGGAAACTACTACTGGTCTTCCTGGAAACGATCAAAGCGTGGACTGTCTGTGACATTACCCCCATGGAGGAAAGTGCACATGGTGCATGTTGTATTCAATCCCTATGCAATTTCTGTGTTTCATCAACACTCTGATATTCCACAGATTACAGATTGTCTCCAGATGTGCATCGGGAACTACTTCTGGACTTCCAGGGAACGATCAAAGCGTCGACTGTTTGAGACATTACACCCATGAGGAAAGTGCGCGTGGTGACTGTTGTATTCAGTCCCGATGCAATTTCTGTGTTTCATCAACACTCTGATAGTCCACAGATTACAGAATGCCTCCAGATGTGCATCGGAAACTACTACTGGTCCTCCAGGGAACGATCAAAGCGTACACTGTTTGAGTCATTACTCCCATGAAGGAAAGTGCGCATGGTGACTGCTGTATTCAAACCTGATGCAATTTCTGTGTTTCTTAAACACTCTGATAGTCCACAGATTACAGAATGCCTTCACATGTGCATCGGAAACTACCACTGGTCTTCCAGGGACGAACAAAGCGTAGACTGTTTGAGACATTACTCCCATGGAGGAAAGTGCGTATGGTGACTTTTGTATTCAATCCCGATGCAATTTCTGTGTCTCATCAACACTCTGATAGTATACAGATTACAGATTGTCTCCAGATGTGCATCGGAAACTACTACTGGTCTTCCAGGGAACGATCAGAGCGTAGCCTGTTTGAGAATTACTCCCATGGAGGAAAGTGCGTATGGTGAGTGTTGTATTCACTCCCGATGCAATTTCTGTGTTTCATCAACACTTTGAAGGTCCACAGATTACAGAATGCCTCTAGCTGTGCATCGGAAACTACTACTGGTTTTCCTGGAAACGATCAAAGCGTAGAATGTCTGAGACATTACTCCCATGGAGGAAAGTGCGCATGGTGGCTTTTATATTCAATCCCGTTGCAATTTCTGTGTTTCATCAACATTCTGATAGTCCACAGATTACAGAATGCCTTCAGATGTGCATCGGAAACTACTTCTGGTCTTCCAGGGTAGATCAAAGAATAGACTGTGTGTGACATTAATACCATGGAGGATAGTGCGCATGGTGCATGTTGTATTCAATATCGATGCAATTTCTGTGTTTCATGAACAGTCTGATAGTCAACAGATTACAGTATGTCTCCAGATGTGCATCGGAAACTACTACTGGTCTTCCAGGGAACGATCAAAGCGTAGACAGTTTGTGACATTACTCCCATAGGGGAACGTGGGCATGCTGACTGTTGTATTCAATCCCTATACAATTTCTGTGTCTATTCAACAGTCTGATAGTGCAGAGATTACAGAATGCCTCCAGATATATATCGGAAACTACTACTGGTCTTCCAGGTGATTATCAAAGCGTTGACAATTTGAGAGAATACTCCCATAGAGGAAAGTGCGCATGGTGATTGTTGTATTCAATCCCGATGCAATTTATGTGTTTAATCAACAGTCTGATAGTCCAGAGATTACAGAATGCCTCCAGATGTGCATCCGAAACTACTTCAGGTCTTCCAGGGTAGATCAAAGATTAGACTGTTTGTGACATTACTACCATGGAGAATAGTGCGCATGGTGCATGTTGTATTCAATCCCTATGCAATTTCTGTGTTTCATCAACACTCTGATAGCCCACAGATTACAGAACGCCTCCAGATGTGCATGGGAAACTACTACTGGTCTTCAAGGGAACAATCAAAGCGTAGACTGTTTGAGACATTACTCCCATGGTGGAAAGTGCGTATTGTGACTGTTGTATTCAATCCTGATGCAATTTCTGTGTTTCATCAACACTCTGATAGTCCGCAGATTACAGAATGCCTCCAGATGTGCATGGGAAACTACTTCTGGTCTTCAGGGTAGATCAAAGAATAGATTGTTTGAGACATTAATCCCATGTAGGAAAGTGCGCATGGTGCCTGTTATATTCAATCCCGATGCAATTTCTGTTTTTCATCAACAGTCTCACAGTTCACAGAATACAGAATGCCTCCAGATGTGCATCGGAAACTACTACTGGTCTTCCAGGGAACGATCAAAGCGTAGACTGTTATAGAAATTTCTCCCATGGAGGAAAGTGCGCATGGTGACTGTTGTATTCAATCCAGATGCAATTTCTGTGTTTCATCAACACTCTGTTAGTCCACAGATTACAGATTGTCTCCAGATGTGCATCGGAAACTACTACTGGTTTTCCAGGGAACGATCAAAGCGTAGCCTGTTGAGAATTACTCCCATGGAGGAAAGTGCGGATGGTGACTGTTGTATTCACTCCCGATGCAATTTCTGTGTTTCATCAACACTTTGAAGGTCCACAGATTACAGAATGACTCCAGATGTGCATCGGAAACTACCACTGGTCTTCCAGGGACGATCAAAGCGTAGACTCTTTGAGACATTACTGCCATGGAGGAAAGTGCGCATGGTGACTGATGTATTCAATCCCGATGCAATTTCTGTGTTTCATTAACACTCAGATAGTCCACAGATTACAGATTGTCTCCAGATGTGCATCGGAAACTACTACTGGTCTTCCAGGGAACGATCAAAGCGTAGACTGTTAGAGACATTACTCCAATGTAGACAAGTGCACATGGTGACTGTTGTATTCAATTACGATGCAATTTCTGTGTTTCATCAGCACTCTGATAGTCCACAGATTACAGAATGCCTCCAGATGTGCATCGGTAACTACTACTGGTCTTCAAGCGAACGATCAAAGCGTAGTCTCTTTGAGACATTACTTCTATGGAGGAAAGTGCGCATGGTGACTGCTGTATTCAAACCTGATGCAATTTCTGTGTTTCTTAAACACTCTGATAGTCCACAGATTACAGAATGCCTTCAGATGTGCATCGGAAACTACCACTGGTCTTCCAGGGACGAACAAAGCGTAGACTGTTTGAGACATTACTCCCATGGAGGAAAGTGCGTATGGTGACTGTTGTATTCAATCCCGATGCAATTTCTGTGTTTCATCAACACTCTGATAGTATACAGATTGTCTCCAGATGTGCATCGGAAACTACTACTGGTCTTCCAGGGAACGATCAAAGCGTAGACTGTTTGAGACATTACTCCCATGGAAGAAAGTGCGCATGGTGACTGTTGTACTAAATCCCGATGCATTGTCAGTGTTTCATCAACACTCTGATAGTCCACAGATTACAGAATGCCTCCAGATGTGCATCGGAAACTACCACTGGTCTTCCAGGGACGATCAATGCGTAGACTGTTTGAGACATTACTCCCATGGAGGAAAGTGCGCATGGTGACTGTTGTATTCAATCCCGATGCAATTTCTGTGTTTCATCAACACTCTGTTACTCCACAGATTACAGATTGTCTCCAGATGTGCATCGGAAACTACTACTGGTTTTCCAGGGAACGATCAAAGCGTAGCCTGTTGAGAATTACTCCCATGGAGAAAAGTGCGGATGGTGACTCTTGTATTCACTCCCGATGCAATTTCTGTGTTTCATCAACACTTTGAAGGTCCACAGATTACAGAATGACTCCAGATGTGCATCGGAAACTACTACTGGTCTTCCAGGAAACGATCAAAGCGTAGACTGTTATATACGTTACTCCCATGGAGCAAAGTGCGCATGGTGAGTGTTGTACTCAATCCCGATGCATTTTCTGTGTTTCATAAACACTCTGAGAGCCCACAGATTACAGAATGCCTCCAGATGTGCATCGGAAACTACTACTGGTCTTCCTGGAAACGATCAAAGCGTAGACTGTCTGAGACATTACTCTCATGGAGGAAAGTGCGCATGGTGGCTTTTGTATTCAATCCCGTTACAATTTCTGTGTTTCATGAACATTATGATAGTCCACAGATTACAGAATGCCTTCAGATGTGCGTGGGAAACTACTTCTGGTCTTAAAGGGTACGATCAATAATAGACTGTTTGAAACATTACTCACATGGAGGAATGTGCGCATGGTTACTTTTGTATTCAGTCCCGATGCAATTTATGTGTTTCATCAACACCCTGATAGTCCACAGATTACAGAATGCCTTCAGATGTGCATGGGAAACTTTTACTGGTCTTCCAGGGAACGATCAAAGCGTAGACTGTTATATACATTACTCCCATGCAGGAAAGTGCGCATTGTAACTCCTGTATTTAATTCCGATGCAATTTCTGTGCTTCATCAACCCTCTGATACTCCACAGATTACAGAATGCCCCCAGATGTGCATCGGAAATTACCACTGGTCTTCCTGGGACGATCAAAGCGTAGACTCTTTGAGACATTACTCCCATGGAGGAAAGTGCGCATGGTGACTGATGTATTCAATCCCGATGCAATTTCTGTGTTTCATTAACACTGTGATTGTCCACAGATTACAGATTGTCTCCAGATGTGCATCGGAAACTACTACTGGTCTTCCAGGGAACGATCAAATTGTAGACTGTTAGAGACATTACTCCAATGTAGGGAAGTGCACATGGTGACTGTTGTATTCAATTACGATGCAATTTCTGTGTTTCATCAGCACTCTGATAGTCCACAGATTACAGAATGCCTCAAGATATGCATCGGAAACTACTTCTGGTCTTCCAAGGTACGATCAAAAATAGACTGTTTGAAACATTATTCCCATGGAGGAATGTGCGCATGGTGACTGTTGTATTCAATCCCGAGGCAATTTCTGTGTTTCATCAACACTCTGATAGTCCACAGATTACAGAATGCCTCCAGATGTGCATCGGTAACTACTATTGGTCTTCAAGCGAAAGATCAAAGCGTAGTCTCTTTGAGACATTACTTCTATGGAGGAAAGTGCGCATGGTGACTGCTGTATTCAAACCTGATGCAATTTCTGTGTTTCTTAAACACTCTGATAGTCCACAGATTACAGAATGCCTTCAGATGTGCATCGGAAACTACCACTGGTCTTCCAGGGACGAACAAAGCGTAGACTGTTTGAGACATTACTCCCATGGAGGAAAGTGTGTATGGTGACTGTTGTATTCACTCCCGATGCAATTTCTGTGTTTCATCAACATTTTGAAGGTCCACAGATTACAGAATGACTCCAGATGTGCATCGGAAACTACTACTGGTCTTCCAGGGAACGATCAAAGCGTAGACTGTTTGAGACATTACTCCCATGGAGGAAAGTGCGCATGGTGACTGTTGTACTAAATCCCGATGCATTGTCAGTGTTTCATCAACACTCTGATAGTCCACAGATCACAGAATGCCTCTAGATGTGCATCGGACACTACTACTGGTTTTCCTGGAAACGATCAAAGCGTAGAATGTCTGAGACATTACTCCCAAGGAGGAAAGTGCGCATGGTGGCTTTTATATTCAATCCCGTTGCAATTTCTGCGTTTCATCAACATTCTGATAGTCCACAGATTACACAATGCCTTCAGATGTGCATCGGAAACTACTTCTGGTCTTCCAGGGTAGATCAAAGAATAGACTGTGTGTGACATTACTACCATGGAGGATAGTGCGCATGGTGCATGTTGTATTCAATATCGATGCAATATCTGTGTTTCATGAACAGTCTGATAGTCAACAGATTACAGTATGTCTCCAGATGTGCATCGGAAACTACTACTGGTCTTCCAGGGAACGATCAAAGCGTAGACAGTTTGAGACATTACTCCCATAGAGGAACGTGGGCATGCTGACTGTTGTATTCAATCCCGATGCAATTTATGTGTTTAATCAACAGTCTGATAGTCCAGAGATTACAGAATGCCTCCAGATGTGCATCGGAAACTACTTCTGGTCTTCCAGGGTAGATCAAAGATTAGACTGTTTGTGACATTACTACCATGGAGAATAGTGCGCATGGTGCATGTTGTATTCAATCCCTATGCAATTTCTGTGTTTCATCAACACTCTGATAGTCCACAGATTACAGAACGCCTCCAGATGTGCATGGGAAACTACTACTGGTCTTCCAGGGAAAAATCAAAGCGTAGACTGTTTGAGACATTACTCCCATGGAGGAAAGTGCGCATTGTGACTGTTGTATTCAATCCCGATGCAATTTCTGTGTTTCATCAACACTCTGATAGTCCGCAGATTACAGAATGCCTCCTAATGTGCATGGGAAACTACTTCTGGTCTTCAGGGTAGATCAAAGAATAGATTGTTTGAGACATTAATCCCATGGAGGAAAGTGCGCATGGTGCCTGTTATATTCAATCCCGATGCAATTTCTGTTTTTCATCAACAGTCTGACAGTTCACAGAATACAGAATGCCTCCGGATGTGCATCGTAAACTACTACTGGTCTTCCAGGGAACGATCCGAGCGTAGACTCTTTCAGACATTACTCCCATGGTGGAAAGTGCGCATGGTGATTGTTGTATTCAATCCCGAGGCAATTTCTGTGTTTCATCAACACTCTGATTGTCCACAGATTACACATTGTCTCCAGATGTGCATCGGAAACTACTACTGGTCTCCCAGGGGACGATCAAAGCGTAGACTCTCTGAGACATTACACCCATGAGGAAAGTGCGCATGGTGACTGTTGTATTCAGTCCCGATGCAATTTCTGTGTTTCATCAACACTCTGATAGTCCACAGAGAACAGAATGCCTCCAGATGTGCATCGGAAACTACTACTGGTCTCCAAGGGAACGATCAAATCGTAGACAGTTTGAGACATTTCTCCCATGGAGGAACTTGCGCATGGTGACTGTTGTATTCAATCCCGATGCAATTTCTGTGTTTCATCAGCACTCTGATCGTCCACAGATTACAGAATGCCTCCAGATGTGCATCGGAAACTACTACTGGTCTTCCAGGGAACGATCAAAGCGTAGACTGTTTGAGACATTACTCCCATGGAGGAAATTGCTCATGGTGACTGTTGTATTCAATCCCGATGCAATTTCTGTGTTTCTTCAACACTCTGACAGTCCACAGATTACAGAATGCCTCCAGATGTGCATCGGAAACTACCACTGGTCTTCCAGGGACGATCAATGCGTAGACTGTTTGAGACATTACTCCCATGGAGGAAAGTGCGCATGGTGACTGTTGTATTCAATCCCGATGCAATTTCTGCGTTTCATCAACACTCTGTTAGTCCACAGATTACAGATTGTCTCCAGATGTGCATCGGAAACTACTACTTGTTTTCCAGGGAAAATTCAGAGCGTAGCCTGTTGAGAATTACTCCCATGGAGGAAAGTGCGGATGGTGACTGTTGTATTCACTCCCGATGCAATTTCTGTGTTTCATCAACACTTTGAATGTCCACAGATTACAGAATGACTCCAGATGTGCATCGGAAACTACTACTGGTCTTCCAGGGAACGATCAAAGCGTAGACTGTTAGATACGTTACTCCCATGGAGGAAAGTGCGCATGGTAACTCCTGTATTCAATTCCGATGCAATTTCTGTGCTTCATCAACCCTCTGATACTCCACAGATTACAGAATGCCCCCAGATGTGCATCGGAAACTACCACTGGTCTTCAAGGGACGATCAAAGCGTAGACTCTTTGAGACATTACTCCCATGGAGGAAAGTGCGCATGGTGACTGATGTATTCAATTCCGATGCAATTTCTGTGTTTCATCAACACTCTGATAGTACACAGATTACAGAATGCCTCCAGATGTGCATCGGTAACTACTACTGGTCTTCAAGCGAACGATCAAAGCGTAGTCTGTTTGAGACATTACTTCTATGGGGGAAAGTGCGCATGGTGACTGTTGTATTCAATCCCGATGCAATTTCTGTGTTTCATCAACACTCTGATAGTCCACAGATTACAGAATGCCTCGAAATGTGCATCGGAAACTACTACTGGTCTTCCAGGGAACGATCCAAGCGTAGACTGTCTGAGACATTACTCAAAAGGAGGAAAGTGCGCATGGTGACTGATGTATTCAATCCCGTTGCAATTTCTGTGTTTCATCAACATTCTGATAGTCCACAGATTACAGCTTGTCTCTAGATTTGCATCGGAAACTACTACTGGTCTTCCTGGGAACGATCAAAGCGAAGCCTGTTTGAGAATTACTCCCAAGGAGGAAAGTTCGCTTTGTGGCTTTTGTATTCAATCCCGTTGCAATTTCTGTTTTTCATCAACAGTCTGACAGTTCACAGAATACAGAATGCCTCCGGATGTGCATCGTAAACTACTACTGGTCTTCCAGGGAACGATCCGAGCGTAGACTCTTTCAGACATTACTCCCATGGTGGAAAGTGCGCATGGTGATTGTTGTATTCAATCCCGAGGCAATTTCTGTGTTTCATCAACACTCTGATTGTCCACAGATTGCACATGGTCTCCAGATGTGCATCGGAAACTACTACTGGTCTCCAAGGGGACGATCAAAGCGTAGACTGTCTGAGACATTACACCCATGAGGAAAGTGCGCATGGTGACTGTTGTATTCAGTCCCGATGCAATTTCTGTGTTTCATCAACACTCTGATAGTCCACAGATTACAGAATGCCTCCAGATGTGCATCGGAAACTACCACTGGTCTTCCAGGGACGATCAATGCGTAGACTGTTTGAGACATTACTCCCATGGAGGAAAGTGCGCATGGTGACTGTTGTATTCAATCCCGATGCAATTTCTGTGTTTCATCAACACTCTGTTAGTCCACAGATTACAGATTGTCTCCAGATGTGCATCGGAAACTACTACTTGTTTTCCAGGGAACGATCAAAGCGTAGCCTGTTGAGAATTACTCCCATGGAGGAAAGTGCGGATGGTGACTGTTGTATTCACTCCCGATGCAATTTCTGTGTTTCATCAACACTTTGAAGGTCCACAGATTACAGAATGACTCCAGATGTGCATCGGAAACTACTACTGGTCTTCCAGGGAACGATCAAAGCGTACACTGTTAGATACGTTACTCCCATGGAGCAAAGTGCGCATGGTGAGTGTTGTACTCAATCCCGATGCATTTTCTGTGTTTCATAAACACTCTGAGAGCCCACAGATTACAGAATGCCTCCAGATGTGCATCGGAAACTGCTACTGGTCTTCCTGGAAACGATCAATTCGTAGACTGTCTGAGACATTACTCCCATGGAGGAAAGTGTCGCATGGTGGCTTTTGTATTCAATCCCGTTACAATTTCTGTGTTTCATGAACATTCTGATAGTCCACAGATTACAGAATGCCTTCAGATGTGCGTGGGAAGCTACTTCTGGTCTTAAAGGGTACGATCAATAATAGACTGTTTGAAACATTACTCACATGGAGGAATGTGCGCATGGTTACTTTTGTATTCAGTCCCGATGCAATTTATGTGTTTCATCAACACCCTGATAGTCCACAGATTACAGAATGCCTTCAGATGTGCATCGGAAACTTTTACTGGTCTTCCAGGGAACGTTCAAAGCGTAGACTGTTATATACATTACTCCCATGGAGGAAAGTGCGCATGGTAACTCCTGTATTCAATTCCGATGCAATTTCTGTGCTTCATCAACCCTCTGATAGTCCACAGATTACAGAATGCCCCCAGATGTGCATCGGAAACTACCACTGGTCTTCAAGGGACGATCCAAGCGTAGACTCTTTGAGACATTACTCCCATGGAGGAAAGTGCGCATGGTGACTGATGTATTCAATCCCGATGCAATTTCTGTGTTTCATTAACACTGTGATAGTTCACAGATTACAGATTGTCTCCAGATGTGCATCCTAAACTACAACTGGTCTTCCAGGGAACGATCAAAGCGTAGACTGTCAGAGACGTAACTCCAATGTAGGAAAGTGCACATGGTGACTGTTGTATTCAATCCCGAGGCAATTTCTGTGTTTCATCAACACTCTGATAGTCCACAGATTACAGAATGCCTCCAGATGTGCATCGGTAACTACTACTGGTCTTCAAGCGAACGATCAAAGCGTAGTCTGTTTGAGACATTACTTCTATGGAGGAAAGTGCGCATGGTGACTGTTGTATTCAATCCCGATGCAATTTCTGTGTTTCATCAACTCTCTGATAGTCCACAGATTACAGAATGCCTCCAGATGTGCATCGGAAACTACTACTGGTCTTCCAGGGAACGATCAAAGCGTAGACTGTCTGAGACATTACTCAAAAGGAGGAAAGTGCGCTTTGTGGCTTTTGTATTCAATACCGTTGCAATTTCTGTGTTTCATCAACATTCTGATAGTCCACAGATTACAAATTGTCTCTAGATTTGCATCGGAAACTACTACTGGTCTTCCTGGGAAAGATCAAATTGAAGCCTGTTTGAGAATTACTCCCAAGGAGGAAAGTTCGCTTTGTGGCTTTTGTATACAATCCCGTTGCAATTTCTGTGTTTCGTCAACATTCTGATAGTCCACAGATTACAGAATGCCTTCAGATGTGCATCAGAAACTACTTCTGGCCTTCCAGGGTACGATCAAAGCGAAGCCTGTTTGAGAATTACTCACAAGGAAAAAAGTGCGTTTTGTGGCTTTTGTATTAAATCCCGATGCAATTTCTGTGTTTCTACAACACTTTGAAGTTCCACAGATTACAGAATCCCTCCAGATGTGCTTCTGAAACAACCACTGGTCTTCCAGGGAACGATCAAAGCGTAGACTGTTTGAGACATTACTCCCATAGAAGAAAGTGCGCATGGTGACTGTTGTACCCAATCCTGATGCATTTTCTGTGTTTCATCAACACTCTGATAGTCCACAGATTACAGAATGACTCCAGATGTGCATCGGACACTACCACTGGTCTTTCTGAGAACGATCAAAGCGTAGACTGTTTGAGACATTACTACCATATAGGAAAATGCGCATGGTGACTGTTGTATTCAATCCCGATGCATTTTCTGTGTTTCATCAACACTCTGGTAGTCCACAGATTACAGAATGCCTCCAGATGTGCATCGGAAACTACTACTGGTCTTCCAAGGAACGATCAAAGCGTAGCCTGTTTGAGAATTACTCCCATGGAGGAAAGTGCGCATGGTGCCTGCTGTATTCAATCCCGATGCAATTTCTGAGTTTCATCAACAGTCAGATAGTCCACAGATTACAGAAGCAATCCAGATGTGTACCGGAAACTACTACTGGTCTTCAAGGGAACGATCAAAGCGTAAACTGTTTGAGACATTCCTCCCATGGAGGAAAGTGCGCATGGGGACTGTTGCATTCAATCCCGATGCAATTTCTGTGTTTCATCAACACTCTGATAGTCCACAGATTACAGATAGTCTCTAGATGTGCATCGGAAACTACTACTGGTCTTCCAGTGAGCGATCAAAGCGTAGACTGTTTCAGACATTACTCCCATTGAGGAAAGTGGGCATGGTGACTGTTGTATTCAATCCCGATGCAATTTCTGTGATTCATCAACACTTTCAAGTTCCACAGATTACAGAATGCCACCAGATGTGCATCGGAAACTACTACTGGACTTCAAAGGAACGATCAAAGCGTAGCCTGTTTGAGAATTACTCCCATGAAGAAAAGTGCGGATGGTGGCTGTTGTATTCAAACCCGATGCAATTTCTGTGTTTCATCAGCACTCTGATAGTCCACACATTACAGAATGCCTCCAGATGTGCATCGGAAACTAACACTGGTCTTCCAGGGTACGATCAAGGCGTAGACTGTTTTAGACATTACTAACATGGAGGAAAGTGCTGGTGGTGACTGTTGTATTTAATCCCGATGCATTTTCTGTGTTTCTACAACACTTTGAAGGTCCACAGATTACAGAATGCCTCTAGATGTGCATCTGAAACTACTTCTGGTCTTCCAGGGAACGATCAAAAAATAGACTGTTTGAGACATAACTCCCATGGAGGAAAGTGCGCATGGAGCCTGTTGTATTCAATCCCGATGAAATTTCTGTGTTTCATCAACAGTCTAATAGTCCACAGATTACAGAATGCCTCGAGATGTGCATCGGAAACTACTACTGGACCTCTAGGGAACGATCAAAGCGTAGACTTTTAGAGACAACACTCCCATGGAGGAAAGTGCTCATGGTGACTGTTGTATTCAATCCCGATGCAATTTCTGTTTTTCATCAACAGTCAGACAGTGCACAGAATACAGAATGCCCCGGATGTGCATCGTAA
Source organism: Schistocerca gregaria (assembly GCF_023897955.1). Taxonomy (NCBI): domain Eukaryota; kingdom Metazoa; phylum Arthropoda; class Insecta; order Orthoptera; family Acrididae; genus Schistocerca; species Schistocerca gregaria. Next base: position 1,993,083 of record NC_064931.1, on the reverse strand, counting down.
ATTACTACTGGTCTTCAAGGGAACGATCAAAGCGTAGACAGTTTGAGACATTACTCCCATGGGTGAAATTGCGCATGGTGAATGTTGTATTCAATCCCGATGCAATTTCTGTGTTTCATCAGCACTCTCATCGTCCACAGATTACAGAATGCCTCCAGATGTGCATCGGAAACTACTACTGGTCTTCCAGGGATCGATCAAAGCGTAGACTGTTTGAGACATTACTCCCATGGAGGAAATTGCGCATGGTGACTGTTGTATTCAATCCCGATGCAATTTCTGTGTTTCTTCAACACTCTGACAGTCCACAGATTACAGAATGAATCCAGATGTGCATCGGAAACTACTACTGGTCTTCCAGGGACGATCAATGCGTAGACTGTTTGAGACATTACTCCCATGGAGGAAAGTGCGCATGGTGACTGTTGTATTCAATGCCGATGCAATTTCTGTGTTTCATTAACACTCTGATAGTCCACAGATTACAGATTGTCTCAAGATGTGCATCGGAAACTACTACAGGTCTTCCAGGGAACGATCAAATCTTAGACTGTTATATACATTACTCCCATGGAGGAAAGTGCGCATGGTAACTGCTGTATTCAATTCCGATGCAATTTATGTGCTTCATCAACACTCTGATACTCCACAGATTACAGAATGCCCCCAAATGTGCATCGGAAACTACCACTGGTCTTCCAGGGACGAACAAAGCGTAGACTCTTTGAGACTTTACTCCTATGGAGGAAAGTGCGCATGGTGACTGATGTATTCAATCCCGATGCAATTTCTGTGTTTCATTAACACTCTGATAGTCCACAGATTACAGATTGTCTCAAGATGTGCATCGGAAACTACTACAGGTCTTCCAGGGAACGATCAAAGCGTAGACTGTTAGAGACATTACTCCAATGTGGGAAAGTGCGCATGGTGACTGTTGTATTCAATTACGATGCAATTTCTGAGTTTCATCAGCACTCTGATAGTCCACAGATTACAGAATGCCTCCAGATATGCATCGGAAACTACTTCTGGTCTTCCAAGGTACGATCAAAAATAGACTGTTTGAAACATTACTCCCATGGACGAATGTGCGCATGGTGACTGTTGTATTCAATCCCGAGGCAATTTCTGTGATTCATCACCTCTTTGAAGGTCCACAGATTACAGAATGCCTCCAGATGTGCATCGGAAACTACTACTGGTCTTCCAGGGAACGATCAAGGAATAGACTGTTTGAGAATTACTCCCATGGAGGAGAGTGCGCATGGTGCCTGCTGTATTCAATCCCGCTGCAATTTCTGAGTTTCATCAACAGTCAGATAGTCCACAGATTACAGAAGCCCTCCAGATGTGTACCGGAAACTACTACTGGTCTTCAAGGGAACGATCAAAGCGTAAACTGTTTGAGACATTCCTCCCATGGAGGAAAGTGCGCATGGGGACTGTTGTATTCAATCCCGATGCAATTTCTGTGTTTCATCAACACTCAGATAGTCCACAGATTACAGATAGTCTCTAGATGTGCATCGGAAACTACTACTGGTCTTCCAGTGAGCGATCAAAGCGTAGACTGTTTCAGACATTACTCCCATGGAGGAAAGTGGGCATGGTGACTGTTGTATTCAATCCGGATGCAATTTCTGTGATTCATCAACACTTTCAAGTTCCACAGATTACAGAATGCCACCAGATGTGCATCGGAAACTACTACTGGTCTTCAAAGGAACGATCAAAGCGTAGCCTGTTTGAGAATTACTCCCATGAAGAAAAGTGCGGATGGTGGCTGTCGTATTCAAACCCGATGCAATTTCTGTGTTTCATCAGCACTCTGATAGTCCACAGATTACAGAATGCCTCCAGATGTGCATCGGAAACTAACACTGGTCTTCCAGGGTACGATCAGGGCGTAGACTGTTTTAGACATTACTAACATGGAGGAAAGTGCGGATGGTGACTGTTGTATTTAATCCCGATGCATTTTCTGTGTTTCTACAACACTTTGAAGGTCCACAGATTACAGAATGCCTCTAGATGTGCATCTGAAACTACTTCTGGTCTTCCAGGGAACGATCAAAAAATAGACTGTTTGAGACATTACTCCCATGGAGGAAAGTGCGCATGGAGCCTGTTGTATTCAATCCCGATGCAATTTCTGTGTTTCATCAACAGTCTAATAGTCCACAGATTACAGAATGCCTCGAGATGTGCATCGGAAACTACTACTGGACCTCTAGGGAACGACCAAAGCGTAGACTTTTAGAGACAACACTCCCATGGAGGAAAGTGCTCATGGTGACTGTTGTATTCAATCCCGATGCAATTTCTGTTTTTCATCAACAGTCAGACAGTGCACAGAATACAGAATGCCCCGGATGTGCATCGTAAATTACTACTGGTCTTCCAGGGAACGATCCAAGCGTAGACTCTTTCAGACATTACTCCCATGATGGAAAGTGCGCATAGTGATTGTTGTATTCAATCCCGAGGCAATTTCTGTGTTTCATCAACACTCTGATAGTCCACAGATTACACATTGTCTCCAGATGTGCATCGGAAACTACTACTGGTCTCCCAGGGGACGATCAAAGCGTAGACTGTCTGAGACATTACACCCATGACGAAAGTGCGCATGGTGACTGTTGTATTCAGTCCCGATGCAATTTCTGTGTTTCATCAACACTCTGATAGTCCACAGATTACAGAATGCCTCCAGATGTGCATCGGGAACTACTACTGGTCTTCAAGGGAACGATCAAAGCGTAGACAGTTTGAGACATTACTCCCATGGGTGAAATTGCGCATGGTGACTGTTGTATTCAATCCCGATGCAATTTCTGTGTTTCATCAGCACTCTGATCGTCCACAGATTACAGAATGCCTCCAGATGTGCATCGGAAACTACTACTGGTCTTCCAGGGATCGATCAAAGCGTAGACTGTTTGAGACATTACTCCCATGGAGGAAATTGCGCATGGTGACTGTTGTATTCAATCCCGATGCAATTTCTGTGTTTCTTCAACACTCTGACAGTCCACAGATTACAGAATGAATCCAGATGTGCATCGGAAACCACTACTGGTCTTCCAGGGACGATCAATGCGTAGACTGTTTGAGACATTACTCCCATAGAGGAAAGTGCGCATGGTGACTGTTGTATTCAATGCCGATGCAATTTCTGTGTTTCATCAACACTCTGTTAGTCCACAGATTACAGATTGTCTCCAGATGTGCATCGGAAACTACTAGTGGTCTTCCAGGGAACGATCAAAGCGTAGCCTGTTGAGAATTACTCCCATGGAGGAATGTGCGCATGGTGACTGTTGTATTCACTCCCGATGCAATTTCTGTGTTTCATCAACACTTTGAAGTTCCACAGATTACAGAATGACTCCAGATGTGCATCGGAAACTACTACTGGTCTTCCAGGGAACGATCAAAGCGTAGACTGTTAGATACATTACTCCCATGGAGCAAAGTGCGCATGGTGAGTGTTGTACTCAATCCCGATGCATTTTCTGTGTTTCATAAACACACTGAGAGCCCACAGATTACAGAATGCCTCCAGATGTGCATCGGAAACTACTACTGGTCTCCCTGGAAACGATCAAAGCGTAGACTGTCTGAGACATTACTCCCATGGAGGAAAGTGCGCATGGTGGCTTTTGTATTCAATCCCGTTACAACTTCTGTGTTTCATGAACATTCTGATAGTCCACAGATTACAGAATGCCTTCAGATGTGCGTTGGAAACTACTTCTGGTCTTAAAGGGTACGATCAAAAATAGACTGTTTGAAACATTACTCACATGGAGGAATGTGCGCATGGTGACTTTTGTATTCAGTCCCGATGCAATTTATGTGTTTCATCAACACTCTGATAGTCCACAGATTACAGAATGCCTTCAGATGTGCATCGGAAACTTTTACTGGTCTTCCAGGGAACGATCAAAGCGTAGACTATTTGAGACATTACTCACATGGAGGAAAGTGCTCATGGTGACTGTTCTATTCAATCCCGATGCAATTTCTTTGTTTCATCAGCACTCTGATAGTCCACAGATTACCGAATGCCTCCAGATGTGCATCGGAAACTACTACTGGTCTTCCAGGGAACGATCAAATCTTAGACTGTTATATACATTACTCCCATGGAGGAAAGTGCGCATGGTAACTGCTGTATTCAATTCCGATGCAATTTATGTGCTTCATCAACACTCTGATACTCCACAGATTACAGAATGCCCCCAAATGTGCATCGGAAACTACCACTGGTCTTCCAGGGACGAACAAAGCGTAGACTCTTTGAGACATTACTCCTATGGAGGAAAGTGCGCATGGTGACTGATGTATTCAATCCCGATGCAATTTCTGTGTTTCATTAACACTCTGATAGTCCACAGATTACAGATTGTCTCAAGATGTGCATCGGAAACTACTACAGGTCTTCCAGGGAACGATCAAAGCGTAGACTGTTAGAGACATTACTCCAATGTGGGAAAGTGCGCATGGTGACTGTTGTATTCAATTACGATGCAATTTCTGAGTTTCATCAGCACTCTGATAGTCCACAGATTACAGAATGCCTCCAGATATGCATCGGAAACTACTTCTGGTCTTCCAAGGTACGATCAAAAATAGACTGTTTGAAACATTACTCCCATGGACGAATGTGCGCATGGTGACTGTTGTATTCAATCCCGAGGCAATTTCTGTGATTCATCAACTCTTTGAAGGTCCACAGATTACAGAATGCCTCCAGATGTGCATCGGAAACTACTACTGGTCTTCCAGGGAACGATCAAGGAATAGACTGTTTGAGAATTACTCCCATGGAGGAGAGTGCGCATGGTGCCTGCTGTATTCAATCCCGATGCAATTTCTGAGTTTCATCAACAGTCAGATAGTCCACAGATTGCAGAAGCCCTCCAGATGTGTACCGGAAACTACTACTGGTCTTCAAGGGAACGATCAAAGCGTAAACTGTTTGAGACATTTCTCCCATGGAGGAAAGTGCGCATGGGGACTGTTGTATTCAATCCCGATGCAATTTCTGTGTTTCATCAACACTCAGATAGTCCACAATTACAGATAGTCTCTAGATGTGCATCGGAAACTACTACTGGTCTTCCAGTGAGCGATCAAAGCGTAGACTGTTTCAGACATTACTCCCATGGAGGAAAGTGGGCATGGTGACTGTTGTATTCAATCCGGATGCAATTTCTGTGATTCATCAACACTTTCAAGTTCCACAGATTACAGAATGCCACCAGATGTGCATCGGAAACTACTACTGGTCTTCAAAGGAACGATCAAAGCGTAGCCTGTTTGAGAATTACTCCCATGAAGAAAAGTGCGGATGGTGGCTGTTGTATTCAAACCCGATGCAATTTCTGTGTTTCATCAGCACTCTGATAGTCCACAGATTACAGAATGCCTCCAGATGAGCATCGGAAACTAACACTGGTCTTCCAGGGTACGATCAAGGCGTAGACTGTTTTAGACATTACTAACATGGAGGAAAGTGCGGATGGTGACTGTTGTATTTAATCCCGATGCATTTTCGGTGTTTCTACAACACTTTGAAGGTCCACAGATTACAGAATGCCTCTAGATGTGCATCTGAAACTACTTCTGGTCTTCCAGGGAACGATCAAAAAATAGACTGTTTGAGACATTACTCCCATGGAGGAAAGTGCGCATGGAGCCTGTTGTATTCAATCCCGATGCAATTCCTGTGTTTCATCAACAGTCTAATAGTCCACAGATTACAGAATGCCTCGAGATGTGCATCGGAAACTACTACTGGACTTCTAGGGAACGTTCAAAGCGTAGACTTTTAGAGACAACACTCCCATGGAGGAAAGTGCTCATGGTGACTGTTGTATTCAATCCCGATGCAATTTCTGTTTTTCATCAACAGTCTGACAGTGCACAGAATAGAGAATGCCCCGGATGTGCATCGTAAATTACTACTGATTTTCCAGGGAACGATCCAAGCGTAGACTCTTTCAGACATTACTCCCATGATGGAAAGTGCGCATAGTGATTGTTGTATTCAATCCCGAAGCAATTTCTGTGTTTCATCAACACTCTGATAGTCCACAGATTACACATTGTCTCCAGATGTGCATCGGAAACTACTACTGGTCTCCCAGGGGACGATCAAAGCGTAGACTGTCTGAGACATTACACCCATGACGAAAGTGCGCATGGTGACTGATGTATTTAGTCCCGATGCAATTTCTGTGTTTCATCAACACTCTGATAGTCCACAGATTACAGAATGCCTCCAGATGTGCATCGGAAACTACTACTGGTCTTCAAGGGAACGATCAAAGCGTAGACAGTTTGAGACATTACTCCCATGGAGGAAATTGCGCATGGTGACTGTTGTATTCAATCCCGATGCAATTTCTGTGTTTCATCAGCACTCTGATCGTCCACAGATTACAGAATGCCTCCAGATGTGCATCGGAAACTACTACTGGTCTTCCATGGAACGATCAAAGCGTAGACTGTTTGAGACATTACTCCCATGGAGGAAATTGCGCATGGTGACTGTTGTATTCAATCCCGATGCAATTTCTGTGTTTCTTCAACACTCTGACAGTCCACAGATTACAGAATGAATCCAGATGTGCATCGGAAACTACTAGTGGTCTTCCAGGGAACGATCAAAGCGTAGCCTGTTGAGAATTATTCCCATGGAGGAATGTGCGGATGGTGACTGTTGTATTCACTCCCAATGCAATTTCTGTGTTTCATCAACACTTTGAAGGTCCACAGATTACAGAATGACTCCAGATGTGCATCGGAAACTACTACTGGTCTTCCAGGGAACGATCAAAGCGTAGACTGTTAGATACATTACTCCCATGGAGCAAAGTGCGCATGGTGACTGTTGTATTCAATCCTGATGCAATTTCTGAGTTTCATCAACAGTCAGATAGTCCACAGATTACAGAAGGCCTCCAGATGTGTACCGGAAACTACTACTGGTCTTCCAGGGAACGATCAAAGCTTTGACTGTTTGAGACATTACTACAATAGAGGAAAGTGCAAATGGTGACTGTTGTATTCAATCACGAGGCATTTTCTGTGTTTCATCAACACTCCGATAGTCCACAGATTACAGAATGCCTCCAGATGTGCATCGGAAACTACTACTGGTCTTCCTTGGAACGATCAAAGCGTAGACTGTTTGAGACATTACTCCCATTTAGGAAAATGCGCATGGTTACTGTTGTATTCAATCCCGATGCAATTCCTGTGTTTCATCAACAGTCTGATAGTCTACAGATTACAGAATGCCTCCAGATGTGCATCGGAAACTACTACTGGTCTTCCAGGGAACGATCAAAGCGTAGCCTGTATGAGAATTACTCACATGGAGGAAAGTGCACATGGTGACTCTTTTACTCAATCCCAATGCATTTTCTGTGTTTCATCAACACTCTGATAGTCCACAGATTACAGAATGCCTCCAGATGTGCATCGGAAACTACTACTGGTCTTCCACGGAACGATCAAATGGTAGACTGTTAGAGACATTATTCCCATGGAGGAAAGTGCGCATGGTGACTGTTGTATTCATCCCGATGCAATTTCTGTGTTTCATCAACACTTTGAAGGTCCACAGATTACAGAATGCCTCCAGATGTGCATCGGAAACTACTACTTGTCTTCCAGGTAACGATCAAAGCGTAGACTGTTTCAGACATTTCTCCCATGGAGAAAAGTGCGCATGGTGACTGTTGTATTCCATACCGATACAATTTCTGTGTTTCATCGACACTTTGAAATCCCACAGATTACAGAATGCCTCCAGATGAGCATCGGAAACTACTACTGGTCTTCCATGTAACGATCAAAGCGTAGACTGTTTGAAACATTGCTCCCATGGAGGAATGTGCGCATGGTGACTCTTGTATTCAATCCCGATGCAATTTCTGTGTTACATCAACACTCAGATAGTCCACAGATTACAGAATGCCTCAAGATGTGCATCGGTAACTAATACTGGACTTCCAGGGAACGATGAAAGCTTAGACTGTTTGAGACATTACTACCATAGAGGAAAGTGCAAATGGTGACTGTTGTATTCAATCCCGAGGCAATTTCTGTGTTTCATCAACACTCTGATAGTCCACAGATTACAGAACGCCTCCAGATGTGCATCGGAAACTACTACTGTTCTTCCAGGGAACGATCAAAGCGTAGACTGCTTGAGATACTACTCCTATGGAGGAAAGGGCGCATGTTCACTGTTATAATCAATCCCGATGCAATTTCTGTGTTTCATCAACACTCTGATAGTCCACAGATTAGAGAATGCCTCCAGATGTGCATCGGAAACCACTACTTGTCTTCCAGGTAACGATCAAAGCGTAAACTCTTTGCGACATTACTCCCATGGAGGAAAGTGCACATGGTGACTGTTGTATTCATTCCCGATGCATTTTCTGTGTTTCATCAACACTCCGATAGTCCACAGATTACAGAATGCCTCCCGATGTGCATCGGAAACTACTACTGGTCTTCCTGGGAACGATCAAAGCGTAGACTGTTTGAGACATTACTCCCATGGAAGAAAATGCGCATGGTGACTGTTGTATTCAATTCCGATGCAATTTCTGTGTTTCATCAACACTCTGATAGTCCACAGATTACAGAATGCCTCCAGATGTGCATCGGAAAGTACTTCTGGTCTTCCAGGGTACGATCAAAGAATAGACTGTTTGAGACATTACTCCCATGGAGGAAAGTGCGCATGGTGCCTGTTGTATTCAATCCCGATGCAATTCCTGTGTTTCAGCAACAGTCTGATAGCTTACAGATTAGAGAATGCCTCCAGATGTGCATCGTAAACTACTACTGGTCTTCCTGGGAACGATCAAAGAGTAGACTGTTTCAGACATTACCCACATGGAGGAAAGTGCGCATGGTGACTGTTGTATTCAATCCCGATGCAATTTCTGTGTTTCATCAACAGTCTAATAGTCCACAGATTACAAAATGCCTCCAGATGTGCATTGGAAACTACTATTGGTCTTCCAGGAAACGATCAAAGCGTAGCCTGTATGAGAATTACTCACATGGAGGAAAGTGCACATGGTGACAGTTTTACTCAATCCCGATGCATTTTCTGTGTTTCATCAACACTCTGATAGTCCACAGATTACAAAATGCCTCCAGATGTGCATCGGAAAATACTTCTGGTCTTCCAGGGTACGATCAAAAAATAGACTCTTTGAGACATTACTCCCATGGAGGAAAGTGCGCATGGTGCCTGCTGTATTCAATCCCGATGCAATTTCTGTGTTTCATCAAGAGTCAGATAGTCCACAGATTACAGAAGGCCTCCAGATGTTACCGGAAACTACTACTGGTCTTCAAGGGAACGATCAAAGCGTAAACTGTTTCAGACATTCTTCCCATGGAGGAAAGTGCGCATGCTGACTGTTGTATTCAATCCCGATGCAATTTCTGTGTTTCATCAACAGTCAGATAGTTCACAGATTACAGGTTGTCTCTAGATGTGCATCGGAAACTACTACTGGTCTTCCAGGGAACGATCAAAGCGTAGTCTGTTTGAGACATTACTCCCATAAAGGAAAGTACTCATGGTGACTGTTGTATTCAGTCCCGATGCAATTTCTGTGTTTCATCAACACTCTGATAGTCCACAGATTACAGAATGCCTCCAGATGTGCATCGGAAACTACTACTGGTCTTCCAGGGAGCGATCAAATCGTAGACTGTTTCAGACATTGCTCCCAAGTATGAAAGTGGGCATGGTGACTGTTGTATTCAATCCCAATGCAATTTCTGTGATTCATCAACACTTTGAAGTTCCACAGATTACAGAATGCCACCAGATGTGCATCGGAAACTACTACTGGTCTTCCAAGGAACGATCAAAGCGTAGACTGTTTTAGACATTACTAACATGGAGGAAAGTGCGGAAGGTGACTGTTGTATTCAATCCCGATGCATTTGCTGTGTTTCTACAACACTTTGAAGGTCCACAGATTACAGAATGCCTCGAGATGTGCATCGGAAACTACTTCTGGTCTTCCAGTTAACGATCAAAAAATAGACTGTTTGAGACATTACTCCCATGGAGGACAGTGCGCATGGTGCCTGTTGTATTCAATCCCGATGCAATTTCTGTGTTTCATCAACAGTCTGATAGTCCACAGATTACAGAAGGCCTCCAGATGTGAATCGGAAACTAACACTGGTCTTCCAGGGAACGATCAAAGCGTAGACTGTTTGAGACATTACTCCCATGGAGGAAAGTGCGCATGGTGAATGTTGTATTGAATCCCGAGGCAATTTCTGTGTTTCGTCAACACTTTGAAGTTCCACAGATTACAGAATGTCTCCAGACGTGCATCAATAACTACTACTGGTCTTCCACGGAACGATCAAAGGGTAGACTGTTAGAGACATTACTCCCATGGAGGAAAGTGCGCATGGTGACTGTTGTATTCATCCCGATGCAATTTCTGTGTTTCATCAACACTCTGAAGGTCCACAGACTACAGAATGCCTCCAGATGTGCATCGGAAACTACTACTGGTCTTCCAGGGAACGATAAAAGCGTAGACTGTTTCAGACATTTCTCCCATGGAGAAAAGTGCGCATGGTGACTGTTGTATTCCATACCGATGCAATTTCTGTGTTTCATCGACACTTTGAATTTCCAGAGATTACAGACTTCCTCCAGATGTGCATCGGAAACTACTTCTGGTCATCCAAGGAACGATCAAAGCGTAGACTGTTTGAGACACTACTCCCATGGAGGAAAATGCGCATGGTGACTGTTGTATTCAAGCCCGATGCAATTTCTGTGTTTCATCAACACTCAGATAGTCCACAGATTACAGAATGCCTCCAGATGTGCATCGAAAACTACTACTGGTCTTCCAGGGAACGATCAAAGCGTAGACTGTTAGAGACATTACTCCCATGGAGGAAAGTGCGCATGGTGACTGTTGTATTCAGTCCCGTTGCAATTTCTGTGTTTCATAAACACTCTGATAGTCAACAGATTACAGAATGCCTCCAGATGTGCATCGGAAACTAACACTGGTCTTCCAGGGAACGTTCAAAGCATAGGCTGTTTGAGACATTACTAACATGGAGGAAAGTGCGGATGGTGACTGTTGTATTCAATCCCGATGCAATTTATGTGTTTCATCAACACTCTGATAGTCCACAGATTATAGAATGCCTCATGATGTGCATCGGAAACTACTTCTGGTCTTCCAGGGAACGATCAAAGAATAGACTGTTTGAGACATTACTCCCATGGAGGAAAGTGCGCATGGTGCCTGTTGTATTCAATCCCCACGCAATTTCTGTGTTTCATCAACAGTCTGATAGTCCACAGATAACAGAATGCCTCCAGATGTGCATCGGAAACTACTACTGGTCTTCCTGGGAACGATCAAAACGTAGAGTGTCTGAGACATTACGCCCATGGAGGAAAGTGCGCATGGTGCCTGTCGTATTCAATCCCGATGCTACTTCTGTATTTCATCAAAAGTCTGATAGTCCACAGATTACAGAATGCCTCCAGATGTGCATCGGAAACTACTACTGGTCTTCCAGGGAACGATCAAAGTGTAGACTGTTTGAGACATTACTCCCATGGAGGAAAGTGCTCATGGTGACTGTTGTATTCAATCCCGATGCAATTTCTGTGTTTCATCAGTACTCTGATAGTCCACAGATTACAGAATGCCTCCAGATGTGCATCGGAAACTACTACAGGTCTTCCGGGGAACGATCAAAGCGTAGACTCTTTCAGACATTACTCCCATGGAGGAAAGTGCACATGGTGACTGTTGTATTCAATACCGATGCAATTTCTGTGTTTCATCTACACTTTGAAGGTCCACGGATTACAGAATGCCTCCAGATGTGCATCGGAAACTACTACTGGTCTTCCAGGGAACGAACAAAGCGTAGACTGTTTGAAACATTGCTCCCATGGAAAAAAGTGAGCATGGTGCCTGTTGTATTCAATCCCAATACGATTTCTGTGTTTCATCAACACTCTGATAGTATAAAGATTAGTGAATGCCTCCAGATGTGCATCGGTAACTACTACTGGTCTTCAAGAGAACGATCAAAGCGTAGACTTTTTGAGAAATTCCTCCCACGGAGGAAAGTGCGCATGGTGACTCTTGTATTCAATCCCGATGCAATTTCTGTGTTTCATCAACACTCAGATTGTCCACAGATTACAGAATGCCTCCAGATGTGCATCGGTAACTACTACTGGTCTTCCAGCTAACGATCAAAACGTAGACTCTTTGAGACATTACTCCCATAGAGGAAAGTGCGCATGGTGACTGTTGTATTCAATCCCGAGGCAATTTCTGTGTTTCATCTACACTTTGAAGGTCCACAGATTACAGATTGCCTCCAGATGAGCGTCGGAAACTACTACTGATCATCCTGGGAACGATCAAAACGTAGACTGTTTCAGACACTACTGCCATGGAGGAAAGTGAGCATGGTGACTGTTGTATTCAAGCCCGATGCAATTTCTGTGTTTCATCAACACTTTGAAGGTCCACAGAGTACAGAATGCCTCCAGATGTGCATCGGAAACTTTTTCTGGTCTTCCAGGAAGCGATCAAATAAAAGACTGTTTGAGACATTACTCCCATGGAGGAAAGTGTGCATAGTGCCTGTTGTATTCAATCCGTATGCTATTTCTGTGTTTCATCAACATTCTGATGGTCCACAGATTACAGAATTCCTCCAGATGTGCATCGGAAACTACTTCTGGTCATCCAGGGAACGATCAAAGCGTAGACTGTTTGTGACACTACTCCCATGGTGGAAAATACGCATGGTGACTGTTGTATTCAAGCCCGATGCAATTTCTGTGTTTCATCAACACTCAGATAGTCCACAGATTACAGAATGCCTCCAGATGTGCATCGGAAACTACAACTGGTCTTCCAGGGAACGATCATAGCGTAGACTGTTTGAGAATTACTCCCATGGAGGAAAATGTGCATGGTGACTGTTGTATTCATCCCGATGCAATTTCTGTGTTTCATCAACACTTTGAAGGTCCACAGAGTACAGAATGCCTCCAGATGTGTATCGGAAACTACTACTGGTCTTCCAGGGAACGATAAAAGTGTAGACTGTTTCAGACATTTCTCCCATGGAGAAAAGTGCGCATGGTGACTGTTGTATTCCATACCGATACAATTTCTGTGTTTCATCGACACTTTGAAGTCCCACAGATTACAGAATGCCTCCAGATGTGCATCGGAAACTACTACTGGTCTTCCATGTAACGATCAAAGCGTAGACTGTTTGAAACATTGCTCCCATGGAGGAATGTGCGCATGGTGACTCTTGTATTCAATCCCGATGCAATTTCTGTGTTACATCAACACTCAGATAGTCCACAGATTACAGAATGCCTCAAGATGTGCATCGGTAACTAATACTGGACTTCCAGGGAACGATGAAAGCTTAGACTGTTTAAGACATTACTACCATAGAGGAAAGTGCAAATGGTGACTGTTGTATTCAATCCCGAGGCAATTTCTGTGTTTCATCAACACTCTGATAGTCCACAGATTACAGAACGCCTCCAGATGTGCATCGGAAACTACTACTGTTCTTCCAGGGAACGATAAAAGCGTAGACTGCTTGAGATACTACTCCTATGGAGGAAAGGGCGCATGGTCACTGTTATAATCAATCCCGATTCAATTTCTGTGTTTCATCAACACTCTGATAGTCCACAGATTAGAGAATGCCTCCAGATGTGCATCGGAAACCACTACTTGTCTTCCAGGTAACTATCAAAGCGTAAACTCTTTGCGACATTACTCCCATGGAGGAAAGTGCACATGGTGACTGTTGTATTCATTCCCGATGCATTTTCTGTGTTTCATCAACACTCCGATAGTCCACAGATTACAGAATGCCTCCCGATGTGCATCGGAAACTACTACTGGTCTTCCTGGGAACGATCAAAGCGTAGACTGTTTGAGACATTACTCCCATGGAGGAAAATGCGCATGGTGACTGTTGTATTCAATTCCGATGCAATTTCTGTGTTTCATCAACACTCTGATAGTCCACAGATTACAAAATGCCTCCAGATGTGCATCGGAAACTACTTCTGGTCTTCCAGGGTACGATCAAAGAATAGACTGTTTGAGACATTACTCCCATGGAGGAAAGTGCGCATGGTGCCTGTTGTATTCAATCCCGATGCAATTCCTGTGTTTCAGCAACAGTCTGATAGCTTACAGATTAGAGAATGCCTCCAGATGTGCATCGTAAACTACTACTGGTCTTCCTGGGAACGATCAAAGAGTAGACTGTTTCAGACATTACCCACATGGAGGAAAGTGCGCATGGTGACTGTTGTATTCAATCCCGATGCAATTTCTGTGTTTCATCAACAGTCTAATAGTCCACAGATTACAGAATGCCTCCAGATGTGCATTGGAAACTACTATTGGTCTTCCAGGAAACGATCAAAGCGTAGCCTGTATGAGAATTACTCACATGGAGGAAAGTGCACATGGTGACAGTTTTACTCAATCCCGATGCATTTTCTGTGTTTCATCAACACTCTGATAGTCCACAGATTACAAAATGCCTCCAGATGTGCATCGGAAAATACTTCTGGTCTTCCAGGGTACGATCAAAGAATAGACTCTTTGAGACATTACTCCCATGGAGGAAAGTGCGCATGGTGCCTGCTGTATTCAATCCCGATGCAATTTCTGTGTTTCATCAAGAGTCAGATAGTCCAAAGATTACAGAAGGCCTCCAGATGTTACCGGAAACTACTACTGGTCTTCAAGGGAACGATCAAAGCGTAAACTGTTTCAGACATTCTTCCCATGGAGGAAAGTGCGCATGCTGACTGTTGTATTCAATCCCGATGCAATTTCTGTGTTTCATCAACAGTCAGATAGTTCACAGATTACAGGTTGTCTCTAGATGTGCATCGGAAACTACTACTGGTCTTCCAGGGAACGATCAAAGCGTAGTCTGTTTGAGACATTACTCCCATAAAGGAAAGTACTCATGGTGACTGTTGTATTCAGTCCCGATGCAATTTCTGTGTTTCATCAACACTCTGATACTCCACAGATTACAGAATGCCCCCAGATGTGCATCGGAAACTACTACTGGTCTTCCAGGGAGCGATCAAATCGTAGACTGTTTCAGACATTACTCCCAAGTATGAAAGTGGGCATGGTGACTGTTGTATTCAATCCCAATGCAATTTCTGTGATTCATCAACACTTTGAAGTTCCACAGATTACAGAATGCCACCAGATGTGCATCGGAAACTACTACTGGTCTTTCAAGGAACGATCAAAGCGTAGACTGTTTTAGACATTACTAACATGGAGGAAAGTGCGGATGGTGACTGTTGTATTCAATCCCGATGCATTTGCTGTGTTTCTACAACACTTTGAAGGTCCACAGATTACAGAATGCCTCGAGATGTGCATCGGAAACTACTTCTGGTCTTCCAGTTAACGATCAAAAAATAGACTGTTTGAGACATTACTCCCATGGAGGACAGTGCGCATGGTGCCTGTTGTATTCAATCCCGATGCAATTTCTGTGTTTCATCAACAGTCTGATAGTCCACAGATTACAGAAGGCCTCCAGATGTGAATCGGAAACTAACACTGGTCTTCCAGGGAACGATCAAAGCGTAGACTGTTTGAGACATTACTCCCATGGAGGAAAGTGCGCATGGTGAATGTTGTATTGAATCCCGAGGCAATTTCTGTGTTTCGTCAACACTTTGAAGTTCCACAGATTACAGAATGTCTCCAGACGTGCATCAATAACTACTACTGGTCTTCCACGGAACGATCAAAGGGTAGACTGTTAGAGACATTACTCCCATGGAGGAAAGTGCGCATGGTGACTGTTGTATTCATCCCGATGCAATTTCTGTGTTTCATCAACACTCTGAAGGTCCACAGACTACAGAATGCCTCCAGATGTGCATCGGAAACTACTACTGGTCTTCCAGGGAACGATAAAAGCGTAGACTGTTTCAGACATTTCTCCCATGGAGAAAAGTGCGCATGGTGACTGTTGTATTCCATACCGATGCAATTTTTGTGTTTCATCGACACTTTGAATTTCCACAGATTACAGACTTCCTCCAGATGTGCATCGGAAACTACTTCTGGTCATCCAAGGAACGATCAAAGCGTAGACTGTTTGAGACACTACTCCCATGGAGGAAAATGCGCATGGTGACTGTTGTATTCAAGCCCGATGCAATTTCTGTGTTTCATCAACACTCAGATAGTCCACAGATTACAGAATGCCTCCAGATGTGCATCGAAAACTACTACTGGTCTTCCAGGGAACGATCAAAGCGTAGACTGTTTCAGACATTACTCCCAAGTATGAAAGTGGGCATGGGGACTGTTGTATTCAATCCCAATGCAATTTCTGTGATTCATCAACACTTTGAAGTTCCACAGATTACAGAATGCCACCAGATGTGCATCGGAAACTACTACTGGTCTTCCAAGGAACGATCAAAGCGTAGACTGTTTTAGACATTACTAACATGGAGGAAAGTGCGGATGGTGACTGTTGTATTCAATCCCGATGCATTTGCTGTGTTTCTACAACACTTTGAAGGTCCACAGATTACAGAATGCCTCGAGATGTGCATCGGAAACTACTTCTGGTCTTCCAGTTAACGATCAAAAAATAGACTGTTTGAGACATTACTCCCATGGAGGACAGTGCGCATGGTGCCTGTTGTATTCAATCCCGATGCAATTTCTGTGTTTCATCAACAGTCTGATAGTCCACAGATTACAGAAGGCCTCCAGATGTGAATCGGAAACTAACACTGGTCTTCCAGGGAACGATCAAAGCGTAGACTGTTTGAGACATTACTCCCATGGAGGAAAGTGCGCATGGTGAATGTTGTATTGAATCCCGAGGCAATTTCTGTGTTTCGTCAACACTTTGAAGTTCCACAGATTACAGAATGTCTCCAGACGTGCATCAATAACTACTACTGGTCTTCCACGGAACGATCAAAGGGTAGACTGTTAGAGACATTACTCCCATGGAGGAAAGTGCGCATGGTGACTGTTGTATTCATCCCGATGCAATTTCTGTGTTTCATCAACACTCTGAAGGTCCACAGACTACAGAATGCCTCCAGATGTGCATCGGAAACTACTACTGGTCTTCCAGGGAACGATAAAAGCGTAGACTGTTTCAGACATTTCTCCCATGGAGAAAAGTGCGCATGGTGACTGTTGTATTCCATACCGATGCAATTTCTGTGTTTCATCGACACTTTGAATTTCCACAGATTACAGACTTCCTCCAGATGTGCATCGGAAACTACTTCTGGTCATCCAAGGAACGATCAAAGCGTACACTGTTTGAGACACTACTCCCATGGAGGAAAATCCGCATGGTGACTGTTGTATTCAAGCCCGATGCAATTTCTGTGTTTCATCAACACTCAGATAGTCCACAGATTACAGAATGCCTCCAGATGTGCATCGAAAACTACTACTGGTCTTCCAGGGAACGATCAAAGCGTAGACTGTTAGAGACATTACTCCCATGGAGGAAAGTGCGCATGGTGACTGTTGTATTCAGTCCCGATGCAATTTCTGTGTTTCATAAACACTCTGATAGTCAACAGATTACAGAATGCCTCCAGATGTGCATCGGAAACTAACACTGGTCTTCCAGGGAACGTTCAAAGCATAGGCTGTTTGAGACATTACTAACATGGAGGAAAGTGCGGATGGTGACTGTTGTATTCAATCCCGATGCAATTTATGTGTTTCATCAACACTCTGATAGTCCACAGATTATAGAATGCCTCATGATGTGCATCGGAAACTACTTCTGGTCTTCCAGGGAACGATCAAAGAATAGACTGTTTGAGACATTACTCCCATGGAGGAAAGTGCGCATGGTACCTGTTGTATTCAATCCCCACGCAATTTCTGTGTTTCATCAACAGTCTGATAGTCCACAGATAACAGAATGCCTCCAGATGTGCATCGGAAACTACTACTGGTCTTACAGGGAACGATCAAAGCATAGACTGTTTGAGACATTCCTCCCATGGAGGAAAGTGCGCGTGGTGACTGTTGTATTCAATCCCGATGCAATTTCTGTGTTTCATCAACACTCTGATAGTCCACAGATTACAGAATGCCTCCAGATGTGCAACGGAAACTACTACTGGTTATCCAGTGAATGAACAAAGCGTAGTCTGTTTGAGACTTTACTATTATGGAGGAAAGTGTGCATGGTGACATTTGCATTCAATCCCGATGCAACGTCTGTGTTTCATCAACACTCTGATAGTCCACAGATTACAGAATGTCTCCAGATGTGTATCGGAAAATACTACTTGTCTTCCAGGCAACGATCAAAGCGTAGACTGTTTGAGACATTACTCACATGGAGGAAAGTGCGCATGGTGACTGTTGTACTCAATCCCAAAGCATTTTCTGTGTTTCATCAACTCTCTGATAGTCCACAGATTACAGAATGCCTCCAGATGTGCATCGGAAACTACTACTGGTCTTCCTGGGAACGATCAAAACGTAGAGTGTCTGAGACATTACGCCCATGGAGGAAAGTGCGCATGGTGCCTGTCGTATTCAATCCCGATGCTACTTCTGTATTTCATCAAAAGTCTGATAGTCCACAGATTACAGAATGCCTCCAGATGTGCATCGGAAACTACTACTGGTCTTCCAGGGAACGATCAAAGTGTAGACTGTTTGAGACATTACTCCCATGGAGGAAAGTGCTCATGGTGACTGTTGTATTCAATCCCGATGCAATTTCTGTGTTTCATCAGTACTCTGATAGTCCACAGATTACAGAATGCCTCCAGATGTGCATCGGAAACTACTACAGGTCTTCCAGGGAACGATCAAAGCGTAGACTCTTTCAGACATTACTCCCATGGAGGAAAGTGCATATGGTGACTGTTGTATTCAATACCGATGCAATTTCTGTGTTTCATCTACACTTTGAAGGTCCACGGATTACAGAATGCCTCCAGATGTGCATCGGAAACTACTACTGGTCTTCCAGGGAACGAACAAAGCGTAGACTGTTTGAAACATTGCTCCCATGGAAAAAAAGTGAGCATGGTGCCTGTTGTATTCAATCCCAATACGATTTCTGTGTTTCATCAACACTCTGATAGTATAAAGATTAGTGAATGCCTCCAGATGTGCATCGGTAACTACTACTGGTCTTCAAGAGAACGATCAAAGCGTAGACTTTTTGAGAAATGCCTCCCACGGAGGAAAGTGCGCATGGTGACTCTTGTATTCAATCCCGATGCAATTTCTGTGTTTCATCAACACTCAGATTGTCCACAGATTACAGAATGCCTCAAGATGTGCATCGGAAGCTGCTACTGGTCTTACAGGGAACGATCAAAGCGTTGACTGTTTGAGACATTCCTCCCATGGAGGAAAGTGCGCGTGGTGATTGTTTTATTCAATCCCGATGCAATTTCTGTGTTTCATCAACACTCTGATAGTCCACAGATTACAGAATGCCTCCAGATGTGCATCGGTAACTACTACTGGTCTTCCAGCTAACGATCAAAACGTAGACTCTTTGAGACATTACTCCCATAGAGGAAAGTGCGCATGGTGACTGTTGTATTCAATCCCGAGGCAAGTTCTGTGTTTCATCTACACTTTGAAGGTCCACAGATTACAGATTGCCTCCAGATGAGCGTCGGAAACTACTACTGATCTTCCTGGGAGCGATCAAAACGTAGACTGTTTCAGACACTACTGCCATGGAGGAAAGTGAGCATGGTGACTGTTGTATTCAAGCCCGATGCAATTTCTGTGTTTCATCAACACTTTGAAGGTCCACAGAGTACGGAATGCCTCCAGATGTGCATCGGAAACTTTTTCTGGTCTTCCAGGAAGCGATCAAATAATAGACTGTTTGAGACATTACTCCCATGGAGGAAAGTGTGCATAGTGCCTGTTGTATTCAATCCGTATGCTATTTCTGTGTTTCATCAACATTCTGATGTTCCACAGATTACAGAATTCCTCCAGATGTGCATCGGAAACTACTTCTGGTCATCCAGGGAACGATCAAAGCGTAGACTGTTTGTGACACTACTCCCATGGTGGAAAATACGCATGGTGACTGTTGTATTCAAGCCCGATGCAATTTCTGTGTTTCATCAACACTCAGATAGTCCACAGATTACAGAATGCCTCCAGATGTGCATTGGAAACTACAACTGGTCTTCCAGGGAACGATCATAGCGTAGACTGTTTGAGAATTACTCCCATGGAGGAAAATGTGCATGGTGACTGTTGTATTCATCCCGATGCAATTTCTGTGTTTCATCAACACTTTGAAGGTCCACAGAGTACAGAATGCCTCCAGATGTGTATCGGAAACTACTACTGGTCTTCCAGGGAACGATAAAAGCGTAGACTGTTTCAAACATTTCTCCCATGGAGAAAAGTGCGCATGGTGACTGTTGTATTCCATACCGATACAATTTCTGTGTTTCATCGACACTTTGAAGTCCCACAGATTACAGAATGCCTCCAGATGTGCATCGGAAACTACTACTGGTCTTCCATGTAACGATCAAAGCGTAGACTGTTTGAAACATTGCTCCCATGGAGGAATGTGCGCATGGTGACTCTTGTATTCAATCCCGATGCAATTTCTGTGTTACATCAACACTCAGATAGTCCACAGATTACAGAATGCCTCAAGATGTGCATCGGTAACTAATACTGGACTTCCAGGGAACGATGAAAGCTTAGACTGTTTGAGACATTACTACCATAGAGGAAAGTGCAAATGGTGACTGTTGTATTCAATCCCGAGGCAATTTCTGTGTTTCATCAACACTCTGATAGTCCACAGATTACAGAACGCCTCCAGATGTGCATCGGAAACTGCTACTGTTCTTCCAGGGAACGATCAAAGCGTAGACTGCTTGAGATACTACTCCTATGGAGGAAAGGGCGCATGTTCACTGTTGTAATCAATCCCGATGCAATTTCTGTGTTTCATCAACACTCTGATAGTCCACAGATTAGAGAATGCCTCCAGATGTGCATCGGAAACCACTACTTGTCTTCCAGGTAACGATCAAAGCGTAAACTCTTTGCGACATTACTCCCATGGAGGAAAGTGCACATGGTGACTGTTGTATTCATTCCCGATGCATTTTCTGTGTTTCATCAACACTCCGATAGTCCACAGATTACAGAATGCCTCCCGATGTGCATCGGAAACTACTACTGGTCTTCCTGGGAACGATCAAAGCGTAGACTGTTTGAGACATTACTCCCATGGAGGAAAATGCGCATGGTGACTGTTGTATTCAATTCCGATGCAATTTCTGTGTTTCATCAACACTCTGATAGTCCACAGATTACAGAATGCCTCCAGATGTGCATCGGAAACTACTTCTGGTCTTCCAGGGTACGATCAAAGAATAGACTGTTTGAGACATTACTCCCATGGAGGAAAATGCGCATGGTGACTGTTGTATTCAATTCCGATGCAATTTCTGTGTTTCATCAACACTCTGATAGTCCACAGATTACAGAACGCCTCCAGATGTGCATCGGAAACTGCTACTGTTCTTCCAGGGAACGATCAAAGCGTAGACTGCTTGAGATACTACTCCTATGGAGGAAAGGGCGCATGTTCACTGTTGTAATCAATCCCGATGCAATTTCTGTGTTTCATCAACACTCTGATAGTCCACAGATTAGAGAATGCCTCCAGATGTGCATCGTAAACTACTACTGGTCTTCCTGGGAACGATCAAAGAGTAGACTGTTTCAGACATTACCCACATGGAGGAAAGTGCGCATGGTGACTGTTGTATTCAATCCCGATGCAATTTCTGTGTTTCATCAACAGTCTAATAGTCCACAGATTACAGAATGCCTCCAGATGTGCATTGGAAACTACTATTGGTCTTCCAGGAAACGATCAAAGCGTAGCCTGTATGAGAATTACTCACATGGAGGAAAGTGCACATGGTGACAGTTTTACTCAATCCCGATGCATTTTCTGTGTTTCATCAACACTCTGATAGTCCACAGATTACAAAATGCCTCCAGATGTGCATCGGAAAATACTTCTGGTCTTCCAGGGTACGATCAAAGAATAGACTCTTTGAGACATTACTCCCATGGAGGAAAGTGCGCATGGTGCCTGCTGTATTCAATCCCGATGCAATTTCTGTGTTTCATCAAGAGTCAGATAGTCCACAGATTACAGAAGGCCTCCAGATGTTACCGGAAACTACTACTGGTCTTCAAGGGAACGATCAAAGCGTAAACTGTTTCAGACATTCTTCCCATGGAGGAAAGTGCGCATGCTGACTGTTGTATTCAATCCCGATGCAATTTCTGTGTTTCATCAACAGTCAGATAGTTCACAGATTACAGGTTGTCTCTAGATGTGCATCGGAAACTACTACTGGTCTTCCAGGGAACGATCAAAGCGTAGTCTGTTTGAGACATTACTCCCATAAAGGAAAGTACTCATGGTGACTGTTGTATTCAGTCCCGATGCAATTTCTGTGTTTCATCAACACTCTGATAGTCCACAGATTACAGAATGCCTCCAGATGTGCATCGGAAACTACTACTGGTCTTCCAGGGAGCGATCAAATCGTAGACTGTTTCAGACATTACTCCCAAGTATGAAAGTGGGCATGGTGACTGTTGTATTCAATCCCAATGCAATTTCTGTGATTCATCAACACTTTGAAGTTCCACAGATTACAGAATGCCACCAGAAGTGCATCGGAAACTACTACTGGTCTTCCAAGGAACGATCAAAGCGTAGACTGTTTTAGACATTACTAACATGGAGGAAAGTGCGGATGGTGACTGTTGTATTCAATCCCAATGCATTTGCTGTGTTTCTACAACACTTTGAAGGTCCACAGATTACAGAATGCCTCGAGATGTGCATCGGAAACTACTTCTGGTCTTCCAGTTAACGATCAAAAAATAGACTGTTTGAGACATTACTCCCATGGAGGACAGTGCGCATGGTGCCTGTTGTATTCAATCCCGATGCAATTTCTGTGTTTCATCAACAGTCTGATAGTCCACAGATTACAGAAGGCCTCCAGATGTGAATCGGAAACTAACACTGGTCTTCCAGGGAACGATCAAAGCGTAGACTGTTTGAGACATTACTCCCATGGAGGAAAGTGCGCATGGTGAATGTTGTATTGAATCCCGAGGCAATTTCTGTGTTTCGTCAACACTTTGAAGTTCCACAGATTACAGAATGTCTCCAGACGTGCATCAATAACTACTACTGGTCTTCCACGGAACGATCAAAGGGTAGACTGTTAGAGACATTACTCCCATGGAGGAAAGTGCGCATGGTGACTGTTGTATTCATCCCGATGCAATTTCTGTGTTTCATCAACACTCTGAAGGTCCACAGACTACAGAATGCCTCCAGATGTGCATCGGAAACTACTACTGGTCTTCCAGGGAACGATAAAAGCGTAGACTGTTTCAGACATTTCTCCCATGGAGAAAAGTGCGCATGGTGACTGTTGTATTCCATACCGATGCAATATCTGTGTTTCATCGACACTTTGAATTTCCACAGATTACAGACTTCCGCCAGATGTGCATCGGAAACTACTTCTGGTCATCCAAGGAACGATCAAAGCGTAGACTGTTTGAGACACTACTCCCATGGAGGAAAATGCGCATGGAGACTGTTGTATTCAAGCCCGATGCAATTTCTGTGTTTCATCAACACTCAGATAGTCCACAGATAACAGAATGCCTCCAGATGTGCATCGAAAACTACTACTGGTCTTCCAGGGAACGATCAAAGCGTAGACTGTTAGAGACATTACTCCCATGGAGGAAAGTGCGCATGGTGACTGTTGTATTCAGTCCCGATGCAATTTCTGTGTTTCATAAACACTCTGATAGTCAACAGATTACAGAATGCCTCCAGATGTGCATCGGAAACTAACACTGGTCTTCCAGGGAACGTTCAAAGCATAGGCTGTTTGAGACATTACTAACATGGAGGAAAGTGCGGATGGTGACTGTTGTATTCAATCCCGATGCAATTTCTGTGTTTCATCAACACTCTGATAGTCCACAGATTATAGAATGCCTCATGATGTGCATCGGAAACTACTTCTGGTCTTCCAGGGAACGATCAAAGAATAGACTGTTTGAGACATTACTCCCATGGAGGAAAGTGCGCATGGTGCCTGTTCTATTCAATCCCCACGCAATTTCTGTTTTTCATCAACAGTCTGATAGTCCACAGATAACAGAATGCCTCCAGATGTGCATCGGAAACTACTACTGGTCTTACAGGGAACGATCAAAGCATAGACTGTTTGAGACATTCCTCCCATGGAGGAAAGTGCGCGTGGTGACTGTTGTATTCAATCCCGATGCAATTTCTGTGTTTCATCAACACTCTGATAGTCCACAGATTACAGAATGCCTCCAGATGTGCAACGGAAACTACTACTGGTTATCCAGTGAATGAACAAAGCGTAGTCTGTTTGAGACTTTACTATTATGGAGGAAAGTGTGCATGGTGACATTTGCATTCAATCCCGATGCAACGTCTGTGTTTCATCAACACTCTGATAGTCCACAGATTACAGAATGTCTCCAGATGTGTATCGGAAACTACTACTTGTCTTCCAGGCAACGATCAAAGCGTAGACTGTTTGAGACATTACTCACATGGAGGAAAGTGCGCATGGTGACTGTTGTACTCAATCCCAAAGCATTTTCTGTGTTTCATCAACTCTCTGATAGTCCACAGATTACAGAATGCCTCCAGATGTGCATCGGAAACTACTACTGGTCTTCCTGGGAACGATCAAAACGTAGAGTGTCTGAGACATTACGCCCATGGAGGAAAGTGCGCATGGTGCCTGTCGTATTCAATCCCGATGCTACTTCTGTATTTCATCAAAAGTCTGATAGTCCACAGATTACAGAATGCCTCCAGATGTGCATCGGAAACTACTACTGGTCTTCCAGGGAACGATCAAAGTGTAGACTGTTTGAGACATTACTCCCATGGAGGAAAGTGCTCATAGTGACTGTTGTATTCAATCCCGATGCAATTTCTGTGTTTCATCAGTACTCTGATAGTCCACAGATTACAGAATGCCTCCAGATGTGCATCGGAAGCTACTACACGTCTTCCAGGGAACGATCAAAGCGTAGACTCTTTCAGACATTACTCCCATGGAGGAAAGTGCACATGGTGACTGTTGTATTCAATACCGATGCAATTTCTGTGTTTCATCTACACTTTGAAGGTCCACGGATTACAGAATGCCTCCAGATGTGCATCGGAAACTACTACTGGTCTTCCACTGAACGAACAAAGCGTAGACTGTTTGAAACATTGCTCCCATGGAAAAAAGTGAGCATGGTGCCTGTTGTATTCAATCCCAATACGATTTCTGTGTTTCATCAACACTCTGATAGTATAAAGATTAGTGAATGCCTCCAGATGTGCATCGGTAACTACTACTGGTCTTCAAGAGAACGATCAAAGCGTAGACTTTTTGAGAAATTCCTCCCACGGAGGAAAGTGCGCATGGTGACTCTTGTATTCAATCCCGATGCAATTTCTGTGTTTCATCAACACTCAGATTGTCCACAGATTACAGAATGCCTCAAGATGTGCATCGGAAACTGCTACTGGTCTTACAGGGAACGATCAAAGCGTTGACTGTTTGAGACATTCCTCCCATGGAGGAAAGTGCGCGTGGTGATTGTTGTATTCAATCCCGATGCAATTTCAGTGTTTCATCAACACTCTGATAGTCCACAGATTACAGAATGCCTCCAGATGTGCATCGGTAACTACTACTGGTCTTCCAGCTAACGATCAAAACGTAGACTCTTTGAGACATTACTCCCATAGAGGAAAGTGCGCATGGTGACTGTTGTATTCAATCCCGAGGCAATTTCTGTGTTTCATCTACACTTTGAAGGTCCACAGATTACAGATTGCCTCCAGATGAGCGTCGGAAACTACTACTGATCTTCCTGGGAACGATCAAAACGTAGACTGTTTCAGACACTACTGCCATGGAGGAAAGTGAGCATGGTGACTGTTGTATTCAAGCCCGATGCAATTTCTGTGTTTCATCAACACTTTGAAGGTCCACAGAGTACAGAATGCCTCCAGATGTGCATCGGAAACTTTTTCTGGTCTTCCAGGAAGCGATCAAATAATAGACTGTTTGAGACATTACTCCCATGGAGGAAAGTGTGCATAGAGCCTGTTGTATTCAATCCGTATGCTATTTCTGTGTTTCATCAACATTCTGATGGTCCACAGATTACAGAATTCCTCCAGATGTGCATCGGAAACTACTTCTGGTCATCCAGGGAACGATCAAAGCGTAGACTGTTTGTGACACTACTCCCATGGTGGAAAATACGCATGGTGACTGTTGTATTCAAGCCCGATGCAATTTCTGTGTTTCATCAACACTCAGATAGTCCACAGATTACAGAATGCCTCCAGATGTGCATCGGAAACTACAACTGGTCTTCCAGGGAACGATCATAGCGTAGACTGTTTGAGAATTACTCCCATGGAGGAAAGTGTGCATGGTGACTGTTGTATTCATCCCGATGCAATTTCTGTGTTTCATCAACACTTTGAAGGTCCACAGATTACAGAATGCCTCCAGATGTGTATCGGAAACTACTACTGGTCTTCCAGGGAACGATAAAAGCGTAGACTGTTTCAGACATTTCTCCCATGGAGAAAAGTGCGCATGGTGACTGTTGTATTCCATACCGATACAATTTCTGTGTTTCATCGACACTTTGAAGTCCCACAGATTACAGAATGCCTCCAGATGTGCATCGGAAACTACTACTGGCATCCATGTAACGATCAAAGCGTAGACTGTTTGAAACATTGCTCCCATGGAGGAATGTGCGCATGGTGACTCTTGTATTCAATCCCGATGCAATTTCTGTGTTACATCAACACTCAGATAGTCCACAGATTACAGAATGCCTCAAGATGTGCATCGGTAACTAATACTGGACTTCCAGGGAACGATGAAAGCTTAGACTGTGTGAGACATTACTACCATAGAGGAAAGTGCAAATGGTGACTGTTGTATTCAACCCCGAGGCAATTTCTGTGTTTCATCAACACTCTGATAGTCCACAGATTACAGAACGCCTCCAGATGTGCATCGGAAACTACTACTGTTCTTCCAGGGAACGATCAAAGCGTAGACTGCTTGAGATACTACTCCTATTGAGGAAAGGGCGCATGTTCACTGTTATAATCAATCCCGATGCAATTTCTGTGTTTCATCAACACTCTGATAGTCCACAGATTAGAGAATGCCTCCAGATGTGCATCGGAAACCACTACTTGTCTTCCAGGTAACGATCAATGCGTAAACTCTTTGCGACATTACTCCCATGGAGGAAAGTGCACATGGTGACTGTTGTATTCATTCCCGATGCATTTTCTGTGTTTCATCAACACTCCGATAGTCCACAGATTACAGAATGCCTCCCGATGTGCATCGGAAACTACTACTGGTCTTCCTGGGAACGATCAAAGCGTAGACTGTTTGAGACATTACTCCCATGGAGGAAAATGCGCATGGTGACTGTTGTATTCAATTCCGATGCAATTTCTGTGTTTCATCAACACTCTGATAGTCCACAGATTACAGAATGCCTCCAGATGTGCATCGGAAACTACTTCTGGTCTTCCAGGGTACGATCAAAGAATAGACTGTTTGAGACATTACTCCCATGGAGGAAAGTGCGCATGGTGCCTGTTGTATTCAATCCCGATGCAATTCCTGTGTTTCAGCAACAGTCTGATAGCTTACAGATTAGAGAATGCCTCCAGATGTGCATCGTAAACTACTACTGGTCTTCCTGGGAACGATCAAAGAGTAGACTGTTTCAGACATTACCCACATGGAGGAAAGTGCGCATGGTGACTGTTGTATTCAATCCTGATGCAATTTCTGTGTTTCATCAACAGTCTAATAGTCCACAGATTACAGAATGCCTCCAGATGTGCATTGGAAACTACTATTGGTCTTCCAGGAGACGATCAAAGCTTAGCCTGTATGAGAATTACTCACATGGAGGAAAGTGCACATGGTGACAGTTTTACTCAATCCCGATGCATTTTCTGTGTTTCATCAACACTCTGATAGTCCACAGATTACAAAATGCCTCCAGATGTGCATCGGAAAATACTTCTGGTCTTCCAAGGTACGATCAAAGAATAGACTCTTTGAGACATTACTCCCATGGAGGAAAGTGTGCATGGTGCCTGCTGTATTCAATCCCGATGCAATTTCTGTGTTTCATCAAGAGTCAGATAGTCCACAGATTACAGAAGGCCTCCAGATGTTACCGGAAACTACTACTGGTCTTCCAGGGAACGATCAAAGCGTAAACTGTTTCAGACATTCTTCCCATGGAGGAAAGTGCGCATGCTGACTGTTGTATTCAATCCCGATGCAATTTCTGTGTTTCATCAACAGTCAGATAGTTCACAGATTACAGGTTGTCTCTAGATGTGCATCGGAAACTACTACTGGTCTTCCAGGGAACGATCAAAGCGTAGTCTGTTTGAGACATTACTCCCATAAAGGAAAGTACTCATGGTGACTGTTGTATTCAGTCCCGATGCAATTTCTGTGTTTCATCAACACTCTGATAGTCCACAGATTACAGAATGCCTCCAGATGTGCATCGGAAACTACTACTGGTCTTCCAGGGAGCGATCAAATCGTAGACTGTTTCAGACATTACTCCCAAGTAGGAAAGTGGGCATGGTGACTGTTGTATTCAATCCCAATGCAATTTCTGTGATTCTTCAACACTTTGAAATTCCACAGATTACAGAATGCCACCAGATGTGCATCGGAAACTACTACTGGTCTTCCAAGGAACGATCAAAGCGTAGACTGTTTTAGACATTACTAACATGGAGGAAAGTGCGGATGGTGACTGTTGTATTCAATCCCGATGCATTTGCTGTGTTTCTACAACACTTTGAAGGTCCACAGATTACAGAATGCCTCGAGATGTGCATCGGAAACTACTTCTGGTCTTCCAGTTAACGATCAAAAAATAGACTGTTTGAGACATTACTCCCATGGAGGACAGTGCGCATGGTGACTGTTGTATTCAATCCCGATGCAATTTCTGTGTTTCATCAACAGTCTGATAGTCCACAGATTACAGAAGGCCTCCAGATGTGAATCGGAAACTAACACTGGTCTTCCAGGGAACGATCAAAGCGTAGACTGTTTGAGACATTACTCCCATGGAGGAAAGTGCGCATGGTGAATGTTGTATTGAATCCCGAGGCAATTTCTGTGTTTCGTCAACACTTTGAAGTTCCACAGATTACAGAATGTCTCCAGACGTGCATCAATAACTACTACTGGTCTTCCACGGAACGATCAAAGGGTAGACTGTTAGAGACATTACTCCCATGGAGGAAAGTGCGCATGGTGACTGTTGTATTCATCCCGATGCAATTTCTGTGTTTCATCAACACTCTGAAGGTCCACAGACTACAGAATGCCTCCAGATGTGCATCGGAAACTACTACTGGTCTTCCAGGGAACGATAAAAGCGTAGACTGTTTCAGACATTTCTCCCATGGAGAAAAGTGCGCATGGTGACTGTTGTATTCCATACCGATGCAATTTCTGTGTTTCATCGACACTTTGAAGTTCCACAGATTACAGACTTCCTCCAGATGTGCATCGGAAACTACTTCTGGTCATCCAAGGAATGATCAAAGCGTAGACTGTTTGAGACACTACTCCCATGGAGGAAAATGCGCATGGTGACTGTTGTATTCAAGCCCGATGCAATTTCTGTGTTTCATCAACACTCAGATAGTCCACAGATTACAGAATGCCTCCAGATGTGCATCGAAAACTACTACTGGTCTTCCAGGGAACGATCAAAGCGTAGACTGTTAGAGACATTACTCCCATGGAGGAAAGTGCGCATGGTGACTGTTGTATTCAGTCCCGATGCAATTTCTGTGTTTCATAAACACTCTGATAGTCAACAGATTACAGAATGCCTCCAGATGTGCATCGGAAACTAACACTGGTCTTCCAGGGAACGTTCAAAGCATAGGCAGTTTGAGACATTACTAACATGGAGGAAAGTGCGGATGGTGACTGTTGTATTCAATCCCGATGCAATTTCTGTGTTTCATCAACACTCTGATAGTCCACAGATTATAGAATGCCTCATGATGTGCATCGGAAACTACTTCTGGTCTTCCAGGGAACGATCAAAGAATAGACTGTTTGAGACATTACTCCCATGGAGGAAAGTGCGCATGGTGCCTGTTGTATTCAATCCCCACGCAATTTCTGTGTTTCATCAACAGTCTGATAGTCCACAGATAACAGAATGCCTCCAGATGTGCATCGGAAACTACTACTGGTCTTACAGGGAACGATCAAAGCATAGACTGTTTGAGACATTCCTCCCATGGAGGAAAGTGCGCGTGGTAACTGTTGTATTCAATCCCGATGCAATTTTTGTGTTTCATCAACACTCTGATGGTCCACAGATTACAGAATGCCTCCAGATGTGCAACGGAAACTACTACTGGTTATCCAGTGAATGAACAAAGCGTAGTCTGTTTGAGACTTTACTATTATGGAGGAAAGTGTGCATGGTGACATGTGCATTCAATCCCGATGCAACGTCTGTGTTTCATCAACACTCTGATAGTCCACAGATTACAGAATGTCTCCAGATGTGTATCGGAAACTACTACTTGTCTTCCAGGCAACGATCAAAGCGTAGACTGTTTGAGACATTACTCACATGGAGGAAAGTGCGCATGGTGACTGTTGTACTCAATCCCAAAGCATTTTCTGTGTTTCATCAACTCTCTGATAGTCCACAGATTACAGAATGCCTCCAGATGTGCATCGGAAACTACTACTGGTCTTCCTGGGAACGATCAAAACGTAGAGTGTCTGAGACATTACGCCCATGGAGGAAAGTGCGCATGGTGCCTGTCGTATTCAATCCTGATGCTACTTCTGTATTTCATCAAAAGTCTGATAGTCCACAGATTACAGAATGCCTCCAGATGTGCATCGGAAACTACTACTGGTCTTCCAGGGAACGATCAAATTGTAGACTGTTTGAGACATTACTCCCATGGAGGAAAGTGCTCATGGTGACTGTTGTATTCAATCCCGATGCAATTTCTGTGTTTCATCAGTACTCTGATAGTCCACAGATTACAGAATGCCTCCAGATGTGCATCGGAAACTACTACAGGTCTTCCAGGGAACGATCAAAGCGTAGACTCTTTCAGACATTACTCCCATGGAGGAAAGTGCACATGGTGACTGTTGTATTCAATACCGATGCAATTTCTGTGTTTCATCTACACTTTGAAGGTCCACGGATTACAGAATGCCTCCAGATGTGCATCGGAAACTACTACTGGTCTTCCAGGGAACGAACAAAGCGTAGACTGTTTGAAACATTGCTCCCATGGAAAAAAGTGAGCATGGTGCCTGTTGTATTCAATCCCAATACGATTTTTGTGTTTCATCAACACTCTGATAGTATAAAGATTAGTGAATGCCTCCAGATGTGCATCGGTAACTACTACTGGTCTTCAAGAGAACGATCAAAGCGTAGACTTTTTGAGAAATTCCTCCCACGGAGGAAAGTGCGCATGGTGACTCTTGTATTCAATCCATATGCAATTTCTGAGTTTCATCAATACTCAGATTGTCCACAGATTACAGAATGCCTCAAGATGTGCATCGGAAACTGCTACTGGTCTTACAGGGAACGATCAAAGCGTTGACTGTTTGAGACATTCCTCCCATGGAGGAAAGTGCGCGTGGTGACTGTTGTATTCAATCCCGATGCAATTTCTGTGTTTCGTCAACACTCTGATAGTCCACAGATTACAGAATGCCTCCAGATGTGCATCGGTAACTACTACTGGTCTTCCAGCTAACGATCAAAACGTAGACTCTTTGAGACATTACTCCCATAGAGGAAAGTGCGCATGGTGACTGTTGTATTCAATCCCGAGGCAATATCTGAGTTTCATCTACACTTTGAAGGTCCACAGATTACAGATTGCCTCCAGATGAGCGCCGGAAACTACTACTGATCTTCCTGGGAACGATCAAAACGTAGACTGTTTCAGACACTACTGCCATGGAGGAAAGTGAGCATGGTGACTGTTGTATTCAAGCCCGATGCAATTTCTGTGTTTCATCAACACTTTGAAGGTCCACAGAGTACAGAATGCCTCCAGATGTGCATCGGAAACTTTTTCTGGTCTTCCAGGAAACGATCAAATAATAGACTGTTTGAGACATTACTCCCATGGAGGAAAGTGTGCATAGTGCCTGTTGTATTCAATCCGTATGCTATTTCTGTGTTTCATCAACATTCTGATGGTCCACAGATTACAGAATTCCTCCAGATGTGCATCGGAAACTACTTCTGGTCATCCAGGGAACGATCAAAGCGTAGACTGTTTGTGACACTACTCCCATGGTGGAAAATACGCATGGTGACTGTTGTATTCAAGCCCGATGCAATTTCTGTGTTTCATCAACACTCAGATAGTCCACAGATTACAGAATGCCTACAGATGTGCATCGGAAACTACAACTGGTCTTCCAGGGAACGATCATAGCGTAGACTGTTTGAGAATTACTCCCATGGAGGAAAGTGTGCATGGTGACTGTTGTATTCAATCCCGATGCCATTTCTGTGTTTCATCAACACTCTGATACTCCACAGATTACAGAATATCTCCAGATGTGCATCGGAAGTTACTACTGGTCTTCCAGCGAACGATCAAAGAGTAAACGCTTTGAGACATTACTCTCATGGAGGAAAGTGCCCATGGAGACTGTTGTATTCAATCCCGATGCATTTTCTGTGTTTCATCAACACTCTGATAGACCACAGATTACAGAATGCCTTTAGACGTGCATCGGAAACTACTACTGGTCTTTCTGGGAAAGATCACAGCGTAGACTGTTTGAGAAATTGCTCCCATGGAGGAAAGTGCGCATGGTGGCTGTTGTATTCAATCCCGACGCAATTTCTGTGTTTCATCAACACTTTGAAGGTCCACAGATTACAGAATGCCACCAGATGTGCATCGAAAACTACTACTGGACTTCCAGGGAACGATCAAAGCGTAGACTGTTTGAAAATTACCCCCATGGAGGAAAGTGCGAATGGTGACTGTTGTATTCAATCCCGATGCAATGTCTGTGTTTCATCAACACTCTGATAGTCCACAGATTACAGATTTCCTCCAGATGTGCATCGGAAACTACTTCTGGTCATCCAGGGAACGATCAAAGCGTAGACTGTTAGAGACATTACTCCCATGGATGAAAGTGCGCATGGTGACTGTTGTATTCAATCCCGATGCAATTTCTGTGTTTCATCAACAGTCTGATAGTCCACAGATAACAGAATGCCTCCAGATGTGCATCGGAAACTACTACTGGTCTTACAGGGAACGATCAAAGCATAGACTGTTTGAGACATTCCTCCCATGGAGGAAAGTGCGCGTGGTGACTGTTGTATTCAATCCCGATGCAATTTCTGTGTTTCATCAACACTCTGATAGTCCACAGATTACAGAATGCCTCCAGATGTGCAACGCAAACTACTACTGGTTATCCAGTGAATGAACAAAGCGTAGTCTGTTTGAGACTTTACTATTATGGAGGAAAGTGTGCATGGTGACATTTGCATTCAATCCCGATGCAACGTCTGTGTTTCATCAACACTCTGATAGTCCACAGATTACAGAATGTCTCCAGATGTGTATCGGAAACTACTACTTGTCTTCCAGGCAACGATCAAAGCGTAGACTGTTTGAGACATTACTCACATGGAGGAAAGTGCGCATGGTGACTGTTGTACTCAATCCCAAAGCATTTTCTGTGTTTCATCAACTCTCTGATAGTCCACAGATTACAGAATGCCTCCAGATGTGCATCGGAAACTACTACTGGTCTTCCTGGGAACGATCAAAACGTAGAGTGTCTGAGACATTACGCCCATGGAGGAAAGTGCGCATGGTGCCTGTCGTATTCAATCCCGATGCTACTTCTGTATTTCATCAAAAGTCTGATAGTCCACAGATTACAGAATGCCTCCAGATGTGCATCGGAAACTACTACTGGTCTTCCAGGGAACGATCAAAGTGTAGACTGTTTGAGACATTACTCCCATGGAGGAAAGTGCTCATGGTGACTGTTGTATTCAATCCCGATGCAATTTCTGTGTTTCATCAGTACTCTGATAGTCCACAGATTACAGAATGCCTCCAGATGTGCATCGGAAACTACTACAGGTCTTCCAGGGAACGATCAAAGCGTAGACTCTTTCAGACATTACTCCCATGGAGGAAAGTGCACATGGTGACTGTTGTATTCAATACCGATGCAATTTCTGTGTTTCATCTACACTTTGAAGGTCCACGGATTACAGAATGCCTCCAGATGTGCATCGGAAACTACTACTGGTCTTCCAGGGAACGAACAAAGCGTAGACTGTTTGAAACATTGCTCCCATGGAAAAAAGTGAGCATGGTGCCTGTTGTATTCAATCCCAATACGATTTTTGTGTTTCATCAACACTCTGATAGTATAAAGAATAGTGAATGCCTCCAGATGTGCATCGGTAACTACTACTGGTCTTCAAGAGAACGATCAAAGCGTAGACTTTTTGAGAAATTCCTCCCACGGAGGAAAGTGCGCATGGTGACTCTTGTATTCAATCCCGATGCAATTTCTGTGTTTCATCAACACTCAGATTGTCCACAGATTACAGAATGCCTCAAGATGTGCATCGGAAACTGCTACTGGTCTTACAGGGAACGATCAAAGCGTTGACTGTTTGAGACATTCCTCCCATGGAGGAAAGTGCACGTGGTGATTGTTGTATTCAATCCCGATGCAATTTCTGTGTTTCGTCAACACTCTGATAGTCCACAGATTACAGAATGCCTCCAGATGTGCATCGGTAACTACTACTGGTCTTCCAGCTAACGATCAAAACGTAGACTCTTTGAGACATTACTCCCATAGAGGAAAGTGCGCATGGTGACTGTTGTATTCAATCCCGAGGCAATTTCTGTGTTTCATCTACACTTTGAAGGTCCACAGATTACAGATTGCCTCCAGATGAGCGCCGGAAACTACTACTGATCTTCCTGGGAACGATCAAAACGTAGACTGTTTCAGACACTACTGCCATGGAGGAAAGTGAGCATGGTGACTGTTGTATTCAAGCCCGATGCAATTTCTGTGTTTCATCAACACTTTGAACGTCCACAGAGTACAGAATGCCTCCAGATGTGCATCGGAAACTTTTTCTGGTCTTCCAGGAAACGATCAAATAATAGACTGTTTGAGACATTACTCCCATGGAGGAAAGTGTGCATAGTGCCTGTTGTATTCAATCCGTATGCTATTTCTGTGTTTCATCAACATTCTGATGGTCCACAGATTACAGAATTCCTCCAGATGTGCATCGGAAACTACTTCTGGTCATCCAGGGAACGATCAAAGCGTAGACTGTTTGTGACACTACTCCCATGGTGGAAAATACGCATGGTGACTGTTGTATTCAAGCCCGATGCAATTTCTGTGTTTCATCAACACTCAGATAGTCCACAGATTACAGAATGCCTCCAGATGTGCATCGGAAACTACAACTGGTCTTCCAGGGAACGATCATAGCGTAGACTGTTTGAGAATTACTCCCATGGCGGAAAGTGTGCATGGTGACTGTTGTATTCAATCCCGATGCCATTTCTGTGTTTCATCAACACTCTGATACTCCACAGATTACAGAATATCTCCAGATGTGCATCGGAAGTTACTACTGGTCTTCCAGCGAACGATCAAAGAGTAAACGCTTTGAGACATTACTCTCATGGAGGAAAGTGCCCATGGAGACTGTTGTATTCAATCCCGATGCATTTTCTGTGTTTCATCAACACTCTGATAGACCACAGATTACAGAATGCCTTTAGACGTGCATCGGAAACTACTACTGGTCTTTCTGGGAACGATCACAGCGTAGACTGTTTGAGAAATTGCTCCCATGGAGGAAAGTGCGCATGGTGGCTGTTGTATTCAATCCCGACGCAATTTCTGTGTTTCATCAACACTTTGAAGGTCCACAGATTACAGAATGCCACCAGATGTGCATCGAAAACTACTACTGGACTTCCAGGGAACGATCAAAGCGTAGACTGTTTGAAAATTACCCCCATGGAGGAAAGTGCGAATGGTGACTGTTGTATTCAATCCCGATGCAATTTCTGTGTTTCATCAACACTCTGATAGTCCACAGATTACAGATTTCCTCCAGATGTGCATCGGAAACTACTTCTGGTCATCCAGGGAACGATCAAAGCGTAGACTGTTAGAGACATTACTCCCATGGATGAAAGTGCGCATGGTGACTGTTGTATTCAATCCCGATGCAATTTCTGTGTTTCATCAACAGTCTGATAGTCCACAGATAACAGAATGCCTCCAGATGTGCATCGGAAACTACTACTGGTCTTACAGGGAACGATCAAAGCATAGACTGTTTGAGACATTCCTCCCACGGAGGAAAGTGCGCGTGGTGACTGTTGTATTCAATTCCGATGCAATTTCTGTGTTTCATCAACACTCTGATAGTCCACAGATTACAGAATGCCTCCAGATGTGCAACGGAAACTACTACTGGTTATCCAGTGAATGAACAAAGCGTAGTCTGTTTGAGACTTTACTATTATGGAGGAAAGTGTGCATGGTGACATTTGCATTCAATCCCGATGCAACGTCTGTGTTTCATCAACACTCTGATAGTCCACAGATTACAGAATGTCTCCAGATGTGTATCGGAAACTACTACTTGTCTTCCAGGCAACGATCAAAGCGTAGACTGTTTGAGACATTACTCACATGGAGGAAAGTGCGCATGGTGACTGTTGTACTCAATCCCAAATCATTTTCTGTGTTTCATCAACTCTCTGATAGTCCACAGATTACACAATGCCTCCAGATGTGCATCGGAAACTACTACTGGTCTTCCTGGGAACGATCAAAACGTAGAGTGTCTGAGACATTACGCCCATGGAGGAAAGTGCGCATGGTGCCTGTCGTATTCAATCCCGATGCTACTTCTGTATTTCATCAAAAGTCTGATAGTCCACAGATTACAGAATGCCTCCAGATGTGCATCGGAAACTACTACTGGTCTTCCAGGGAACGATCAAAGTGTAGACTGTTTGAGACATTACTCCCATGGAGGAAAGTGCTCATGGTGACTGTTGTATTCAATCCCGATGCAATTTCTGTGTTTCATCAGTACTCTGATAGTCAACAGATTACAGAATGCCTCCAGATGTGCATCGGAAACTACTACAGGTCTTCCAGGGAACGATCAAAGCGTAGACTCTTTCAGACATTACTCCCATGGAGGAAAGGGCACATGGTGACTGTTGTATTCAATACCGATGCAATTTCTGTGTTTCATCTACACTTTGAAGGTCCACGGATTACAGAATGCCTCCAGATGTGCATCGGAAACTATTACTGGTCTTCCAGGGAACGAACAAAGCGTAGACTGTTTGAAACATTGCTCCCATGGAAAAAAGTGAGCATGGTGCCTGTTGTATTCAATCCCAATACGATTTTTGTGTTTCATCAACACTCTGATAGTATAAAGATTAGTGAATGCCTCCAGATGTGCATCGGTAACTACTACTGGTCTTCAAGAGAACGATCAAAGCGTAGACTTTTTGAGAAATTCCTCCCACGGAGGAAAGTGCGCATGGTGACTCTTGTATTCAATCCCGATGCAATTTCTGTGTTTCATCAACACTCAGATTGTCCACAGATTACAGAATGCCTCAAGATGTGCATCGGAAACTGCTACTGGTCTTACAGGGAACGATGAAAGCGTTGACTGTATGAGACATTCCTCCCATGGAGGAAAGTGCGCGTGGTGATTGTTGTATTCAATCCCGATGCAATTTCTGTGTTTCGTCAACACTCTGATAGTCCACAGATTACAGAATGCCTCCAGATGTGCATCGGTAACTACTACTGGTCTTCCAGCTAACGATCAAAACGTAGACTCTTTGAGACATTACTCCCATAGAGGAAAGTGCGCATGGTGACTGTTGTATTCAATCCCGAGGCAATTTCTGTGTTTCATCTACACTTTGAAGGTCCACAGATTACAGATTGCCTCCAGATGAGCGCCGGAAACTACTACTGATCTTCCTGGGAACGATCAAAACGTAGACTGTTTCAGACACTACTGCCATGGAGGAAAGTGAGCATGGTGACTGTTGTATTCAAGCCCGATGCAATTTCTGTGTTTCATCAACACTTTGAAGGTCCACAGAGTACAGAATGCCTCCAGATGTGCATCGGAAACTTTTTCTGGTCTTCCAGGAAACGATCAAATAATAGACTGTTTGAGACATTACTCCCATGGAGGAAAGTGTGCATAGTGCCTGTTGTATTCAATCCGTATGCTATTTCTGTGTTTCATCAACATTCTGATGGTCCACAGATTACAGAATTCCTCCAGATGTGCATCGGAAACTACTTCTGGTCATCCAGGGAACGATCAAAGCGTAGACTGTTTGTGACACTACTCCCATGGTGGAAAATACGCATGGTGACTGTTGTATTCAAGCCCGATGCAATTTCTGTGTTTCATCAACACTCAGATAGTCCACAGATTACAGAATGCCTCCAGATGTGCATCGGAAACTACAACTGGTCTTCCAGGGAACGATCATAGCGTAGACTGTTTGAGAATTACTCCCATGGAGGAAAGTGTGCATGGTGACTGTTGTATTCAATCCCGATGCCATTTCTGTGTTTCATCAACACTCTGATACTCCACAGATTACAGAATATCTCCAGATGTGCATCGGAAGTTACTACTGGTCTTCCAGCGAACGATCAAAGAGTAAACGCTTTGAGACATTACTCTCATGGAGGAAAGTGCCCATGGAGACTGTTGTATTCAATCCCGATGCATTTTCTGTGTTTCATCAACACTCTGATAGACCACAGATTACAGAATGCCTTTAGACGTGCATCGGAAACTACTACTGGTCTTTCTGGGAACGATCACAGCGTAGACTGTTTGAGAAATTGCTCCCATGGAGGAAAGTGCGCATGGTGGCTGTTGTATTCAATCCCGATGCAATTTCTGTGTTTCATCAACACTTTGAAGGTCCACAGATTACAGAATGCCACCAGATGTGCATCGAAAACTACTACTGGACTTCCAGGGAACGATCAAAGCGTAGACTGTTTGAAAATTACCCCCATGGAGGAAAGTGCGAATGGTGACTGTTGTATTCAATCCCGATGCAATTTCTGTGTTTCATCAACACTCAGATAGTCCACAGATTACAGAATGTCTCCAGATGTGCATCGGAAACTACTACTGGTCTTCCAGGAAACGATCAAATAATAGAATGTTTGAGACATTACTCCCATGGAGGAAAGTGTGGATAGTGCCTGTTGTATTCAACCCCGATGCAATATCTGTGTTTCATCAACATTCTGATAGTCCACAGATTACAGAATTCCTCCAGATGTGCATCGGAAACTACTACTGGTCTTCCAGGGAACGATCAAAACGTAGACTGTCTGAGACATTACTCCCATGGAGGAAAGTGCGCATGGTGCCTGTTGTATTAAATCCCGATGCAATATCTGTGTTTCATCAACACTTTGAAAGTCAACAGAGTACAGAATGCCTCCAGATGTGCATCGGAAACTACTACTGGTCTTCCAGGGAACCATCAAAGCGTAGACTGTTAGAGACATTACTCCCATGGAGGAAAGTGCGCATGGTGACTGTTGTAATCAATCCCGATGTAATTTCTGTGTTTCATCAACACTCCGATAGTCAACAGATTACAGAATGCCTCCAGATGTGCATCGGAAGCTAACACTGGTCTTCCAGGGAACGTTCAAAGCGTAGGTTGTTTGAGACATTACTAACATGGAGGGAAGTGCGGATGGTGACTGTTGGATTCGATCCCGAAGTAATTTCTGTGTTTCATCAACACTTTGAATGTCCACAGATTATGGAATGCCTCAAGATGTGCATCGGAAACCACGTCTGGTCTTCCAGGGAACGATCAAAGAATAGACTGTTTAAGTCATTACTCCCATTGAGGAAAGTGCGCATGGTGCCTGTTGTATTCAATCCCGATGCAATTTCTGTGTTTCATCAACAGTCTGATAGTCCACAGATAGCAGAATGCCTCCAGATGTGCATCGGAAACTACTGCTGGTCTTACAGGGAACAATCAAAGCGTAGACTGTTTGAGACATTCCTCCCATGGAGGAAAGTGCGCGTGATGACTGTTGTATTCAATCCCGATGCAATTTCTGTGTTTCAACAACACTCTGATAGTCCACAGATTGCAGAATGCCCCCAGATGTGCATCGGAAACTACTACTGGTTTTCCAGGGAACGATCAAAGCGTAGTCTGATTGAGACTTTACTTTTATGGAGGAAAGTGTGCAAGGTGACATTTGTATTCAATCCCGATGCAACGTCTGTGTTTCATCAACACTCTGATAGTCCACAGATTACAGAATGCCTCCAGATGTGCATCGGAAACTACTACTGGTCTTCCAGGGAACGATCAAAACGTAGACTGTCTGAGACATTACTCCCATGGAGGAAAGTGCGCATGGTGCCTGTTGTATTCAATCCCGATGCAATTTCTGTGTTTCATCGACGCTTTGAAGGTCCACAGATTACAGAATAAATCCAGATGTGCATCGGAAACTACTACTGGTCTTCCAGCGAATGATCAAAGCGTAGACTGTTAGAGACATTACTCCCATAGAGAGAAGTGCGCATGGTGACTGTTGTATTCAATCCCGAGGCAATTTCTGTGTTTCATCAACACTTTGGAGGTCCACAGATTACAGATTGTCTCCAGATGAGCGTCGGAAACTACTACTGATCTTCCTGGGAACGATCATAGCGTAGACTGTTTGTGACACTACTCCCATGGTGGAAAATACGCATGGTGACTGTTGTATTCAAGCCCGATGCAATTTCTGTGTTTCATCAACACTCAGATAGTCCACAGATTACAGAATGCCTCCAGATGTGCATCGGAAACTACAACTGGTCTTCCAGGGAACGATCATAGCGTAGACTGTTTGAGAATTACTCCCATGGAGGAAAGTGTGCATGGTGACTGTTGTATTCAATCCCGATGCCATTTCTGTGTTTCATCAACACTCTGATACTCCACAGATTACAGAATATCTCCAGATGTGCATCGGAAGTTACTACTGGTCTTCCAGCGAACGATCAAAGAGTAAACGCTTTGAGACATTACTCTCATGGAGGAAAGTGCCCATGGAGACTGTTGTATTCAATCCCGATGCATTTTCTGTGTTTCATCAACACTCTGATAGACCACAGATTACAGAATGCCTTTAGACGTGCATCGGAAACTACTACTGGTCTTTCTGGGAACGATCACAGCGTAGACTGTTTGAGAAATTGCTCCCATGGAGGAAAGTGCGCATGGTGGCTGTTGTATTCAATCCCGACGCAATTTCTGTGTTTCTTCAACACTTTGAAGGTCCACAGATTACAGAATGCCACCAGATGTGCATCGAAAACCACTACTGGACTTCCAGGGAACGATCAAAGCGTAGACTGTTTGAAAATTACCCCCATGGAGGAAAGTGCGAATGGTGACTGTTGTATTCAATCCCGATGCAATTTCTGTGTTTCATCAACACTCTGATAGTCCACAGATTTACAGATTTCCTCCAGATGTGCATCGGAAACTACTTCTGGTCATCCAGGGAACGATCAAAGCGTAGACTGTTTGAGACATTACTCCCATGGAGGAAAGTGCGCGTGGTGACTGTTGTATTCAATCCAGATGCAATTTCTGTGTTTCATCAACACTCTGATAGTCCACAGATTACAGAATGCCTCCAGATGTGCAACGGAAACTACTACTGGTTATCCAGTGAATGAACAAAGCGTAGTCTGTTTGAGACTTTACTATTATGGAGGAAAGTGTGCATGGTGACATTTGCATTCAATCCCGATGCAACGTCTGTGTTTCATCAACACTCTGATAGTCCACAGATTACAGAATGTCTCCAGATGTGTATCGGAAACTACTACTTGTCTTCCAGGCAACGATCAAAGCGTAGACTGTTTGAGACATTACTCACATGGAGGAAAGTGCGCATGGTGACTGTTGTACTCAATCCCAAAGCATTTTCTGTGTTTCATCAACTCTCTGATAGTCCACAGATTACAGAATGCCTCCAGATGTGCATCGGAAACTACTACTGGTCTTCCTGGGAACGATCAAAACGTAGAGTGTCTGAGACATTACGCCCATGGAGGAAAGTGCGCATGGTGCCTGTCGTATTCAATCCCGATGCTACTTCTGTATTTCATCAAAAGTCTGATAGTCCACAGATTACAGAATGCCTCCAGATGTGCATCGGAAACTACTACTGGTCTTCCAGGGAACGATCAAAGTGTAGACTGTTTGAGACATTACTCCCATGGAGGAAAGTGCTCATGGTGACTGTTGTATTCAATCCCGATGCAATTTCTGTGTTTCATCAGTACTCTGATAGTCCACAGATTACAGAATGCCTCCAGATGTGCATCGGAAACTACTACAGGTCTTCCAGGGAACGATCAAAGCGTAGACTCTTTCAGACATTACTCCCATGGAGGAAAGTGCACATGGTGACTGTTGTATTCAATACCGATGCAATTTCTGTGTTTCATCTACACTTTGAAGGTCCACGGATTACAGAATGCCTCCAGATGTGCATCGGAAACTACTACTGGTCTTCCAGGGAACGAACAAAACGTAGACTGTTTGAAACATTGCTCCCATGGAAAAAAGTGAGCATGGTGCCTGTTGTATTCAATCCCAATACGATTTTTGTGTTTCATCAACACTCTGATAGTATAAAGATTAGTGAATGCCTCCAGATGTGCATCGGTAACTACTACTGGTCTTCAAGAGAACGATCAAAGCGTAGACTTTTTGAGAAATTCCTCCCACGGAGGAAAGTGAGCATGGTGACTCTTGTATTCAATCCCGATGCAATTTCTGTGTTTCATCAACACTCAGATTGTCCACAGATTACAGAATGCCTCAAGATGTGCATCGGAAACTGCTACTGGTCTTACAGGGAACGATCAAAGCGTTGACTGTTTGAGACATTCCTCCCATGGAGGAAAGTGCGCGTGGTGATTGTTGTATTCAATCCCGATGCAATTTCTGTGTTTCGTCAACACTCTGATAGTCCACAGATTA
The DNA here is from genome assembly GCF_023897955.1 of Schistocerca gregaria. NCBI lineage: Eukaryota > Metazoa > Arthropoda > Insecta > Orthoptera > Acrididae > Schistocerca > Schistocerca gregaria. The sequence goes on along the minus strand of NC_064931.1, from coordinate 1,949,553 downwards.
CAGAATGCCTCCAGATGTGGATCGGTAACTACTACTGGTCTTCCAGCTAACGATCAAAACGTAGACTCTTTGAGACATTACTCCCATAGAGGAAAGTGCGCATGGTGACTGTTGTATTCAATCCCGAGGCAATTTCTGTGTTTCATCTACACTTTGAAGGTCCACAGATTACAGATTGCCTCCAGATGAGCGCCGGAAACTACTACTGATCTTCCTGGGAACGATCAAAACGTAGACTGTTTCAGACACTACTGCCATGGAGGAAAGTGAGCATGGTGACTGTTGTATTCAAGCCCGATGCAATTTCTGTGTTTCATCAACACTTTGAAGGTCCACAGAGTACAGAATGCCTCCAGATGTGCATCGGAAACTTTTTCTGGTCTTCCAGGAAACCATCAAATAATAGACTGTTTGAGACATTACTCCCATGGAGGAAAGTGTGCATAGTGCCTGTTGTATTCAATCCGTATGCTATTTCTGTGTTTCATCAACATTCTGATGGTCCACAGATTACAGAATTCCTCCAGATGTGCATCGGAAACTACTTCTGGTCATCCAGGGAACGATCAAAGCGTAGACTGTTTGTGACACTACTCCCATGGTGGAAAATACGCATGGTGACTGTTGTATTCAAGCCCGATGCAATTTCTGTGTTTCATCAACACTCAGATAGTCCACAGATTACAGAATGCCTCCAGATGTGCATCGGAAACTACAACTGGTCTTCCAGGGAACGATCATAGCGTAGACTGTTTGAGAATTACTCCCATGGGGGAAAGTGTGCATGGTGACTGTTGTATTCAATCCCGATGCCATTTCTGTGATTCATCAACACTCTGATACTCCACAGATTACAGAATATCTCCAGATGTGCATCGGAAGTTACTACTGGTCTTCCAGCGAACGATCAAAGAGTAAACGCTTTGAGACATTACTCTCATGGAGGAAAGTGCCCATGGAGACTGTTGTATTCAATCCCGATGCATTTTCTGTGTTTCATCAACACTCTGATAGACCACAGATTACAGAATGCCTTTAGACGTGCATCGGAAACTACTACTGGTCTTTCTGGGAACGATCACAGCGTAGACTGTTTGAGAAATTGCTCCCATGGAGGAAAGTGCGCATGGTGGCTGTTGTATTCAATCCCGATGCAATTTCTGTGTTTCATCAACACTTTGAAGGTCCACAGATTACAGAATGCCACCAGATGTGCATCGAAAACTACTAGTGGACTTCCAGGGAACGATCAAAGCGTAGACTGTTTGAAAATTACCCCCATGGAGGAAAGTGCGAATGGTGACTGTCGTATTCAATCCCGATGCAATATCTGTGTTTCATCAACACTCTGATAGTCCACAGATTACAGATTTCCTCCAGATGAGCATCGGAAACTACTTCTGGTCATCCAGGGAACGATCAAAGCGTAGACTGTTAGAGACATTACTCCCATGGATGAAAGTGCGCATGGTGACTGTTGTATTCAATCCCGATGCAATTTCTGTGTTTCATCAACACTCTGATAGTCAACAGATTACAGAATGCCTCCAGATGTGCATCGGAATCTAACACTGGTCTTCCAGGGAACGATCAAAGCGTAGACTGTTTGAGACATTAGTAACATGGAGGAAAGTGCGGATGGTGACTGTTGTATTCAATCCCGATGCAATTTCTGTGTTTCATCAACACTTTGAATGTCCACAGATTATAGAATGCCTCCAGATGTGCATCGGAAACTACTTCTGGTCTTCCAGGGAACGATCAAAGAATAGACTGTTTAAGACATTACTCCCGTGGAGGGAAGTGCGCATGGTGCCTGTTGTATTCAATCCCGATGCAATTTCTGTGTTTCATCAACGGTCTGATAGTCCACAGATAACAGAATGCCTCCAGATGTGCATCGGAAACTACTTCTGGTCATCCAGGGAACGATCAAAGCGTAGACTGTTTGGGACACTACTCCTATGGAGGAAAATACGCATGGTGACTGTTGTATTCAAGCCCGATGCAATTTCTGTGTTTCATCAACACTCAGATAGTCCACAGATTACAGAGTGACTCCAGATGTGCATCGGAAACTACTACTGGTCTTCCAGGGAACGATCAAAGCGTAGACTGTTAGAGAAATTACTCCCATGGAGGAAAGTGTGCATGGTGACTGTTGTATTCAATCCCGATGCAATTTCTGTGTTTCATCAACACTCTGATAGTCAACAGATTTCAGAATGCCTCCAGATGTGCATCGGAAACTAACACTGGTCTTCCAGGGACGTTCAAAGCGTAGGCTGTTTGAGACATTACTAACATGGAGGAAAGTGCGGATGGTGACTGTTGTATTCAATCCCGATGCAATTTCTGTGTTTCATCAACACTTTGAATGTCCACAGATTATAGAATGCCTCCAGATGTGCATCGGAAACTACTTCAGGTCTTCCAGGGAACGATCAAAGAATAGACTGTTTAAGACATTACTCCCGTGGAGGGAAGTGCGCATGGTGCCTGTTGTATTCAATCCCGATGCAATTTCTGTGTTTCATCAACGGTCTGATAGTCCACAGATAACAGAATGCCTCCAGATGTGCATCGGAAACTACTACTGGTCTTAAAGGGAACGATCAAAGCGTAGACTGTTTGAGACATTCCTCCCATGGAGGAAAGTGCGCGTGGTGACTGTTGTATTCAATCCCGATGCAATTTCTGTGTTTCATCAACACTCTGATAGTCCAAAGATTTCAGAATGCCTCCAGATGTGCATCGGAAACTACTACTGGTTTTCCAGGGAACGATCAAAGCGTAGTCTGTTTGTGACTTTATTTTTATGGAGGAAAGTGTGCATGGTGACATTTGTATTCAATCCCGACGCAACTTCTGTGTATCATCAACACTCTGATAGTCCACAGATTACAGAATTCCTCCAGATGTGCATCGGAAACTACTTATGGTCATCCAGGGAACGATCAAAGCGTAGACTGTTAGAGACATTACTCCCATGGAGGAAAGTGCGCATGGTGACTGTTGTATTTAATCCCGATGCAATTTCTGTGTTTCATCAACACTCTGATAGTCAACAGATTACAGAATGCCTCCAGATGTGCATCGGAAACTAACACTGGTCTTCCAGGGAACGATCAAAGCGTAGACTGTTTCAGACATTACTCCCATGGAGGATAGTGCGCATGGTGACAGGTGTATTCAATCCCGAGGCAATTTCTGTGTTTCATCAACACTTTGAAGGTCCACAGATTACAGAAAGCCTCATGATGTGCATCGAAAACTACTACTGGACTTCCAGGGAACGATCAAAGCGTAGACTGTTTGAGAATTACCCCCATGGAGGAAAGTGCGAATGGTGACTGTTTTATTCAATCCCGATGCAATTTCTGTGTTTCATCAACACTCTGATAGTCCACAGATTACAGAATTCCTCCAGATGTGCATCGGAAACTACTTCTGGTCATCCAGGGAACGATCAAAGCGTAGACTGTTAGAGACATTACTCCCATGGAGGAAAGTGCGCATGGTGACTGTTGTATTCAATCCCGATGCAATTTCTGTGTTTCATCAACACTCTGATAGTCAACAGATTACAGAATGCCTCCAGATGTGCATCGGAAACTAACACTGGTCATCCAGGGAACGTTCAAAGCGTAGGCTGTTTGAGACATTACTAACATGGACGAAAGTGCGGATGGTGACTGTTGTATTCGATCCCGATGCAATTTCTGTGTTTCATCAACACTTTGAATGTCCACAGATTATGGAATGCCTCAAGATGTGCATCGGAAACTACTTCTGGTCTTCCAGGGAACGATCAAAGAATAGACTGTTCAAGTCATTACTTCCATGGAGGAAAGTGCGCATGGTGTCTGTTGTATACAATCCCGATGCAATTTCTGTGTTTCATCAACAGTCTGATAGTCCACAGATAACAGAATGCCTCCAGATGTGCATCGGAAACTACTACTGGTCTTACAGGGAACGATCAAAGCGTAGACTGTTTGAGACATTCCTCCCATGGAGGAAAGTGCGCGTGGTGACTGTTGTATTCAATCTCGATGCAATTTCTGTGTTTCATCAACACTCTGATAGTCCACAGTTTGCAGAATGCCTCCAGATGTGCATCGGAAACTACTACTGGTTTTCCAGGGAGCGATCAAAGCGTAGTCTGTTTGAGACATTATTTTTATGGAGGAAAGTGTGCATTGTGACATTTGTATTCAATCCCGATGCTACTTCTGTGTTTCATCAACACTCTGATAGTCCACAGATTACAGAATGCCTCCAGATGTGCATCGGTAACTACTACTGGTCTTCAAGGGAACGATCAAATTGTAGAATGTTTGAGACATTCTTCCCACGGAGGAAAGTGCGCATGGTGACTCTTGTATTCAATCCCGATGCAATTTCTGTGTTTCATCAACACTCAGATTGTCCACAGATTGCAGAATGCCTCCAGATGTGCATCGGAAACTAACACTGGTCTTCCAGGGAACGTTCAAAGCGTAGGCTGTTTGAGACATTACTAACATGGAGGAAAGTGCGGATGGTGACTGTTGTATTCACTCCAGATGCAATTTCTGTGTTTCATCAACACCTGATAGTCCACAGATTACAGAATGCCTCCAGATGTGCATCGGAAACTACTACTGGTCTTCCAGGGAACGATCAAAGCGTGGACTGTTTCAGACATTACTCCCATGGAAGAAAGTGCGCATGGTGACTGTTGTATTCAATCCCGATGCAATTTCTGTGTTTCATCAACACTCTGATTGTCAACAGATTACCGAATGCCTCCAGAAGTGCATCGGAAACTAACACTGGTCTTCCAGGGAACGTTCAAAGCGTAGGCTGTTTGAGACATTACTAACATGGAGGAAAGTGCGGATGGTGACTGTTGTATTCAATCCCGATGCAATTTCTGTGTTTCATCAACACTTTGAATGGCCACAGATTATGGAATGCTTCAAGATGTGCATCGGAAACCACTTCTGGTCTTCCAGGGAACGATCAAAGAATAGACTGTTTGAGACATTCCTCCCATGGAGGAAAGTGCGCGTGATAACTGTTGTATTCAATCCCGATGCAATTTCTGTGTTTCATCAACACTCTGATAGTCCACAGATTGCAGAATGCCCCCAGATGTGCATCGGAAACTACTACTGGTTTTCCAGTGGAACGATCAAAGCGTAGTCTGATTCAGACTTTACTTTTATGGAGGAAAGTGTGCATGGTGACTGCTGTATTCAATCCCGATGCAACGTCTGTGTTTCATCAACACTCTGATAGTCCACAGATTACAGAATGCCTCCGGATGTGCATCGGAAACTACTACTGGTTTTCCTGGGAACGATCAAAACGTAGACTGTCTGAGACATTACTCCCATTTAGGAAAGTGCGCATGGTGCCTGTTGTATACAATCCCGATGCAATTTCTGTGTTTCATCGACCCTTTGAAGGTCCACGGATTACAGAATGAATCCAGATGTGCATCGGAAACTACTACTGGTCTTCCAGGGAACGATCAAGGCGTAGACTGTTTGAAACATTGCTCCCATGGAGGAAGGTGCAGCATGGTGCCTGTTGTATTCAATCCCGATGCAGTTTCTGTGTTTCATCAACACTCTGATTGTCCAAAGATTAGTGAATGCCTCCAGATGTGCATCGGTAACTAATACTGGTCTTCAAGGGAACGATCAAATTGTAGACTGTTTGATACATTAGTAACATGGAGGAAAGTGCGGATGGTGACTGTTGTATTCAATCCCGATGCAATTTCTGTGTTTCATCAACACTCTGATAGTCAACAGATTACAGAATGCCTCCAGATGTGCATCGGAAACTAACACTGGTCTTCCAGGGAACGTTCAAAGCGTAGGCTGTTTGAGACATTACTAACATGGAAGAAAGTGCGGATGGTGACAGTTGTATTCAATCCCGATGCAATTTCTGTGTTTCATCAACACTTTGAATGTCCACAGATTATAGAATGCCTCCAGATGTGCATTGGAAACTACTTCTGGTCTTCCAGGGAACGATCAAAGAATAGACTGTTTAAGACATTACTCCCATGGAGGGAAGTGCGCATGGTGCCTGTTGTATTCAATCCCGATGCAATTTCTGTGTTTCATCAACAGTCTGATAGTCCACAGATAACAGAATGCCTCCAGATGTGCATCGGAAACTACTACTGGTCTTAAAGGGAACGATCAAAGCGTAGACTGTTTGAGACATTCCTCCCATGGAGGAAAGTGTGCATGGTGATATTTGTATTCAATCCCGATGCAACTTCTGTGTTTCATCAACACTCTGATAGTCCACAGATTACAGAATGCCTCCAGATGTGTATCGGAAACTACTACTGGTCTTCCAGGGAACGATCAAGGCGTAGACTGTTTGAGACATTACTCACATGGAGGAAAGTGCGCATGGTGAATGTTGTACTCAATCCCGATGCATTTTCTGTGTTTCATCAACTCTCTAATAGTCCACAGATTACAGAATGTCTCCAGACGTGCATCGGAAACTACTACTGGTGTTCCTGGGAACGATCAAAACGTAGACTGTCTGAAAGATTAATCCCATGGCGGAAAGTGCGCACGGTGCCTGTTGTATTCAATCCCGATTCAATTTCTGTGTTTCATCAACACTCTGATAGTCCAAAGATTAGTGAATGCCTCCAGATGTGCATCGGTAACTTCTACTGGTCTTCAAGGGAACGATCAAATTGTAGACTGTTTGAGACATTCCTCCCACGGAGGAAAGTGCGCATGGTGACTGTTGTATTCAAGCCCGATGCAATTTCTGTGTTTCATCAACACTCTGATAGTCAACAGATTACAGAATACCTCCAGATGTGCATCGGAAAATAACACTGGTCTTCCAGGGAACGTTCAAAGCGTAGGCTGTTTGAGACATTACTAACATTTAGGAAAGTGCGGATGGTGACTGTTGTATTCAAACCCGATGCAATTTCTGTGTTTCATCAACACTTTGAATGTCCACAGATTATAGAATTCCTCCAGATGTGCATCGGAAACTATTACTGGTCTTCCAGGGAACGATCAAAGCGTAAACTCTTTGAAACATTACTCCGATGGAGTAAAGTGCGCATGGGGACTGTTGTATTCAATCCCTATGCAATTTCTGTGTTTCATCAACACTCTGATAGTCCAGAGATTGCAGAATGCCCCCATATGTGCATCGGAAACTACTACTGGTTTTCCAGGGAACGATCAAAGCGTAGTCTGATTGAGACTTTACTTTTATGGAGGAAAGTGTGCAAGGTGACATTTGTATTCAATCCCGATGCAACGTCTGTGTTTCATCAACACTCTGAAAGTCCACAGATTACAGAATGCCTCCAGATGTGCATCGGAAACTACTACTGGTCTTCCTGGGAACGATCAAAACGTAGACTGTCTGAGACATTACTCCCATGGAGGAAAGTGCGCATGGTGCCTGTTGTATTCAATCCCGATGTAATTTCTGTGTTTCATCGACCCTTTGAAGGTCCACGGATTACAGAATGAATCTAGATGTGCATCGGAATTTACTACTGGTCTTCCAGGGAACGATCAAGGCGTAGACTGTTTGAAACATTGCTCCCATGGAGGAAGGTGCGCATGGTGCCTGTTGTATTCAATCCTGATGCAGTTTCTGTGTTTCATCAACACTCTGATTGTCCAAAGATTAGTGAATGCCTCCAGATGTGCATCGGTAACTACTACTGGTCTTCAATGGAACGATCAAATTGTAGACTGTTTGAGACATTAGTAACATGGAGGAAAGTGCGGATGGTGACTGTTGTATTCAATCCCGATGCAATTTCTGTGTTTCATCAACACTTTGAATGTCCACAGATTATAGAATGCCTCCAGATGTGCATTGGAAACTACTTCTGGTCTTCCAGGGAACGATCAAAGAATAGACTGTTTAAGACATTACTCCCATGGAGGGAAGTGCGCATGGTGCCTGTTGTATTCAATCCCGATGCAATTTCTGTGTTTCATCAACTGTCTGATAGTCCACAGATAAAAGAATGCCTCCAGATGTGCATCGGAAACTACTACTGGTCTTAAAGGGAACGATCAAAGCGTAGACTGTTTGAGACATTCCTCCCATGGAGGAAAGTGCGCGTGGTGAATGTTGTATTCAATCCCGATGCAATTTCTGTGTTTCATCAACACTCTGATAGTCCAAAGATTACAGAATGCATCCAGGTGTGCATCGGAAACTACTATTGGTTTTCCAGTGAACGATCAAAGCGTAGTCTATTTGTGACTTTATTTTTATGGAGGAAAGTGTGCATGGTGATATTTGTATTCAATCCCGATGCAACTTCCGTGTTTCATTAACACTCTGATAGTCCACAGATTACAGAATGCCTCCAGATGTGTATTGGAAACTACTACTGGTCTTCCAGGGAACGATCAAAGCGTAGACTGTTTGAGACATTACTCACATGGAGGAAAGTGCGCATGGTGACTGTTGTACTCAATCCCGATACATTTTCTGTGTTTCATCAATTCTCTGATAGTCCACAGATTACAGAATGTCCCCAGACGTGCATCGGAAACTACTACTGGTGTTCCTGAGAACGAACAAAACGTAGACTGTCTGAAAGATTACTCCCATGGCGGAAAGTGCGCATGGTGCCTGTTGTATTCAATCCCGATTCAATTTCTGTGTTTCATCAACACTCTGATAGTCCAAAGATTCGTGAATGCCTCCAGATGTGCATCGGTAACTTCTACTGGTCTTCAAGGGAACGATCAAATTGTAGACTGTTTGAGACATTCCTCCCACGGAGGAAAGTGCGCATGGTGACTGTTGTATTCAAGCCCGATGCTATTTCTGTGTTTCATCAACACTCAGATAGTCCACAGATTACAGAATGACTCCAGATGTGCATCGGAAACTACTACTGGTCTTCCAGGGAACGATCAAAGCGTAGACTGTTAGAGACATTACTCCCATGGAGGAAAGTGCGGATGCTGACTGTTGTATTCAATCCCGATGCAATTTCTGTGTTTCATCAACACTCTGATAGTCAACAGATTACAGAATGCCTCCAGATGTGCATCGGAAACTAACACTGGTCTTCCAGGGAACGTTCAAAGCGTAGGCTGTTTGAGACATTACTAACATTTAGGAAAGTGCGGATGGTGACTGTTGTATTCAATCCCGGTGCAATTTCTGTGTTTCATCAACACTTTGAATGTCCACAGATTATAGAATGCCTCCAGATGTGCATATGAAACTACTACTGGTCATCCAGGGAACGATCAAAGCGTAGACTGTTTGAGACACTACTCCGATGGAGGAAAGTGCGCATGGTGACTGTTGTATTCAATCCAGATGCAATTTCTGTGTTTCATCAACAGTCTGATAGACCACAGATTACAGAATTCCTCCAGATGTGCATCGGAAACTACGTCTAGTCATCCAGGGAACGATCAAAGCGTAGACTGTTTGAGACACTACTCCCATGGAGGAAAGGGCACATGGTGACTGTTTTATTCAAGCCCGATGCAATTTCTGTGTTTCATCAACATACAGATAGTCCACAGATTACAGAAGTCCTCCAGATGTGCATCGGAAACTATTACTGGTCTTCCAGGGAACGATCAGATCGTAGCCAGCTTGAGAATTACTCCCATGGTGGAAAATGCGGATGGTGACTGTTGTATTCAAACCCGATGCAATTTCTGTGTTTCATCAACACTCTGATAGTCCACAAATTACAGAATGCCTCCAGATGTGCATCGGAAACTGCTACTGGTCTTCCAGGGAACGATCAAAGCGTAAACTCTTTGAAACATTACTCCGATGGAGTGAAGTGCGCATGGGGACTGTTGTATTCAATCCCGATGCAATTTCTGTGTTTCATCAACACTCTGATAGTCCACAGATTGCAGAATGCCCCCAGATGTGCATCGGAAACTACTACTGGTTTTCCAGGGAACGATCAAAGAATAGACTGTTTAAGACATTCCTCCCATGGAGGAAAGTGCGCGTGGTGACTGTTGTTTTCAATCCCGATGCAATTTCAGTGTTTCATCAACACTCTGATAGTCCAAAGATTACAGAATGCATCCAGGTGTGCATCGGAAACTACTACTGGTCTTCCAGGGAACGATCAAAGCGTAGTCTGTTTGTGACTTTATTTTTATGGAGGAAAGTGTGCATGGTGACATTTGTATTCAATCCCGATGCAACTTCTGTGTTTCATCAACACTCTGATAGTCCACAGATTACAGAATGCCTCCAGATGTGTATCGGAAACTACTACTGGTCTTCCAGGGAACGATCAAGGCGTAGACTGTTTGAAACATTGCTCCCATGGAGGAAGGTGCAGCATGGTGCCTGTTGTATTCAATCCCGATGCAGTTTCTGTGTTTCATCAACACTCTGATTGTCCAAAGATTAGTGAATGCCTCCAGATGTGCATCGGTAACTAATACTGGTCTTCAAGGGAACGATCAAATTGTAGACTGTTTGAGACATTAGTAACATGGAGGAAAGTGCGGATGGTGACTGTTGTATTCAATCCCGATGCAATTTCTGTGTTTCATCAACACTCTGATAGTCAACAGATTACAGAATGCCTCCAGATGTGCATCGGAAACTAACACTGGTCTTCCAGGGAACGTTCAAAGCGTAGGCTGTTTGAGACATTACTAACATGGAAGAAAGTGCGGATGGTGACAGTTGTATTCAATCCCGATGCAATTTCTGTGTTTCATCAACACTTTGAATGTCCACAGATTATAGAATGCCTCCAGATGTGCATTGGAAACTACTTCTGGTCTTCCAGGGAACGATCAAAGAATAGACTGTTTAAGACATTACTCCCATGGAGGGAAGTGCGCATGGTGCCTGTTGTATTCAATCCCGATGCAATTTCTGTGTTTCATCAACAGTCTGATAGTCCACAGATAACAGAATGCCTCCAGATGTGCATCGGAAACTACTACTGGTCTTAAAGGGAACGATCAAAGCGTAGACTGTTTGAGACATTCCTCCCATGGAGGAAAGTGTGCATGGTGATATTTGTATTCAATCCCGATGCAACTTCTGTGTTTCATCAACACTCTGATAGTCCACAGATTACAGAATGCCTCCAGATGTGTATCGGAAACTACTACTGGTCTTCCAGGGAACGATCAAGGCGTAGACTGTTTGAGACATTACTCACATGGAGGAAAGTGCGCATGGTGAATGTTGTACTCAATCCCGATGCATTTTCTGTGTTTCATCAACTCTCTAATAGTCCACAGATTACAGAATGTCTCCAGACGTGCATCGGAAACTACTACTGGTGTTCCTGGGAACGATCAAAACGTAGACTGTCTGAAAGATTAATCCCATGGCGGAAAGTGCGCACGGTGCCTGTTGTATTCAATCCCGATTCAATTTCTGTGTTTCATCAACACTCTGATAGTCCAAAGATTAGTGAATGCCTCCAGATGTGCATCGGTAACTTCTACTGGTCTTCAAGGGAACGATCAAATTGTAGACTGTTTGAGACATTCCTCCCACGGAGGAAAGTGCGCATGGTGACTGTTGTATTCAAGCCCGATGCAATTTCTGTGTTTCATCAACACTCTGATAGTCAACAGATTACAGAATACCTCCAGATGTGCATCGGAAAATAACACTGGTCTTCCAGGGAACGTTCAAAGCGTAGGCTGTTTGAGACATTACTAACATTTAGGAAAGTGCGGATGGTGACTGTTGTATTCAAAACCCGATGCAATTTCTGTGTTTCATCAACACTTTGAATGTCCACAGATTATAGAATTCCTCCAGATGTGCATCGGAAACTATTACTGGTCTTCCAGGGAACGATCAAAGCGTAAACTCTTTGAAACATTACTCCGATGGAGTAAAGTGCGCATGGGGACTGTTGTATTCAATCCCTATGCAATTTCTGTGTTTCATCAACACTCTGATAGTCCAGAGATTGCAGAATGCCCCCATATGTGCATCGGAAACTACTACTGGTTTTCCAGGGAACGATCAAAGCGTAGTCTGATTGAGACTTTACTTTTATGGAGGAAAGTGTGCAAGGTGACATTTGTATTCAATCCCGATGCAACGTCTGTGTTTCATCAACACTCTGAAAGTCCACAGATTACAGAATGCCTCCAGATGTGCATCGGAAACTACTACTGGTCTTCCTGGGAACGATCAAAACGTAGACTGTCTGAGACATTACTCCCATGGAGGAAAGTGCGCATGGTGCCTGTTGTATTCAATCCCGATGCAATTTCTGTGTTTCATCGACCCTTTGAAGGTCCACGGATTACAGAATGAATCTAGATGTGCATCGGAATTTACTACTGGTCTTCCAGGGAACGATCAAGGCGTAGACTGTTTGAAACATTGCTCCCATGGAGGAAGGTGCGCATGGTGCCTGTTGTATTCAATCCTGATGCAGTTTCTGTGTTTCATCAACACTCTGATTGTCCAAAGATTAGTGAATGCCTCCAGATGTGCATCGGTAACTACTACTGGTCTTCAATGGAACGATCAAATTGTAGACTGTTTGAGACATTAGTAACATGGAGGAAAGTGCGGATGGTGACTGTTGTATTCAATCCCGATGCAATTTCTGTGTTTCATCAACACTTTGAATGTCCACAGATTATAGAATGCCTCCAGATGTGCATTGGAAACTACTTCTGGTCTTCCAGGGAACGATCAAAGAATAGACTGTTTAAGACATTACTCCCATGGAGGGAAGTGCGCATGGTGCCTGTTGTATTCAATCCCGATGCAATTTCTGTGTTTCATCAACTGTCTGATAGTCCACAGATAAAAGAATGCCTCCAGATGTGCATCGGAAACTACTACTGGTCTTAAAGGGAACGATCAAAGCGTAGACTGTTTGAGACATTCCTCCCATGGAGGAAAGTGCGCGTGGTGAATGTTGTATTCAATCCCGATGCAATTTCTGTGTTTCATCAACACTCTGATAGTCCAAAGATTACAGAATGCATCCAGGTGTGCATCGGAAACTACTATTGGTTTTCCAGTGAACGATCAAAGCGTAGTCTATTTGTGACTTTATTTTTATGGAGGAAAGTGTGCATGGTGATATTTGTATTCAATCCCGATGCAACTTCCGTGTTTCATTAACACTCTGATAGTCCACAGATTACAGAATGCCTCCAGATGTGTATTGGAAACTACTACTGGTCTTCCAGGGAACGATCAAAGCGTAGACTGTTTGAGACATTACTCACATGGAGGAAAGTGCGCATGGTGACTGTTGTACTCAATCCCGATACATTTTCTGTGTTTCATCAACTCTCTGATAGTCCACAGATTACAGAATGTCCCCAGACGTGCATCGGAAACTACTACTGGTGTTCCTGAGAACGAACAAAACGTAGACTGTCTGAAAGATTACTCCCATGGCGGAAAGTGCGCATGGTGCCTGTTGTATTCAATCCCGATTCAATTTCTGTGTTTCATCAACACTCTGATAGTCCAAAGATTCGTGAATGCCTCCAGATGTGCATCGGTAACTTCTACTGGTCTTCAAGGGAACGATCAAATTGTAGACTGTTTGAGACATTCCTCCCACGGAGGAAAGTGCGCATGGTGACTGTTGTATTCAAGCCCGATGCTATTTCTGTGTTTCATCAACACTCAGATAGTCCACAGATTACAGAATGACTCCAGATGTGCATCGGAAACTACTACTGGTCTTCCAGGGAACGATCAAAGCGTAGACTGTTAGAGACATTACTCCCATGGAGGAAAGTGCGGATGCTGACTGTTGTATTCAATCCCGATGCAATTTCTGTGTTTCATCAACACTCTGATAGTCAACAGATTACAGAATGCCTCCAGATGTGCATCGGAAACTAACACTGGTCTTCCAGGGAACGTTCAAAGCGTAGGCTGTTTGAGACATTACTAACATTTAGGAAAGTGCGGATGGTGACTGTTGTATTCAATCCCGGTGCAATTTCTGTGTTTCATCAACACTTTGAATGTCCACAGATTATAGAATGCCTCCAGATGTGCATATGAAACTACTACTGGTCATCCAGGGAACGATCAAAGCGTAGACTGTTTGAGACACTACTCCGATGGAGGAAAGTGCGCATGGTGACTGTTGTATTCAATCCAGATGCAATTTCTGTGTTTCATCAACATACAGATAGTCCACAGATTACAGAAGTCCTCCAGATGTGCATCGGAAACTACTACTGGTCTTCCAGGGAACGATCAAAGCGTAGACTGCTTGAGAATTACTCCCATGGTGGAAAATGCGGATGGTGACTGTTGTATTCAAACCCGATGCAATTTCTGTGTTTCATCAACACTCTGATAGTCCACAAATTACAGAATGCCTCCAGATGTGCATCGGAAACTGCTACTGGTCTTCCAGGGAACGATCAAAGCGTAAACTCTTTGAAACATTACTCCGATGGAGTGAAGTGCGCATGGGGACTGTTGTATTCAATCCCGATGCAATTTCTGTGTTTCATCAACACTCTGATAGTCCACAGATTGCAGAATGCCCCCAGATGTGCATCGGAAACTACTACTGGTTTTCCAGGGAACGATCAAAGAATAGACTGTTTAAGACATTCCTCCCATGGAGGAAAGTGCGCGTGGTGACTGTTGTTTTCAATCCCGATGCAATTTCAGTGTTTCATCAACACTCTGATAGTCCAAAGATTACAGAATGCATCCAGGTGTGCATCGGAAACTACTACTGGTCTTCCAGGGAACGATCAAAGCGTAGTCTGTTTGTGACTTTATTTTTATGGAGGAAAGTGTGCATGGTGACATTTGTATTCAATCCCGATGCAACTTCTGTGTTTCATCAACACTCTGATAGTCCACAGATTACAGAATGCCTCCAGATGTGTATCGGAAACTACTACTGGTCTTCCAGGGAACGATCAAAGCGTAGACTGTTTGAGACATTACTCACATGGAGGAAAGTGCGCATGGTGACTGTTGTACTCAATCCCGATGCATTTTCTGTGTTTCATCAACTCTCTGATAGTCCACAGATTACAGAATGTCTCCAGACGTGCATCGGAAACTACTACTGGTGTTCCTGGGAACGATCAAAACGTAGACTGTCTGAAAGATTACTCCCATGGCGGAATGTGCGCATGGTGCCTGTTGTATTCAATCCCGATTCAATTTCTGTGTTTCATCAACACTCTGATAGTCCAAAGATTAGTGAATGCCTCCAGATGTGCATCGGTAACTTCTACTGATCTTCAAGTGAACGATCAAATTGTAGACTGTTTGAGACATTCCTCCCACGGAGGAAAGTGCGCATGGTGACTGTTGTATTCAAGCCCGATGCAATATCTGTGTTTCATCAACACTCAGATAGTCCACAGATTATAGAATGACACCAGATGTGCATCGGAAAATACTACTGGTCTTCCAGGGAACGATCAAAGCGTAGACTGATAGAGACATTACTCCCATGGAGGAAAGTGCGCATGGTGACTGTTGTATTCAATCCCGAAGCAAATTTCAGTGTTTCATCAACACTCTGATAGTCAACAGATTACAGAATGCCTCCAGATGTGCATCGGAAACTAACACTGGTCTTCCAGGGAACGTTCAAAGCGTAGGCTGTTTGAGACATTACTAACATTTAGGAAAGTGCGGATGGTGACTGTTGTATTCAATCCCGAGGCAATTTCTGTGTTTCATCAACACTTTGAAGGTCCACAGATTACAGATTGTCTCCAGATGAGCGTCGGAAACTACTACTGATCTTCCTGGTTACGATCAATACGTAGACTGTTTGAGAATTACTTCCATGGAGGAAAGAGCGCATGGTAACTGTTGTATTCAATCCCTATGCCATATCTGTGTTTCTTCAACACTCTGATAGTCCACAGATTACAGAATGCCTCCAGATGTGTATAAGAAACTACTACTGGTCATCCAGGGAACGATCAAAGCGTAGACTGTTCGAGACATTACTCCCATGGAGGAAAGTGCGCATGGTGACTGTTGTATTCAATCTCGATGCAATTTCAGTGTTTCATCAACAGTCTGATACTTCACAGATTACAGAATTCCTCCAGATGTGCATCGAAAACTACTACTGGTCTTCCAGGGAACAATCAAAGCGTAGACTGTTTGAGACATTACTCCCATGAAGGAAAGTGCGCATGGTGACTGTTGTATTCAATCCCGATGCAATTTCTGTGTTTCATCAACACTCTGATAGTCCACAGATCACAGAATGCCGCCAGATGTGCATCGGAAACTACTTATGGTCTTCCAGGGTAGATCGAAGAATAGACTGTTTGAGACATTACTCCCATGGAGGAAAGGGGGCATGGTGCCTGTTGTATTCAATCCCAATGCAATTTCTGTGTTTCATCAACAGTCTGATAGTCCGCAGATTACAGAATGCCTCAAGATGTGCATCGGAAACAACTACTGGTCTTCCAGGGAACGATCTAAGCGTAGTCTGTTTGAGACATTACTCCCATGGAGGAAAGTGCGCATGGTGACTGTTGTATTCAATCCCGATGCTATTTCTGTGTTTCATCAACACTCAGATTGTCCACAGATTACAGAATGCCTCACGATGTGCATCGGAAACTACTACTGGTCTTCCAGCGAATGATCAAAGCGTAGACTGTTAGAGACATTACTCCCATGGAGGAAAGTGCGCATGGTGACTGTTGTATTCAAACGCGATGCAATTTCTGTGTTTCATCAACACTCTGATAGTACACAAATTACAGAATGCCTCCAGATGTGCATCGGTAACTACTACTGGTCTTCCAGGTCACGATCAAAACGTAGACTCTTTGAGACATTACTCCCATGGAGGAAAGTGCGCATGGTGACTGTTGTATTCAATCCCGAGGCAAATTCTGTGTTTCATCAACACTTTGAAGGTCCACAGATTACGGATTGTTTCCAGATGTGCATCGGTAACTACTACTGGTCTTCCAGGTAACGATCAAGACGTAGACACTTTGAGACATTACTCCCATAGAGGAAAGTGCGCATGGTGACTGTTGTATTCAATCCCGAGGCAAATTCTGTGTTTCATCAACACTTTGAAGGTCCACAGATTACAGATTGTCTCCAGATGAGCGTCGGAAACTACTACTGACCTTCCTGGGAACGATCAAAACGTAGACTGTTTGAGACACTACTCCCATGGAGGAAAGTGCGCATGGTGACTGCTGTATTCAATCCCGATCCATTTTCTGTGTTTCATCAACACTCTGATAGTCCACAGATTACAGAATGCCTCCAGATGTGCATCGGAAACTACTACTGGTTTTCCAGGGAACGATCAAAGCGTAGTCTGTTTGAGACTTTACTTTTATGGAGGAAAGTGTGCATGGTGACATTTGTATTCAATCCCGATGCAACTTCTGTGTTTCATCAACACTCTGATAGTCCACAGATTACAGAATGCCTCCAGATGTGTATCGGAAACTACTACTGGTCTTCCAGGGAACGATCAAAGCGTAGACTGTTTGAGACATTACTCACATGGAGAAATGTGCGCATGGTGCCTGTTGTACTCAATCCCGATGCATTTTCTGCGTTTCATCAACTCTCTGATAGTCCACAGATTACAGAATGTCTCCCGATGTGCATCGGAAACAACTACTGGTCTTCCAGGGAACGATCAAAGCGTAGTCTGTTTGAGACATTACTCCCATGGAGGAAAGTGCGCATGGTGACTGTTGTATTCAATCCCGATGCTATATCTGTGTTTCATCAACACTCAGATTGTCCACAGATTACAGAATGCCTCCAGATGTGCATCGGAAACTACTACTGGTCTTCCAGCGAATGATCAAAGCGTAGACTGTTAGAGACATTACTCCCATGGAGGAAAGTGCGCATGGTGACTGTTGTATTCAAACCCGATGCAATTTCTGTGTTTCATCAACACTCTGATAGTCCACAAATTACAGAATGCCTCCAGATGTGCATCGGTAACTACTACTGGTCTTCCAGGTCACGATCAAAACGTAGACTCTTTGAGACATTACTCCCATAGAGGAAAGTGCGCATGGTGACTGTTGTATTCAATCCCGAGGTAAATTCTGTGTTTCATCAACACTTTGAATGTCAACAGATTACAGATTGTTTCCAGATGAGCGTCGGAAACTACTACTAATCTTCTTGGTTACGATCAAATCGTAGACTGTTTGAGAATTACTTCGATGGAGGAAAGAGCGCATGGTAACTGTTGTATTCAATCCCGATGCAATTTCTGTGTTTCATCAACACTCTGATAGTCCACAGATTACAGAATGCCTCCAGATGTGCATATGAAACTACTACTGGTCATCCAGGGAACGATCAAAGCGTAGACTGTTTGAGACACTACTCCCATGGAGCAAAGTGCGCATGGTGACTGTTGTATTCAATCCCGATGCAATTTCTGTGTTTCATCAACAGTCGGATAATCCACAGATTCAGAATTCCTCCAGTTGTGCATCGGAAACTATTATTGTCATCCAGGGAACGATCAAAGCGTAGTCTGTTTAAGTAATTACTCCCATGGAGGAAAGTGCGCATGGTGACTGTTGTATTCAATCCCGATGCAATTTCTGTGTTTCATCAACACTCTGATAGTCCACAGATTACAGAATGCCTCCAGATGTGCATCGGAAACTACTACTGGTCTTCCAGGGAACAATCAAAGCGTAGCCTGTTTGAGACATTACTCCCATGGAGGAAAGTGCGCATGGTGATTGTTGTATTCAATCCCGATGCAATATCTGTGTTTCATCAACACTCTGATAGTCCACAGATTACAGAATGCCTCCAGATGTGCATCGGAAACTACTTCTGGTCTTCCAGGGTAGATAAAAGAATAGACTGTTTGAGACATTACTCCCATGGAGGAAAGGGGGCAGGGTGCCTGTTGTATTCAACCCCGATGCAATTTGTGTGTTTCATCAACAGTCTGATAGTCCACAGATTACAGAATGCCTCCAGATGTGCATCGTAAATTGCTACTGGTCTTCCAGGGAACGATCAAAGCGTAGACTGTTTCAGACATTACTCCCATGGAGGAAACTGCGCATTGTGATTGTTGTATTCAATCCCGATGCAATTTCTGTGTTTCATCAACACTCTGATAGTCCACAGATTACAGAATGCTTCCAGATGTGCAACGGAAACTACTTCTGAGCTTCCTGGGAACGATCACAGCGTAGAATGTTTGAGACATTACTCCCATGGAGGAAAGTGCGCATGGTGACTGTTATATTCAATACCGATGACATTTCAGTGTTTCATCGACACTTTGAAGGTCCACGGATTACAGAATGCCTATAGATGTGCATCGGAAACTACTACTGGTCTTCCAGGGAACGATCAAGGCATAGACTGTTTGAAACATTGCTCCCATGGAGGAAAGTGTGCATGGTGACTGTTGTATTCAATCCCGATGCATTTTCTGTGTTTCATCAACACTCTGATAGTCCACAGATTACAGAATTCATCCAGATGTGCATCGGAAACTACTACGGGTCTTCCAGGGAACGATCAGACCGTAGCCTGCTTGAGAATTACTCCCATGATGGAATGTGCGGATGGTGACTGTTGTATTCACTTCTGATGCAATATCAGTGTTACATCAACACTTTGAAGGTCCACAGATAAAGAATGACTCCAGATGTGCATCGGAAACTACTACTGGTCTTCCAGGGAACGATCAAAACGTAAACTCTTTGAGACAATACTCAACTTGAGGAAAGTGCTCATGGGGACTGTTGTATTCAATCCCGATGCAATTTCTGTGTTTCATCAACACTCTGATACTCCACAGATTACAGCATGTCTCCAGATATGCATCGGAAACTACTACTGGTCTTCCAGGGAACGATCAAAACGTAGACTGTTTGAGAATTACTCCCATGGATTGAAGTGCGCATGGTGACTGTTGTATTCAATCGCGATGCAATTTCTGTGTTTCATCAACACTCAGATTGTCCACAGATTGCAGAATGCCTCCAGATGTGCATCGGAAACTAACACTGGTCTTCCAGGGAACGTTCAAAGCGTAGGCTGTTTGAGACATTACTAACATGGAGGAAAGTGCGGATGGTGACTGTTGTATTCACTCCAGATGCAATTTCTGTGTTTCATCAACACCTGATAGTCCACAGATTACAGAATGCCTCCAGATGTGCATCGGAAACTACTACTGGTCTTCCAGGGAACGATCAAAGCGTGGACTGTTTCAGACATTACTCCCATGGAAGAAAGTGCGCATGGTGACTGTTGTATTCAATCCCGATGCAATTTCTGTGTTTCATCAACACTCTGATTGTCAACAGATTACCGAATGCCTCCAGAAGTGCATCGGAAACTAACACTGGTCTTCCAGGGAACGTTCAAAGCGTAGGCTGTTTGAGACATTACTAACATGGAGGAAAGTGCGGATGGTGACTGTTGTATTCAATCCCGATGCAATTTCTGTGTTTCATCAACACTTTGAATGGCCACAGATTATGGAATGCTTCAAGATGTGCATCGGAAACCACTTCTGGTCTTCCAGGGAACGATCAAAGAATAGACTGTTTGAGACATTCCTCCCATGGAGGAAAGTGCGCGTGATAACTGTTGTATTCAATCCCGATGCAATTTCTGTGTTTCATCAACACTCTGATAGTCCACAGATTGCAGAATGCCCCCAGATGTGCATCGGAAACTACTACTGGTTTTCCAGTTGGAACGATCAAAGCGTAGTCTGATTCAGACTTTACTTTTATGGAGGAAAGTGTGCATGGTGACTGCTGTATTCAATCCCGATGCAACGTCTGTGTTTCATCAACACTCTGATAGTCCACAGATTACAGAATGCCTCCGGATGTGCATCGGAAACTACTACTGGTTTTCCTGGGAACGATCAAAACGTAGACTGTCTGAGACATTACTCCCATTTAGGAAAGTGCGCATGGTGCCTGTTGTATTCAATCCCGATGCAATTTCTGTGTTTCATCGACCCTTTGAAGGTCCACGGATTACAGAATGAATCCAGATGTGCATCGGAAACTACTACTGGTCTTCCAGGGAACGATCAAGGCGTAGACTGTTTGAAACATTGCTCCCATGGAGGAAGGTGCAGCATGGTGCCTGTTGTATTCAATCCCGATGCAGTTTCTGTGTTTCATCAACACTCTGATTGTCCAAAGATTAGTGAATGCCTCCAGATGTGCATCGGTAACTAATACTGGTCTTCAAGGGAACGATCAAATTGTAGACTGTTTGAGACATTAGTAACATGGAGGAAAGTGCGGATGGTGGTTGTTGTATTCAATCCCGATGCAATTTCTGTGTTTCATCAACACTCTGATAGTCAACAGATTACAGAATGCCTCCAGATGTGCATCGGAAACTAACACTGGTCTTCCAGGGAACGTTCAAAGCGTAGGCTGTTTGAGACATTACTAACATGGAAGAAAGTGCGGATGGTGACAGTTGTATTCAATCCCGATGCAATTTCTGTGTTTCATCAACACTTTGAATGTCCACAGATTATAGAATGCCTCCAGATGTGCATTGGAAACTACTTCTGGTCTTCCAGGGAACGATCAAAGAATAGACTGTTTAAGACATTACTCCCATGGAGGGAAGTGCGCATGGTGCCTGTTGTATTCAATCCCGATGCAATTTCTGTGTTTCATCAACAGTCTGATAGTCCACAGATAACAGAATGCCTCCAGATGTGCATCGGAAACTACTACTGGTCTTAAAGGGAACGATCAAAGCGTAAACTCTTTGAAACATTACTCCGATGGAGTAAAGTGCGCATGGGGACTGTTGTATTCAATCCCTATGCAATTTCTGTGTTTCATCAACACTCTGATAGTCCAGAGATTGCAGAATGCCCCCATATGTGCATCGGAAACTACTACTGGTTTTCCAGGGAACGATCAAAGCGTAGTCTGATTGAGACTTTACTTTTATGGAGGAAAGTGTGCAAGGTGACATTTGTATTCAATCCCGATGCAACGTCTGTGTTTCATCAACACTCTGAAAGTCCACAGATTACAGAATGCCTCCAGATGTGCATCGGAAACTACTACTGGTCTTCCTGGGAACGATCAAAACGTAGACTGTCTGAGACATTACTCCCATGGAGGAAAGTGCGCATGGTGCCTGTTGTATTCAATCCCGATGCAATTTCTGTGTTTCATCGACCCTTTGAAGGTCCACGGATTACAGAATGAATCTAGATGTGCATCGGAAACTACTACTGGTCTTCCAGGGAACGATCAAGGCGTAGACTGTTTGAAACATTGCTCCCATGGAGGAAGGTGCGCATGGTGCCTGTTGTATTCAATCCTGATGCAGTTTCTGTGTTTCATCAACACTCTGATTGTCCAAAGATTAGTGAATGCCTCCAGATGTGCATCGGTAACTACTACTGGTCTTCAATGGAACGATCAAATTGTAGACTGTTTGAGACATTAGTAACATGGAGGAAAGTGCGGATGGTGACTGTTGTATTCAATCCCGATGCAATTTCTGTGTTTCATCAACACTTTGAATGTCCACAGATTATAGAATGCCTCCAGATGTGCATTGGAAACTACTTCTGGTCTTCCAGGGAACGATCAAAGAATAGACTGTTTAAGACATTACTCCCATGGAGGGAAGTGCGCATGGTGCCTGTTGTATTCAATCCCGATGCAATTTCTGTGTTTCATCAACTGTCTGATAGTCCACAGATAAAAGAATGCCTCCAGATGTGCATCGGAAACTACTACTGGTCTTAAAGGGAACGATCAAAGCGTAGACTGTTTGAGACATTCCTCCCATGGAGGAAAGTGCGCGTGGTGAATGTTGTATTCAATCCCGATGCAATTTCTGTGTTTCATCAACACTCTGATAGTCCAAAGATTACAGAATGCATCCAGGTGTGCATCGGAAACTACTATTGGTTTTCCAGTGAACGATCAAAGCGTAGTCTATTTGTGACTTTATTTTTATGGAGGAAAGTGTGCATGGTGATATTTGTATTCAATCCCGATGCAACTTCCGTGTTTCATTAACACTCTGATAGTCCACAGATTACAGAATGCCTCCAGATGTGTATTGGAAACTACTACTGGTCTTCCAGGGAACGATCAAAGCGTAGACTGTTTGAGACATTACTCACATGGAGGAAAGTGCGCATGGTGACTGTTGTACTCAATCCCGATACATTTTCTGTGTTTCATCAACTCTCTGATAGTCCACAGATTACAGAATGTCCCCAGACGTGCATCGGAAACTACTACTGGTGTTCCTGGGAACGAACAAAACGTAGACTGTCTGAAAGATTACTCCCATGGCGGAAAGTGCGCATGGTGCCTGTTGTATTCAATCCCGATTCAATTTCTGTGTTTCATCAACAGTCTGATACTTCACAGATTACAGAATTCCTCCAGATGTGCATCGGAAACTACTTCTAGTCATCCAGGGAACGATCAAAGCGTAGACTGTTTGAGACACTACTCCCATGGAGGAAAGGGCACATGGTGACTGTTTTATTCAAGCCCGATGCAATTTCTGTGTTTCATCAACATACAGATAGTCCACAGATTACAGAATTCCTCCAGATGTGCATCGGAAACTATTACTGGTCTTCCAGGGAACGATCAGATCGTAGCCTGCTTGAGAATTACTCCCATGGTAGAAAATGCGGATGGTGACTGTTGTATTCAAACCCGATGCAATTTCTGTGTTTCATCAACACTCTGATAGTCCACAAATTACAGAATGCCTCCAGATGTGCATCGGAAACTGCTACTGGTCTTCCAGGGAACGATCAAAGCGTAAACTCTTTGAAACATTACTCCGATGGAGTGAAGTGCATATGGGGACTGTTGTATTCAATCCCGATGAAATTTCTGTGTTTCATCAACACTCTGATAGTCCACAGATTGCAGAATGCCCCCAGATGTGCATCGGAAACTACTACTGGTTTTCCAGGGAACGATCAAAGAATAGACTGTTTAAGACATTCCTCCCATGGAGGAAAGTGCGCGTGGTGACTGTTGTTTTCAATCCCGATGCAATTTCAGTGTTTCATCAACACTCTGATAGTCCAAAGATTACAGAATGCATCCAGGTGTGCATCGGAAACTACTACTGGTCTTCCAGGGAACGATCAAAGCGTAGTCTGTTTGTGACTTTATTTTTATGGAGGAAAGTGTGCATGGTGACATTTGTATTCAATCCCGATGCAACTTCTGTGTTTCATCAACACTCTGATAGTCCACAGATTACAGAATGCCTCCAGATGTGTATCGGAAACTACTACTGGTCTTCCAGGGAACGATCAAAGCGTAGACTGTTTGAGACATTACTCACATGGAGGAAAGTGCGCATGGTGACTGTTGTACTCAATCCCGATGCATTTTCTGTGTTTCATCAACTCTCTGATAGTCCACAGATTACAGAATGTCTCCAGACGTGCATCGGAAACTACTACTGGTGTTCCTGGGAACGATCAAAACGTAGACTGTCTGAAAGATTACTCCCATGGCGGAATGTGCGCATGGTGCCTGTTGTATTCAATCCCGATTCAATTTCTGTGTTTCATCAACACTCTGATAGTCCAAAGATTAGTGAATGCCTCCAGATGTGCATCGGTAACTTCTACTGATCTTCAAGTGAACGATCAAATTGTAGACTGTTTGAGACATTCCTCCCACGGAGGAAAGTGCGTATGGTGACTGTTGTATTCAAGCCCGATGCAATATCTGTGTTTCATCAACACTCAGATAGTCCACAGATTATAGAATGACTCCAGATGTGCATCGGAAACTACTACTGGTCTTCCAAGGAACGATCAAAGCGTAGACTGATAGAGACATTACTCCCATGGAGGAAAGTGCGCATGGTGACTGTTGTATTCAATCCCGAAGCAAATTTCAGTGTTTCATCAACACTCTGATAGTCAACAGATTACAGAATGCCTCCAGATGTGCATCGGAAACTAACACTGGTCTTCCAGGGAACGTTCAAAGCGTAGGCTGTTTGAGACATTACTAACATTTAGGAAAGTGCGGATGGTGACTGTTGTATTCAATCCCGAGGCAATTTCTGTGTTTCATCAACACTTTGAAGGTCCACAGATTACAGATTGTCTCCAGATGAGCGTCGGAAACTACTACTGATCTTCCTGGTTACGATCAATACGTAGACTGTTTGAGAATTACTTCCATGGAGGAAAGAGCGCATGGTAACTGTTGTATTCAATCCCTATGCCATATCTGTGTTTCTTCAACACTCTGATAGTCCACAGATTACAGAATGCCTCCAGATGTGCATATGAAACTACTACTGGTCATCCAGGGAACGATCAAAGCGTAGACTGTTCGAGACATTACTCCCATGGAGGAAAGTGCGCATGGTGACTGTTGTATTCAATCTCGATGCAATTTCAGTGTTTCATCAACAGTCTGATACTTCACAGATTACAGAATTCCTCCAGATGTGCATCGGAAACTACTACTGGTCTTCCAGGGAACAATCAAAGCGTAGACTGTTTGAGACATTACTCCCATGAAGGAAAGTGCGCATGGTGACTGTTGTATTCAATCCCGATGCAATTTCTGTGTTTCATCAACACTCTGATAGTCCACAGATCACAGAATGCCGCCAGATGTGCATCTGAAACTACTTATGGTCTTCCAGGGTAGATCGAAGAATAGACTGTTTGAGACATTACTCCCATGGAGGAAAGGGGGCATGGTGCCTGTTGTATTCAATCCCAATGCAATTTCTGTGTT
Organism: Schistocerca gregaria; assembly: GCF_023897955.1. Taxonomy (NCBI): domain Eukaryota; kingdom Metazoa; phylum Arthropoda; class Insecta; order Orthoptera; family Acrididae; genus Schistocerca; species Schistocerca gregaria. The sequence goes on along the minus strand of NC_064931.1, from coordinate 1,923,772 downwards.
TCATCAACAGTCTGATAGTCCGCAGATTACAGAATGCCTCCAGATGTGCATCGGAAACAACTACTGGTCTTCCAGGGAACGATCAAAGCGTAGTCTGTTTGAGACATTACTCCCATGGAGGAAAGTGCGCATGGTGACTGTTGTATTCAATCCCGATGCTATTTCTGTGTTTCATCAACACTCAGATTGTCCACAGATTACAGAATGCCTCACGATGTGCATCGGAAACTACTACTGGTCTTCCAGCGAATGATCAAAGCGTAGACTGTTAGAGACATTACTCCCATGGAGGAAAGTGCGCATGGTGACTGTTGTATTCAAACGCGATGCAATTTCTGTGTTTCATCAACACTCTGATAGTACACAAATTACAGAATGCCTCCAGATGTGCATCGGTAACTACTACTGGTCTTCCAGGTCACGATCAAAACGTAGACTCTTTGAGACATTACTCCCATGGAGGAAAGTGCGCATGGTGACTGTTGTATTCAATCCCGAGGCAAATTCTGTGTTTCATCAACACTTTGAAGGTCCACAGATTACGGATTGTTTCCAGATGAGCGTCGGAAACTACTACTGATCTTCGTGGTTACGATCAAATCGTAGACTGTTTGAGAATTACTTCCATGGAGGAAAGAGCGCATGGTAACTGTTGTATTCAATCCCGATGCAATTTCTGTGTTTCATCAACACTCTGATAGTCCACAGATTACAGAATGCCTCCAGATGTGCATATGAAACTACTACTGGTCATCCAGGGAACGATCAAAGCGTAGACTGTTTGAGACACTACTCCCATGGAGCAAAGTGCGCATGGTGACTGTTGTATTCAATCCCGATGCAATTTCTGTGCTTCGTCAACACTCTGATAGTCCACAGATTACAGAATGCCTCCAGATGTGCATCGGAAACTACTTCTGGTCTTCCAGGGTAGATCAAAGAATAGACTGTTTGAGACATTACTCCCAAGGAGGAAAGGGGGCATGGTGCCTGTTGTATGCAACCCCGATGCAATTTCTGTGTTTCATCAACAGTCTGATAGTCCACAGATTACAGAATGCCTCCAGATGTGCATCGGTAACTACTACTGGTCTTCCAGGTAACGATCAAGACGTAGACACTTTGAGACATTACTCCCATAGAGGAAAGTGCGCATGGTGACTGTTGTATTCAATCCCGAGGCAAATTCTGTGTTTCATCAACACTTTGAAGGTCCACAGATTACAGATTGTCTCCAGATGAGCGTCGGAAACTACTACTGACCTTCCTGGGAACGATCAAAACGTAGACTGTTTGAGACACTACTCCCATGGAGGAAAGTGCGCATGGTGACTGCTGTATTCAATCCCGATCCAATTTCTGTGTTTCATCAACACTCTGATAGTCCACAGATTACAGAATGCCTCCAGATGTGCATCGGAAACTACTACTGGTTTTCCAGGGAACGATCAAAGCGTAGTCTGTTTGAGACTTTACTTTTATGGAGGAAAGTGTGCATGGTGACATTTGTATTCAATCCCGATGCAACTTCTGTGTTTCATCAACACTCTGATAGTCCACAGATTACAGAATGCCTCCAGATGTGTATCGGAAACTACTACTGGTCTTCCAGGGAACGATCAAAGCGTAGACTGTTTGAGACATTACTCACATGGAGAAATGTGCGCATGGTGCCTGTTGTACTCAATCCCGATGCATTTTCTGCGTTTCATCAACTCTCTGATAGTCCACAGATTACAGAATGTCTCCCGATGTGCATCGGAAACAACTACTGGTCTTCCAGGGAACGATCAAAGCGTAGTCTGTTTGAGACATTACTCCCATGGAGGAAAGTGCGCATGGTGACTGTTGTATTCAATCCCGATGCTATTTCTGTGTTTCATCAACACTCAGATTGTCCACAGATTACAGAATGCCTCCAGATGTGCATCGGAAACTACTACTGGTCTTCCAGCGAATGATCAAAGCGTAGACTGTTAGAGACATTACTCCCATGGAGGAAAGTGCGCATGGTGACTGTTGTATTCAAACCCGATGCAATTTCTGTGTTTCATCAACACTCTGATAGTCCACAAATTACAGAATGCCTCCAGATGTGCATCGGTAACTACTACTGGTCTTCCAGGTCACGATCAAAACGTAGACTCTTTGAGACATTACTCCCATAGAGGAAAGTGCGCATGGTGACTGTTGTATTCAATCCCGAGGTAAATTCTGTGTTTCATCAACACTTTGAATGTCAACAGATTACAGATTGTTTCCAGATGAGCGTCGGAAACTACTACTAATCTTCTTGGTTACGATCAAATCGTAGACTGTTTGAGAATTACTTCGATGGAGGAAAGAGCGCATGGTAACTGTTGTATTCAATCCCGATGCAATTTCTGTGTTTCATCAACACTCTGATAGTCCACAGATTACAGAATGCCTCCAGATGTGCATATGAAACTACTACTGGTCATCCAGGGAACGATCAAAGCGTAGACTGTTTGAGACACTACTCCCATGGAGCAAAGTGCGCATGGTGACTGTTGTATTCAATCCCGATGCAATTTCTGTGTTTCATCAACAGTCGGATAATCCACAGATTCAGAATTCCTCCAGTTGTGCATCGGAAACTATTATTGTCATCCAGGGAACGATCAAAGCGTAGTCTGTTTGAGAAATTACTCCCATGGAGGAAAGTGCGCATGGTGACTGTTGTATTCAATCCCGATGCTATTTCTGTGTTTCATCAACACTCTGATAGTCCACAGATTACAGAATGCCTCCAGATGTGCATCGGAAACTACTACTGGTCTTCCAGGGAACAATCAAAGCGTAGCCTGTTTGAGACATTACTCCCATGGAGGAAAGTGCGCATGGTGATTGTTGTATTCAATCCCGATGCAATATCTGTGTTTCATCAACACTCTGATAGTCCACAGATTACAGAATGCCTCCAGATGTGCATCGGAAACTACTTCTGGTCTTCCAGGGTAGATAAAAGAATAGACTGTTTGAGACATTACTCCCATGGAGGAAAGGGGGCAGGGTGCCTGTTGTATTCAACCCCGATGCAATTTGTGTGTTTCATCAACAGTCTGATAGTCCACAGATTACAGAATGCCTCCAGATGTGCATCGTAAATTGCTACTGGTCTTCCAGGGAACGATCAAAGCGTAGACTGTTTCAGACATTACTCCCATGGAGGAAACTGCGCATTGTGATTGTTGTATTCAATCCCGATGCAATTTCTGTGTTTCATCAACACTCTGATAGTCCACAGATTACAGAATGCTTCCAGATGTGCAACGGAAACTACTTCTGAGCTTCCTGGGAACGATCACAGCGTAGAATGTTTGAGACATTACTCCCATGGAGGAAAGTGCGCATGGTGACTGTTATATTCAATACCGATGACATTTCAGTGTTTCATCGACACTTTGAAGGTCCACGGATTACAGAATGCCTATAGATGTGCATCGGAAACTACTACTGGTCTTCCAGGGAACGATCAAGGCATAGACTGTTTGAAACATTGCTCCCATGGAGGAAAGTGCGCATGGTGACTATTGTATTCAATCCCGATGCATTTTCTGTGTTTCATCAACACTCTGATAGTCCACAGATTACAGAATTCATCCAGATGTGCATCGGAAACTACTACGGGTCTTCCAGGGAACGATCAGACCGTAGCCTGCTTGAGAATTACTCCCATGATGGAATGTGCGGATGGTGACTGTTGTATTCACTTCTGATGCAATATCAGTGTTACATCAACACTTTGAAGGTCCACAGATAAAGAATGACTCCAGATGTGCATCGGAAACTACTACTGGTCTTCCAGGGAACGATCAAAACGTAAACTCTTTGAGACAATACTCAACTTGAGGAAAGTGCTCATGGGGACTGTTGTATTCAATCCCGATGCAATTTCTGTGTTTCATCAACACTCTGATACTCCACAGATTACAGCATGTCTCCAGATATGCATCGGAAACTACTACTGGTCTTCCAGGGAACGATCAAAACGTAGACTGTTTGAGAATTACTCCCATGGATTGAAGTGCGCATGGTGACTGTTGTATTCAATCGCGATGCAATTTCTGTGTTTCATCAACACTCTGAGAGTCCACAGATTACAGAATGCCACCAGATGTGCATCGGAAACAAGTACTGGTCTTCCAGGGAACGATCAAAGCGTAGTCTGTTTGAGACATTACTCCCATGGAGGAAAGTGCGCATGGTGACTGTTGTATTCAATCCCGATGCTATTTCTGTGTTTCATCAACACTCAGATTGTCCACAGATTACAGAATGCCTCCAGATGTGCATCGGAAACTACTACTGGTCTTCCAGCGAATGATCAAAGCGTAGACTGTTAGAGACATTACTCCCATGGAGGAAAGTGCGCATGGTGACTGTTGTATTCAAACCCGATGCAATTTCTGTGTTTCATCAACACTCTGATAGTCCACAAATTACAGAATGCCTCCAGATGTGCATCAATAACTGCTACTGGTCTTCCAGGGCATGACCAAAACGTAGACTCTTTGAGACATTACTCCCATAGAGGAAAGTGCGCATGGGGACTGTTGTATTCAATCCCGAGGCAATTTATGTGTTTCATCGACACTTTGAAGGTCCACGGATTACAGAATGCCTCCAGATGTGCATCTGAAACTAATACTGGTCTTCCAGGGAACGACCAAAGCGTAGACTGTTTGAAACATTGCTCCCATGGAGGAAAGTGCGCATGTTGACTGTTGTATTCAATCCCGATGCATTTTCTGTGTTTCATCAACACTCTGATAGTCCACAGATTACAGAATGCCTCCAGATGCGCATCGTAAATTGCTACTGGTCTTCCAGGGAACGATCAAAGCGTAGACTGTTTCAGACATTACTCCTATGGAGGAAACTGCGCATTGTAATTGTTGTATTCAATCCCGATGCAATTTCTGTGTTTCATCGACACTTTGAAGGTCCACGGATTACAGAATGCCTCCAGATGTGCATCGGAAACTACTACTGGTTTTCCAGGGAACGATCAAAGCGTAGACTGTTTGAAACATTGCTCCCATGGAGGAAAGTGCGCATGGTGACTGTTGTATTCAATCCCGAGGCAATTTCTGTGTTTCATCAACACTTTGAAGATCCACAGATTACAGATTGTCTCCAGATGAGCGTCGGAAACTACTACTGATCTTCCTTGTTACGATCAGAACGTAGACTGTTTGAGAATTACTTCCATGGAGGAAAGAGCGCATGGTAACTGTTGTATTCAATCCCGATGCAATATCTGTGTTTCTTCAACACTCTGATAGCCCACAGATTACAGAATGCCTCCAGATGTGCATATGAAACTACTACTGATCATCCAGGGAACGATCAAAGCGTAGACTGTTTGAGACATTACTCCCATGGAGGAAAGTGCGCATGGTGACTGTTGTATTCAATCCCGATGCAATTTCAGTGTTTCATCAACAGTCTGATAGTCCACAGGTTACATAATTCCTCCAGATGTGCATCGGAAACTACTACTGGTCTTCCAGGGAACAATCAAAGCGTAGACTGTTTGAGACATTACTCCCATGGAGGAAAGTGCGCATGGTGACTGTTGTATTCAATCCCGATGCAATTTCTATGTTTCATCAACACTCTGATAGTCCACAGATTACAGAATGCCGCCAGATGTGCATCGGAAACTACTTCTGGTCTTCCAGGGTAGATCAAAGAATAGACTGTTTGAGACATTACTCCCATGGAGGAAAGGGGGCATGGTGCCTGTTGTATTCAATCCCAATGCAATTTCTGTGTTTCATCAACAGTCTGATAGTCCGCAGATTACAGAATGCCTCCAGATGTGCATCGTAAACTGCTACTGGTCTTCCAGGGAACGATCAAAGCGTAGACTGTTTCAGACATTACTCCAATGGAGGAAACAGCGCATTGTGATTGTTGTATTCAATCCCGAGGCAATTTCTGTGTTTCATCAACACTTTGATGGTCCACAGATTACAGATTGCCTCCAGATGAGCGTCGGAAACTACTACTGATCTTCCTGGGAACGATCAAATCGTAGACTGTTTGAGAATTACTTCCATGGAGGAAAAAGCGCATGGTAACTGTTGTATTCAATCCCGATGCAATTTCTGTGTTTCATCAACACTCTAATAGTCCACAGATTACAGAATGCCTCGAGATGTGCATCGGAAACTACTACTGGTCTTCCAGAGAACGATCAAAACGTAGACTGTTAGAGACATTACTTCCATGGAGGAAAGAGCGCATGGTAACTGTTGTATTCAATCCCGTAGCAATTTCTGTGTTTCATCAACACTCTGATAGTCCACAAATTACAGAATGCCTCCAGATGTGCATCGGTAACTACTACTGGTCTTCCAGCGAATGATCAAAACGTAGACTGTTAGAGACATTACTCCCATGGAGGAAAGTGCGCATGGTGACTGTTATATTCAAACCCGATGCAATTTCTGCGTATCATCAACACTCTGATAGTCCACAAATTACAGAATGCCTCCAGATGTGCATCGGTAACTACTACTCGTCTTCCAGGGAACGATCAAGACATAGACTCTTTGAGACATTACTCCCATAGAGGAAAGTGCGCATGGTGACTGTTGTATTCAATCCCGAGGCAATTTCTGTGTTTCATCAACACATTGAAGGTCCACAGAGTGCAGAATGCCTCCAGATGTGCATCGTAAACTTTTTCTGGTCTTCCAGGAAAATATCAAATAATAGACTGTGTGAGACATTACTCCCATGGAGGAAAGTGTGCATAGTGCCTGTTGTATTCAATCCCGATGCAATTTCTGTGTTTCATCAACATTCTGATAGTCCACAGATTACAGAATTCCTCCAGATGTGCATCGGAAACTACTTCTGGTCATCCAGGGAACGATCAAAGCGTAGACTGTTTGGGACACTACTCCCATGGAGTAAAATACGCATGGTGACTGTTGTATTCAAGCCCGATGCAATTTCTGTGTTTCATCAACACTCAGATAGTCCACAGATTACAGAATGACTCCAGATGTGCATCGGAAACTACTACTGGTCTTCCAGGGAACGATCAAAGCGTAGACTGTTAGAGACATTACTCCCATGGAGGAAAGTGCGCATGGTGACTGTTGTATTCAATCCCGATGCAATTTCTGTGTTTCATCAACACTCTGATAGTCAACAGATTACAGAATGCCTCCAGATGTGCATCGGAAACTAACACTGGTCTTCCAGGGAACGTTCAAAGCGTAGGCTGTTTGAGACATTACTAACATGGAGGAAAGTGCGGATGGTGACTGTTGTATTCAATCCCGATGCAATTTCTGTGTTTCATCAACAATTTGAATGTCCACAGATTATAGAATGCCTCCAGATGTGCATTGGAAACTACTTCTGGTCTTCCAGGGAACGATCAAAGAATAGACTGTTTAAGACATTCCTCCCATGGAGGAAAGTGCGCGTGGTGACTGTTGTTTTCAATCCCGATGCAATTTCAGTGTTTCATCAACACTCTGATAGTCCAAAGATTACAGAATGCATGCAGGTGTGCATCGGAAACTACTACTGGTCTTCCAGGGAACGATCAAAGCGTAGTCTGTTTGTGACATTACTCACATGGAGGAAAGTGCGCATGGTGACTGTTGTACCCAATCCCGATGCATTTTCTGTGTTTCATCAACTCTCTGATAGTCCACAGATTACAGAATGTCTCCAGACGTGCATCGGAAACTACTACTGGTGTTCCTGGGAACGATCAAAACGTAGACTGTCTGAAAGATTACTCCCATGGCGGAAAGTGCGCATGGTGCCTGTTGTATTCAATCCCGATTCAATTTCTGTGTTTCACCAACTCTCTGATAGTCCACAGATAACAGAATGTCTCCAGATGTGCATCGGAAACAACTACTGGTCTTCCAGGGAACGATCAAAGCGTAGTCTGTTTGAGACATTACTCCCATGGAGGAAAGTGCGCATGGTGACTGTTGTATTCAATTCCGATGCTATTTCTGTGTTTCATCAACACTCAGATTGTCCACAGATTACAGAATGCCTCCAGATGTGCATCGGTAACTTCTACTGGTCTTCAAGGGAACGATCAAATTGTAGACTGTTTGAGACATTCCTCCCACGGAGGAAAGTGCGCATGGTGACTGTTGTATTCAAGCCCGATGCAATTTCTGTGTTTCATCAACACTCAGATAGTCCACAGATTACAGAATGACTCCAGATGTGCATCGGAAACTACTACTGGTCTTCCAGGGAACGATCAAAGCGTAGACTGATAGAGACATTACTCCCATGAAGGAAAGTGCGCATGGTGACTGTTGTATTCAATCCCGATGCAATTTCTGTGTTTCATCAACACTCTGATAGTCAACAGATTACAGAATGCCTCCAGATGTGCATCGGAAACTAACACTGGTCTTCCAGGGAACGTTCAAAGCGTAGGCTGTTTGAGACATTACTAACATTTAGGAAAGTGCGGATGGTGACTGTTGTATTCAATCCCGAGGCAATTTCTGTGTTTCATCAACACTTTGAAGGTCCACAGATTACAGATTGTCTCCAGATGTGCATCGGAAAATACTACTGGTTTTCCAGGGAACGATCAAAGCGTAGTCTGTGTGAGACTTTACTTTTATGGAGGAAAGTGTGCTTGGTGACATTTGTATTCAATCCCGATGCAACTTCTGTGTTTCATCAACACTCTGATAGTCCACAGATTACAGAATGCCTCCAGAAGTGTATCGGAAACTACTACTGGTCTTCCAGGAACGATCAAAGCGTAGACTGTTTGAGACATTACTCACATGGAGGAATGTGCGCATGGTGACTGTTGTACTCAATCCCAATGCATTTTCTGTGTTTCATCAACTCTCTGATAGTCCACAGATTACAGAATGACTCCAGATGTGCATCGGAAACTACTACTGGTCTTCCAGGGAACGATCAAAGCGTAGACTGTTAGAGACATTACTCCCATGGAGGAAAGTGCGCATGGTGACTGTTGTATTCAATCCCGATGCAATTTCTGTGTTTCATCAACACTCTGATAGTCAACAGATTACAGAATGCCTCCAGATGTGCATCGGAAACTAACACTGGTCTTCCAGGGAACGTTCAAAGCGTAGGCTGTTTGAGACATTACTAACATGGAGGAAAGTGCGGATGGTGACTGTTGTATTCAATCCCGATGCAATATCTGTGTTTCATCAACACTTTGAATGTCCAAAGATTATAGAATGCCTCCAGATGTGCATTGGAAACTACTTCTGGTCTTCCAGGGAACGATCAAAGAATAGACTGTTTAAGACATTCCTCCCATGGAGGAAAGTGCGCGTGGTAACTGTTGTTTTCAAACCCGATGCAATTTCAGTGTTTCATCAACACTCTGATAGTCCAAAGATTACAGAATGCATCCAGGTGTGCATCGGAAACTACTACTGGTCTTCCAGGGAACGATCAAAGCGTAGTCTGTTTGTGACATTACTCACATGGAGGAAAGTGCGCATGGTGACTGTTGTACTCAATCACGATGCATTTTCTGTGTTTCATCAACTCTCTGATAGTCCACAGATTACAGAATGTCTCCAGACGTGCATCGGAAACTACTACTGGTGTTCCTGGGAACGATCAAAACGTAGACTGTCTGAAAGATTACTCCCATGGCGGAAAGTGCGCATGGTGCCTGTTGTATTCAATCCCGATTCAATTTCTGTGTTTCATCAACACTCTGATAGTCCAAAGATTAGTGAATGCCTCCAGATGTGCATCGGTAACTTCTACTGGTCTTCAAGGGAACGATCAAATTGTAGACTGTTTGAGACATTCCTCCCACGGAGCAAAGTGCGCATGGTGACTGTTGTATTCAAGCCCGATGCAATTTCTGTGTTTCATCAACACTCAGATAGTCCACAGATTACAGAATGACTCCAGATGTGCATCGGAAACTACTACTGGTCTTCCAGGGAACGATCAAAACGTAGACTGATAGAGACATTACTCCCATGGAGGAAAGTGCGCATGGTGACTGTTGTATTCAATCCCGATGCAATTTCTGTGTTTCATCAACACTCTGATAGTCAACAGATTAGAGAATGCCTCCAGATGTGCATCGGAAACTAACACTGGTCTTCCAGGGAACGTTCAAAGCGTAGGCTGTTTGAGACATTACTAACATTTAGGAAAGTGCGGATGGTGACTGTTGTATTCAATCCCGAGGCAATTTCTGTGTTTCATCAACACTTTGAAGGTCCACAGATTACAGATTGTCTCCAGATGAGCGTCGGAAACTACTACTGATCTTCCTGGTTACGATCAATACGTAGACTGTTTGAGAATTACTTCCATGGAGGAAAGAGCGCATGGTAACTGTTGTATTCAATCCCTATGCCATATCTGTGTTTCTTCAACACTCTGATAGTCCACAGATTACAGAATGCCTCCAGATGTGCATATGAAACTACTACTGGTCATCCAGGGAACGATCAAAGCGTAGACTGTTCGAGACATTACTCCCATGGAGGAAAGTGCGCATGGTGACTGTTGTATTCAATCCCGATGCAATTTCAGTGTTTCATCAACAGTCTCATACTTCACAGATTACAGAAATCCTCCAGATGTGCATCGGAAACTACTACTGGTCAGCCAGGGAACAATCAAAGCGTAGACTGTTTGAGACATTACTCCCATGAAGGAAAGTGCGCATGGTGACTGTTGTATTCAATCCCGATGCAATTTCTGTGTTTCATCAACACTCTGATAGTCCACAGATTACAGAATGCCGCCAGATGTGCATCGGAAACTACGTCTGGTCCTCCAGGGTAGATCGAAGATTAGACTGTTTGAGACATTACTCCCATGGAGGAAAGGGGGCATGGTGCCTGTTGTATTCAATCCCAATGCAATTTCTGTGCTTCATCAACAGTTTGATAGTCCGCAGATTACAGAATGCCTCAAGATGTGCATCGTAAACTGCTACAGGTCTTCCAGGGAACGATCAAAGCGTAGACTGTTTCAGACATTACTCCCATGGAGGAAACTGCGCATTGTGATTGTTGTATTCAATCCCGAGGCAATTTCTGTGTTTCATCAACACTTTGAAGGTCCACAGATTACAGATTGTCTCCAAATGATCGTCGGAAACTACTACTGATCATCCTGGGAACGATCGAAACGTAGACTGTTTGAGAATTACTTCCATGGAGGAAAAAGCGCATGGTAACTGTTGTATTCAATCCCGATGCAATTTCTGTGTTTCATCAACACTCTGATAGTCCACAGATTAGAGATTGCCTCGAGATGTGCATCGGAAACTACTACTGGTCTTCCAGAGAACGATCAAAGCGTAGACTGTTAGAGACATTACTTTCATGGAGGAAAGAGCGCATGGCAACTGTTGTATTCAATCCCGTAGCAATTTCTGTGTTTCATCAACACTCTGATAGTCCACAAATTACAGAATGCCTCCAGATGTGCATCGGTAACTACTACTGGTCTTCCAGCGAATGATCAAAGCGTAGACTGTTAGAGACATTACTCCCATGGAGGAAAGTGCGCATGGTGACTGTTATATTCAAACCCGATGCAATTTCTGTGTTTCATCAACACTCTGATAGTCCACAAATTACAGAATGCCTCGAGATGTGCATCGGTAACTACTACTGATCTTCCTGGGAACGATCAAAACGTAGACTGTTTGAGACACTACTCCCATGGAGGAAAGTGCGCATGGTGACTGTTGTATTCAATCCCGATGCAATTTCTGTGTTTCATCAACACTCTGATGGTCCACAGATTACAGAATGCCTCCAGATGTGCATCGGAAACTACTACTGGTTTTCCAGGGAACGATCAAAGCGTAGTCTGTTTGAGACTTTACTTTTATGGAGGAAAGTGTGCATGGTGACATTTGTATTCAATCCCGATGCAACTTCTGTGTTTCATCAACACTCTGATAGTCCACAGATTACAGAATGCCTCCAGATGTGTATCGGAAACTACTACTGGTCTTCCAGGGAACGATCAAAGCGTAGACTGTTTGAGACATTACTCACATGGAGGAATGTGCGCATGGTGACTGTTGTACTCAATCCCGATGCATTTTCTGTGTTTCATCAACTCTCTGATAGTCCACAGATAACAGAATGTCTCCAGATGTGCATCGGAAACAACTACTGGTCTTCCAGGGAACGATCAAAGCGTAGTCTGTTTGAGACATTACTCCCATGGAGGAAAGTGCGCATGGTGACTGTTGTATTCAATCCCGATGCAATTTCTGTGTTTCATCAACACTCTGATAGTCAACAGATTACAGAATGCCTCCAGATGTGCATCGGAAACTAACACTGGTCTTCCAGGGAACGTTCAAAGCGTAGGCTGTTTGAGACATTACTAATATTTAGGAAAGTGCGGATGGTGACTGTTGTATTCAATCCCGAGGCAATTTCTGTGTTTCATCAACACTTTGAAGGTCCACAGATTACAGAATGCCTCCAGATGTGCATTGGAAACTACTTATGGACTTCTAGGGAACGATCAAAGAATAGACTGTTTAAGACATTCCTCCCATGGAGGAAAGTGCGCGTGGTGACTGTTGTTTTCAATCCCGATGCAATTTCAGTGTTTCATCAACACTCTGATAGTCCAAAGATTACAGAATGCATCCAGGTGTGCATCGGAAACTACTACTGGTCTTCCAGGGAACGATCAAAGCGTAGTCTGTTTGTGACATTACTCACATGGAGGAAAGTGCGCATGGTGACTGTTGTACTCAATCCCGATGCATTTTCTGTGTTTCATCAACTCTCTGATAGTCCACAGATTACAGAATGTCTCCAGACGTGCATCGGAAACTACTACTGGTGTTCCTGGGAACGATCAAAACGTAGACTGTCTGAAAGATTACTCCCATGGCGGAAAGTGCGCATGGTGCCTGTTGTATTCAATCCCGATTCAATTTCTGTGTTTCATCAACACTCTGATAGTCCAAAGATTAGTGAATGCCTCCAGATGTGCATCGGTAACTTCTACTGGTCTTCAAGGGAACGATCAAATTGTAGACTGTTTGAGACATTCCTCCCACGGAGGAAAGTGCGCATGGTGACTGTTGTATTCAAGCCCGATGCAATTTCTGTGTTTCATCAACACTCAGATAGTCCACAGATTACAGAATGACTCCAGATGTGCATCGGAAACTACTACTGGTCTTCCAGGGAACGATCAAAACGTAGACTGATAGGGACATTACTCCCATGGAGGAAAGTGCGCATGGTGACTGTTGTATTCAATCCCGATGCAATTTCTGTGTTTCATCAACACTCCGATAGTCAACAGATTACAGAATGCCTTCAGATGTGCATCGGAAACTAACACTGGTCTTCCAGGGAACGTTCAAAGCGTAGGCTGTTTGAGACATTACTAACATTTAGGAAAGTGCGGATGGTGACTGTTGTATTCAATCCCGAGGCAATTTCTGTGTTTCATCAACACTTTGAAGGTCCACAGATTACAGATTGTCTCCAGATGAGCGTCGGAAACTACTACTGATCTTCCTGGTTACGATCAATACGTAGACTGTTTGAGAATTACTTCCATGGAGGAAAGAGCGCATGGTAACTGTTGTATTCAATCCCTATGCCATATCTGTGTTTCTTCAACACTCTGATAGTCCACAGATTACAGAATGCCTCCAGATGTGCATATGAAACTACTACTGGTCATCCAGGGAACGATCAAAGCGTAGACTGTTCGAGACATTACTCCCATCGAGGAAAGTGCGCATGGTGACTGTTGTATTCAATCCCGATGCAATTTCAGTGTTTCATCAACTCTCTGATAGTCCACAGATTACAGAATGACTCCAGATGTGCATCGGAAACTACTACTGGTCTTCCAGGGAACGATCAAAGCGTAGACTGTTAGAGACATTACTCCCATGGAGGAAAGTGCGCATGGTGACTGTTGTATTCAATCCCGATGCAATTTCTGTGTTTCATCAACACTCTGATAGTCAACAGATTACAGAATGCCTCCAGATGTGCATCGGAAACTAACACTGGTCTTCCAGGGAACGTTCAAAGCGTAGGCTGTTTGAGACATTACTAACATGGAGGAAAGTGCGGATGGTGACTGTTGTATTCAATCCCGATGCAATATCTGTGTTTCATCAACACTTTGAATGTCCAAAGATTATAGAATGCCTCCAGATGTGCATTGGAAACTACTTCTGGTCTTCCAGGGAACGATCAAAGAATAGACTGTTTAAGACATTCCTCCCATGGAGGAAAGTGCGCGTGGTAACTGTTGTTTTCAAACCCGATGCAATTTCAGTGTTTCATCAACACTCTGATAGTCCAAAGATTACAGAATGCATCCAGGTGTGCATCGGAAACTACTACTGGTCTTCCAGGGAACGATCAAAGCGTAGTCTGTTTGTGACATTACTCACATGGAGGAAAGTGCGCATGGTGACTGTTGTACTCAATCACGATGCATTTTCTGTGTTTCATCAACTCTCTGATAGTCCACAGATTACAGAATGTCTCCAGACGTGCATCGGAAACTACTACTGGTGTTCCTGGGAACGATCAAAACGTAGACTGTCTGAAAGATTACTCCCATGGCGGAAAGTGCGCATGGTGCCTGTTGTATTCAATCCCGATTCAATTTCTGTGTTTCATCAACACTCTGATAGTCCAAAGATTAGTGAATGCCTCCAGATGTGCATCGGTAACTTCTACTGGTCTTCAAGGGAACGATCAAATTGTAGACTGTTTGAGACATTCCTCCCACGGAGCAAAGTGCGCATGGTGACTGTTGTATTCAAGCCCGATGCAATTTCTGTGTTTCATCAACACTCAGATAGTCCACAGATTACAGAATGACTCCAGATGTGCATCGGAAACTACTACTGGTCTTCCAGGGAACGATCAAAACGTAGACTGATAGAGACATTACTCCCATGGAGGAAAGTGCGCATGGTGACTGTTGTATTCAATCCCGATGCAATTTCTGTGTTTCATCAACACTCTGATAGTCAACAGATTAGAGAATGCCTCCAGATGTGCATCGGAAACTAACACTGGTCTTCCAGGGAACGTTCAAAGCGTAGGCTGTTTGAGACATTACTAACATTTAGGAAAGTGCGGATGGTGACTGTTGTATTCAATCCCGAGGCAATTTCTGTGTTTCATCAACACTTTGAAGGTCCACAGATTACAGATTGTCTCCAGATGAGCGTCGGAAACTACTACTGATCTTCCTGGTTACGATCAATACGTAGACTGTTTGAGAATTACTTCCATGGAGGAAAGAGCGCATGGTAACTGTTGTATTCAATCCCTATGCCATATCTGTGTTTCTTCAACACTCTGATAGTCCACAGATTACAGAATGCCTCCAGATGTGCATATGAAACTACTACTGGTCATCCAGGGAACGATCAAAGCGTAGACTGTTCGAGACATTACTCCCATGGAGGAAAGTGCGCATGGTGACTGTTGTATTCAATCCCGATGCAATTTCAGTGTTTCATCAACAGTCTGATACTTCACAGATTACAGAAATCCTCCAGATGTGCATCGGAAACTACTACTGGTCAGCCAGGGAACAATCAAAGCGTAGACTGTTTGAGACATTACTCCCATGAAGGAAAGTGCGCATGGTGACTGTTGTATTCAATCCCGATGCAATTTCTGTGTTTCATCAACACTCTGATAGTCCACAGATTACAGAATGCCGCCAGATGTGCATCGGAAACTACGTCTGGTCCTCCAGGGTAGATCGAAGATTAGACTGTTTGAGACATTACTCCCATGGAGGAAAGGGGGCATGGTGCCTGTTGTATTCAATCCCAATGCAATTTCTGTGCTTCATCAACAGTTTGATAGTCCGCAGATTACAGAATGCCTCCAGATGTGCATCGTAAACTGCTACAGGTCTTCCAGGGAACGATCAAAGCGTAGACTGTTAGAGACATTACTTTCATGGAGGAAAGAGCGCATGGCAACTGTTGTATTCAATCCCGTAGCAATTTCTGTGTTTCATCAACACTCTGATAGTCCACAAATTACAGAATGCCTCCAGATGTGCATCGGTAACTACTACTGGTCTTCCAGCGAATGATCAAAGCGTAGACTGTTAGAGACATTACTCCCATGGAGGAAAGTGCGCATGGTGACTGTTATATTCAAACCCGATGCAATTTCTGTGTTTCATCAACACTCTGATAGTCCACAAATTACAGAATGCCTCGAGATGTGCATCGGTAACTACTACTGATCTTCCTGGGAACGATCAAAACGTAGACTGTTTGAGACACTACTCCCATGGAGGAAAGTGCGCATGGTGACTGTTGTATTCAATCCCGATGCAATTTCTGTGTTTCATCAACACTCTGATGGTCCACAGATTACAGAATGCCTCCAGATGTGCATCGGAAACTACTACTGGTTTTCCAGGGAACGATCAAAGCGTAGTCTGTTTGAGACTTTACTTTTATGGAGGAAAGTGTGCATGGTGACATTTGTATTCAATCCCGATGCAACTTCTGTGTTTCATCAACACTCTGATAGTCCACAGATTACAGAATGCCTCCAGATGTGTATCGGAAACTACTACTGGTCTTCCAGGGAACGATCAAAGCGTAGACTGTTTGAGACATTACTCACATGGAGGAATGTGCGCATGGTGACTGTTGTACTCAATCCCGATGCATTTTCTGTGTTTCATCAACTCTCTGATAGTCCACAGATAACAGAATGTCTCCAGATGTGCATCGGAAACAACTACTGGTCTTCCAGGGAACGATCAAAGCGTAGTCTGTTTGAGACATTACTCCCATGGAGGAAAGTGCGCATGGTGACTGTTGTATTCAATCCCGATGCAATTTCTGTGTTTCATCAACACTCTGATAGTCAACAGATTACAGAATGCCTCCAGATGTGCATCGGAAACTAACACTGGTCTTCCAGGGGACGTTCAAAGCGTAGGCTGTTTGAGACATTACTAATATTTAGGAAAGTGCGGATGGTGACTGTTGTATTCAATCCCGAGGCAATTTCTGTGTTTCATCAACACTTTGAAGGTCCACAGATTACAGAATGCCTCCAGATGTGCATTGGAAACTACTTATGGTCTTCTAGGGAACGATCAAAGAATAGACTGTTTAAGACATTCCTCCCATGGAGGAAAGTGCGCGTGGTGACTGTTGTTTTCAATCCCGATGCAATTTCAGTGTTTCATCAACACTCTGATAGTCCAAAGATTACAGAATGCATCCAGGTGTGCATCGGAAACTACTACTGGTCTTCCAGGGAACGATCAAAGCGTAGTCTGTTTGTGACATTACTCTCATGGAGGAAAGTGCGCATGGTGACTGTTGTACTCAATCCCGATGCATTTTCTGTGTTTCATCAACTCTCTGATAGTCCACAGATTACAGAATGTCTCCAGACGTGCATCGGAAACTACTACTGGTGTTCCTGGGAACGATCAAAACGTAGACTGTCTGAAAGATTACTCCCATGGCGGAAAGTGCGCATGGTGCCTGTTGTATTCAATCCCGATTCAATTTCTGTGTTTCATCAACACTCTGATAGTCCAAAGATTAGTGAATGCCTCCAGATGTGCATCGGTAACTTCTACTGGTCTTCAAGGGAACGATCAAATTGTAGACTGTTTGAGACATTCCTCCCACGGAGGAAAGTGCGCATGGTGACTGTTGTATTCAAGCCCGATGCAATTTCTGTGTTTCATCAACACTCAGATAGTCCACAGATTACAGAATGACTCCAGATGTGCATCGGAAACTACTACTGGTCTTCCAGGGAACGATCAAAACGTAGACTGATAGGGACATTACTCCCATGGAGGAAAGTGCGCATGGTGACTGTTGTATTCAATCCCGATGCAATTTCTGTGTTTCATCAACACTCCGATAGTCAACAGATTACAGAATGCCTTCAGATGTGCATCGGAAACTAACACTGGTCTTCCAGGGAACGTTCAAAGCGTAGGCTGTTTGAGACATTACTAACATTTAGGAAAGTGCGGATGGTGACTGTTGTATTCAATCCCGAGGCAATTTCTGTGTTTCATCAACACTTTGAAGGTCCACAGATTACAGATTGTCTCCAGATGAGCGTCGGAAACTACTACTGATCTTCCTGGTTACGATCAATACGTAGACTGTTTGAGAATTACTTCCATGGAGGAAAGAGCGCATGGTAACTGTTGTATTCAATCCCTATGCCATATCTGTGTTTCTTCAACACTCTGATAGTCCACAGATTACAGAATGCCTCCAGATGTGCATATGAAACTACTACTGGTCATCCAGGGAACGATCAAAGCGTAGACTGTTCGAGACATTACTCCCATGGAGGAAAGTGCGCATGGTGACTGTTGTATTCAATCCCGATGCAATTTCAGTGTTTCATCAACAGTCTGATACTTCACAGATTACAGAAATCCTCCAGATGTGCATCGGAAACTACTACTGGTCAGCCAGGGAACAATCAAAGCGTAGACTGTTTGAGACATTACTCCCATGAAGGAAAGTGCGCATGGTGACTGTTGTATTCAATACCGATGCAATTTCTGTGTTTCATCAACACTCTGATAGTCCACAGATTACAGAATGCCTCCAGATGTGCATCGGAAACTACTACTGGTCTTCCAGCGAATGATCAAAGAGTAGACTGTTAGAGACATTACTCCCATGGAGGAAAGTGCGCATGGTGACTGTTATATTCAAACCCGATGCAATTTCTGTGTTTCAACAACACTCTGATAGTCCACAAATTACAGAATGCCTCGAGATGTGCATCGGTAACTACTACTGATCTTCCTGGGAACGATCAAAACGTAGACTGTTTGAGACACTACTCACATGGAGGAAAGTGCGCATGGTGACTGTTGTATTCAATCCCGATGCAATTTCTGTGTTTCATCAACACTCTGATAGTCCACAGATTACAGAATGCCTCCAGATGTGCATCGGAAACTACTACTGGTTTTCCAGGGAACGATCAAAGCGTAGTCTGTTTGAGACTTTACTTTTATGGAGGAAAGTGTGCATGGTGACATTTGTATTCAATCCCGATGCAACTTCTGTGTTTCATCAACACTCTGATAGTCCACAGATTACAGAATGCCTCCAGATGTGTATCGGAAACAACTACTGGTCTTCCAGGGAACGATCAAAGCGTAGTCTGTTTGAGACATTACTCCCATGGAGGAAAGTGCGCATGGTGACTGTTGTATTCAATCCCGATGCAATTTCTGTGTTTCATCAACACTCTGATAGTCAACAGATTACAGAATGCCTCCAGATGTGCATCGAAAACTACTACTGGTCTTCCAGCGAATGATCAAAGCGTAGACTGTTAGAGACATTACTCCCATGGAGGAAAGTGCGCATGGTGACTGTTGTATTCAAACGCGATGCAATTTCTGTGTTTCATCAACACTCTGATAGTCCACAAATTACAGAATACCTCCAGATGTGCATCGGTAACTACTACTGGTCTTCCAGGTCACGATCAAAACGTAGACTCTTTGAGACATTACTCCCATGGAGGAAAGTGCGCATGGTGACTGTTGTATTCAATCCCGAGGCAAATTCTGTGTTTCATCAACACTTTGAAGGTCCACAGATTACGGATTGTTTCCAGATGAGCGTCGGAAACTACTACTGATCTTCCTGGTTACGATCAAATCGTAGACTGTTTGAGAATTACTTCCATGGAGGAAAGAGCGCATGGTAACTGTTGTATTCAATCCCGATGCAATTTCTGTGTTTCATCAACACTCTGATAGTCCACAGATTAGAGAATGCCTCGAGATGTGCATCGGAAACTACTACTGGTCTTCCAGAGAACGATCAAAGCGTAGACTGTTAGAGACATTACTTTCATGGAGGAAAGAGCGCATGGCAACTGTTGTATTCAATCCCGTAGCAATTTCTGTGCTTCATCAACACTCTGATAGTCCACAAATTACAGAATGCCTCCAGATGTGCATCGGTAACTACTACTGGTCTTCCAGCGAATGATCAAAACGTAGACTGTTAGAGACATTACTCCCATGGAGGAAAGTGCGCATGGAGACTGTTATATTCAAACCCGATGCAATTTCTGTGTTTCATCAACACTCTGATAGTCCACAAATTACAGAATGCCTCGAGATGTGCATCGGTAACTACTACTGATCTTCCTGGGAACGATCAAAACGTAGACTGTTTGAGACACTATTCCCATGGAGGAAAGTGCGCATGGTGACTGTTGTATTCAATCCCGATGCAATTTCTGTGTTTCATCAACACTCTGATAGTCCACAGATTACAGAATGCCTCCAGATGTGCATCGGAAACTACTACTGGTTTTCCAGGGAACGATCAAAGCGTAGTCTGTTTGAGACTTTACTTTTATGGAGGAAAGTGTGCATGGTGACATTTGTATTCAATCCCGATGCAACTTCTGTGTTTCATCAACACTCTGATAGTCCACAGATTACAGAATGCCTCCAGATGTGTATCGGAAACTACTACTGGTCTTCCAGGGAACGATCAAAGCGTAGACTGTTTGAGACATTACTCACATGGAGGAATGTGCGCATGGTGACTGTTGTACTCAATCCCGATGCATTTTCTGTGTTTCATCAACTCTCTGATAGTCCACAGATAACAGAATGTCTCCAGATGTGCATCGGAAACAACTACTGGTCTTCCAGGGAACGATCAAAGCGTAGTCTGTTTGAGACATTACTCCCATGGAGGAAAGTGCGCATGGTGACTGTTGTATTCAATTCCGATGCTATTTCTGTGTTTCATCAACACTCAGATTGTCCACAGATTACAGAATGCCTCCAGATGTGCATCGGAAACTACTACTGGGCTTCCAGCGAATGATCAAAGCGTAGACTGTTAGAGACATTACTCCCATGGAGGAAAGTGCGCATGGTGACTGTTGTATTCAAACGCGATGCAATTTCTGTGTTTCATCAACACTCTGATAGTCCACAAATTACAGAATGCCTCCAGATGTGCATCGGTAACAACTACTGGTCTTCCAGGTCACGATCAAAACGTAGACTCTTTGAGACATTACTCCCATGGAGGAAAGTGCGCATGGTGACTGTTGTATTCAATCCCGAGGCAAATTCTGTGTTTCATCAACACTTTGAAGGTCCACAGATTACGGATTGTTTCCAGATGAGCGTCGGAAACTACTACTGATCTTCCTGGTTACGATCAAATCGTAGACTGTTTGAGAATTACTTCCATGGAGGAAAGAGCGCATGGTAACTGTTGTATTCAATCCCGATGCAATTTCTGTGTTTCATCAACACTCTGATAGTCCACAGATTACAGAATGCCTCCAGATGTGCATATGAAACTACTACTGGTCATGCAGGGAACGATCAAAGCGTAGACTGTTTGAGACACTACTCCCATGGAGCAAAGTGCGCATGGTGACTGTTGTATTCTATCCCGATGCAATTTCTGTGCTTCATCAACAGTCTGATAATCCACAGATTACAGAATTCCTCCAGATGTGCATCGGAAACTATTTATAGTCATCCAGGGAACGATCAAAGCATAGTCTGTTTCAGAAATTACTCCCACGGAGGAAAGTGCGCATGGTGACTGTTGTATTCCATCCCGATGCAATTTCTGTGTTTCATCAACACTCTGATAGTCCACAGATTACAGAATGCCTCCAGATGTGCATCGGAAACTACTACTGGTCTTCCAGGGAACAATCAAAGCGTAGACTGTTTGAGACATTACTCCCATGAAGGAAAGTGCGCATGGTGACTGTTGTATTCAATCCCGATGCAATTTCTGTGTTTCATCAACACACTGATAGTCCACAGATTACAGAATGCCTCCAGATGTGCATCGGTAACTACTTCTGGTCTTCCAGGGTAGATCAAAGAATAGACTGTTTGAGACATTACTCCCAAGGAGGAAAGGGGGCATGGTGCCTGTTGTATGCAACCCCGATGCAATTTCTGTGTTTCATCAACAGTCTGATAGTCCACAGATTACAGAATGCCTCCAGATGTGCATCGGTAACTACTACTGGTCTTCCAGGTAACGATCAAGACGTAGACACTTTGAGACATTACTCCCATAGAGGAAAGTGCGCATGGTGACTGTTGTATTCAATCCCGAGGCAAATTCTGTGTTTCATCAACACTTTGAAGGTCCACAGATTACAGATTGTCTCCAGATGAGCGTCGGAAACTACTACTGATCTTCCTGGGAACGATCAAAACGTAGACTGTTTGAGACACTACTCCCATGGAGGAAAGTGCGCATGGTGACTGCTGTATTCAATCCCGATGCAATTTCTGTGTTTCATCAACACTCTGATAGTCCACAGATTACAGAATGCCTCCAGATGTGCATCGGAAACTACTACTGGTTTTCCAGGGAACGATCAAAGCGTAGTCTGTTTGAGACTTTACTTTTATGGAGGAAAGTGTGCATGGTGACATTTGTATTCAATCCCGATGCAACTTCTGTGTTTCATCAACACTCTGATAGTCCACAGATTACAGAATGCCTCCAGATGTGTATCGTAAACTACTACTGGTCTTCCAGGGAACGATCAAAGCGTAGACTGTTTGAGACATTACTCACATGGAGGAATGTGCGCATGGTGCCTGTTGTACTCAATCCCGATGCATTTTCTGTGTTTCATCAACTCTCTGATAGTCCACAGATTACAGAATGTCTCCAGATGTGCATCGGAAACCACTACTGGTCTTCCAGGGAACGATCAAAGCGTAGTCTGTTTGAGACATTACTCCCATGGACGAAAGTGCGCATGGTGACTGTTGTATTCAATCCCGATGCTATTTCTGTGTTTCATCAACACTCAGATTGTCCACAGTTTACAGAATGCCTCCAGATGTGCATCGGAAACTACTACTGGTCTTCCAGCGAATGATCAAAGCGTAGACTGTTAGAGACATTACTCCCATGGAGGAAAGTGCGCATGGTGACTGTTGTATTCAAACCCGATGCAATTTCTGTGTTTCATCAACACTCTGATAGTCCACAAATTACAGAATGCCTCCAGATGTGCATCGGTAACTACTACTGGTCTTCCAGGTCACGATCAAAACGTAGACTCTTTGAGACATTACTCCCATAGAGGAAAGTGCGCATGGTGACTGTTGTATTCAATCCAAAGGCAAATTCTGTGTTTCATCAACACTTTGAATGTCCACAGATTACAGTTTGTTTCCAGATGAGCGTCGGAAACTACTACTGATCTTCTTGGTTACGATCAAATCGTAGACTGTTTGAGAATTACTTCGATGGAGGAAAGAGCGCATGGTAACTGTTGTATTCAATCCCGATGCAATTTCTGTGTTTCATCAACAGTCGGATAATCCACAGATTACAGAATTCCTCCAGTTGTGCATCGGAAACTATTTATAGTCATCCAGGGAACGATCAAAGCGTAGTCTGTTTGAGAAATTACTCCCATGGAGGAAAGTGCGCATGGTGACTGTTGTATTCAATCCCGATGCAATTTCTGTGTTTCATCAACACCCTGATAGTCCACAGATTACAGAATGCCTCCAGATGTGCATCGGAAACTACTACTGGTTTTCCAGGGAACAATCAAAGCGTAGCCTGTTTGAGACATTACTCCCATGGAGGAAAGTGCGCATGGTGACTGTTATATTCAATACCGATGACATTTCAGTGTTTCATCGACACTTTGAAGGTCCACGGATTACAGAATGCCTCCAGATGTGCATCGGAAACTACTACTGGTCTTCCAGGGAACGATCAAGGCATAGACTGTTTGAAACATTGCTCCCATGGAGGAAAGTGCGCATGGTGACTGTTGTATTCAATCCCGATGCATTTTCTGTGTTTCATCAACACTCTGATAGTCCACAGATTACAGAATTCATCCAGATGTGCATCGGAAACTACTTCTGGTCTTCCAGGGTAGATCAAAGAATAGACTGTTTGAGACATTACTCCCATGGAGGAAAGGGGGCATGGTGCCTGTTGTATTCAACCCCGATGCAATTTGTGTGTTTCATCAACAGTCTGATAGTCCACAGATTACAGAATGCATCCAGATGTGCTTCGTAAATTGCTACTGGTCTTCCAGGGAACGATCAAATCGTAGACTGTTTCAGACATTACTCCCATGGAGGAAACTGCGCATTGTGATTGTTGTATTCAATCCCTATGCAATTTCTGTGTTTCATCAACACTCTGATAGTCCACAGATTACAGAATGCTTCCAGATGTGCAACGGAAACTACTTCTGAGCTTCCTGGGAACGATCACAGCGTAGACTGTTTGAGACATTACTCCCATGGAGGAAAGTGCGCATGGTGACTGTTATATTCAATACCGATGACATTTCAGTGTTTCATCAACACTCAGATTGTCCACAGATTACAGAATGCCTCCAGATGTGCATCGGAAACTACTACTGGTCTTCCAGCGAATGATCAAAGCGTAGACTGTTAGAGACATTACTCCCATGGAGGAAAGTGCGCATGGTGACTGTTGTATTCAAACCCGATGCAGTTTCTATGTTTCATCAACACTCTGATAGTCCACAAATTACAGAATGCCTCCAGATGTGCATCAATAACTACTACTGGTATTCCAGGGCATGACCAAAACGTAGACTCTTTGAGACATTACTCCCATAGAGGAAAGTGCGCATGGGGACTGTTGTATTCAATCCCGAGGCAATTTATGTGTTTCATCGACACTTTGAATGTCCACGGATTACAGAATGCCTCCAGATGTGCATCTGAAACTAATACTGGTCTTCCAGGGAACGATCAAAGCGTAGACTGTTTGAAACATTGCTCCCATGGAGGAAAGTGCGCATGTTGACTGTTGTATTCAATCCCGATGCATTTTCTGTGTTTCATCAACACTCTGATAGTCCAAAGATTACAGAATGCCTCCAGATGCGCATCGTAAAATGCTACTGGTCTTCCAGGGAACGATCAAAGCGTAGACTGTTTCAGACATTACTCCCATGGGGGAAACTGCGCATTGTGATTGTTGTATTCAATCCCGATGCAATTTCTGTGTTTCATTGACACTTTGAAGGTCCACAGATTACAGATTGTCTCCAGATGAGCGTCGGAAACTACTACTGATCTTCCTTGTTACGATCAGAACGTAGACTGTTTGAGAATTACTTCCATGGAGGAAAGAGCGCATGGTAACTGTTGTATTCAATCCCGATGCAATATCTGTGTTTCTTCAACACTCTGATAGCCCACAGATTACAGAATGCCTCCAGATGTGCATATGAAACTACTACTGATCATCCAGGGAACGATCAAAGCGTAGACTGTTTGAGACATTACTCCCATGGAGGAAAGTGCGCATGGTGACTGTTGTATTCAATCCCGATGCAATTTCAGTGTTTCATCAACAGTCTGATAGTCCACAGATTACAGAATTCCTCCAGACGTGCATCGGAAACTACTACTGGTCTTCCAGGGAACAATCAAAGCGTAGACTGTTTGAGACATTACTCCCATGGAGGAAAGTGCGCATGGTGACTGTTGTATTCAATCCCGATGCAATTTCTGTGTTTCATCAACACTCTGATAGTCCACAGATTACAGAATGAGGCCAGATGTGCATCGGAAACTACTTCTGGTCTTCCAGGGTAGATCAAAGAATAGACTGTTTGAGACATTAATCCCATGGAGGAAAGGGGGCATGGTGCCTGTTGTATTCAATCCCAATGCAATTTCTGTGTTTCATCAACAGTCTGATAGTCCGCAGATTACAGAATGCCTCCAGATGTGCATCGTAAACTGCTACTGGTCTACCAGGGAACGATCAAAGCGTAGACTGTTTCAGACATTACTCCCATGGAGGAAACAGCGCATTGAGATTGTTGTATTCAATCCCGAGGCAATTTCTGTGTTTCATCAACACTTTGATGGTCCACAGATTACAGATTGTCTCCAGATGAGCGTCGGAAACTACTACTGATCTTCCTGGGAACGATCAAAACGTAGACTGTTTGAGAATTACTTCCATGGAGGAAAAAGCGCATGGTAACTGTTGTATTCAATCCCGATGCAATTTCTGTGTTTCATCAACACTCTAATAGTCCACAGATTACAGAATGCCTCGAGATGTGCATCGGAAACTACTACTGGTCTTCCAGAGAACGATCAAAACGTAGACTGTTAGAGACATTACTTCCAGGGAGGAAAGAGCGCATGGTAACTGTTGTATTCAATCCCGTAGCAATTTCTGTGTTTCATCAACACTCTGATAGTCCACAAATTACAGAATGCCTCCAGATGTGCATCGGTAACTACTACTGGTCTTCCAGCGAATGATCAAAGCGTAGACTGTTAGAGACATTACTCCCATGGAGGAAAGTGCGCATGGTGACTGTTATATTCAAACCCGATGCAATTTCTGTGTATCATCAACACTCTGATAGTCCACAAATTACAGAATGCCTCCAGATGTGCATCGGTAACTACTACTGGTCTTCCAGGGAACGATCAAGACATAGACTCCTTGAGACATTAGTCCCATAGAGGAAAGTGCGCATGGTGACTGTTGTATTCAATCCCGAGGCAATCTCTGTGTTTCATCAACACTTTGAAGGTCCACAGATTACAGATTGTCTCCAGATGAGCGTCGGAAACTACTACTGATCTTCCTGGGAACGATCAAAACGTAGAGTGTTTGAGACACTACTCCCATGGAGGAAAGTGCGCATGGTGACTGTTGTATTCAATCCCAATGCAATTTCTGTGTTTCATCAACACTCTGATAGTCCACAGATTACATAATGCCTCCAGATGTGCATCGGAAACTACTACTGGTTTTCCAGGGAACGATCAAAGCGTAGTCTGTTTGAGACTTTACTTTTATGGAGGAAAGTGTGCATGGTGACATTTGTATTCAATCCCGATGCAACTTCTGTGTTTCATCAACACTCTGATAGTCCACAGATTACAGAATGCCTCCAGATGTGTATCGGAAACTAGTACTGGTCTTCCAGGGAACGATCAAAGCGTAGACTGTTTGAGACATTACTCACATGGAGGAATGTGCGCATGGTGACTGTTGTACTCAATCCCGATGCATTTTCTGTGTTTCATCAACTGTCTGATAGTCCACAGATTACAGAATGTCTCCAGATGTGCATCGGAAACAACTACTGGTCTTCCAGGGAACGATGAAAGTGTAGTCTGTTTGAGACATTACTCCCATGGAGGAAAGTGCGCATGGTGACTGTTGTATTCAATCCCGATGCTATTTCTGTGTTTCATCAACACTCAGATTGTCCACAGATTACAGAATGCCTCCAGATGTGCATCGGAAACTACTACTGGTCTTCCAGCGAATGATCAAAGCGTAGACTGTTTGTGACATTACTCCCATGGAGGAAAGTGCAAGGTGACTGTTGTATTCAAGCCCGATGCAATTTCTGTGTTTCATCAACACGCTGATAGTCCACAGATTACAGAATGCCTCCAGATGTGCATCGGAAACTATTTATAGTCATCCAGGGAACGATCAAAGCGTAGTCTGTTTGAGAAATTACTCCCATGGAGGAAAGTGCGCATGGTGACTGTTGTATTCAATCCCGATGCAATTTCTGTGTTTCATCGACACTTTGAAGGTCCACGGATTACAGAATGCCTCCAGATGTGCATCGGAAACTACTACTGGTCTTCCAGGGAACGATCAAAGCGTAGACTGATTGAAACATTGCTCCCATGGAGGAAAGTGCGCATGGTGACTGTTGTATTCAATCCCGATGCATTTTCTGTGTTTCATCAACACTCTGATAGTCCACAGATTACAGAATGCCTCCAGACGTCCATCGTAAACTGCTACTGGTCTTCCAGGGAACGATCAAAACGTAGACTGTTTCAGACATTACTCCCATGGAGGAAACTGCGCTTTGTGATTGTTGTATTCAATCCCGATGCAATTTCTGTGTTTCATCGACACTTTGAAGGTCCACGGATTACAGAATGCCTCCAGATGTGCATCGGAAACTACTACTGGTCTTCCAGGGAACGATCAAAGCGTAGACTGTTTGAAACATTGCTCCCATGGAGGAAAGTGCGCATGGTGACTGTTGTATTCAATCCCGATGCATTTTCTGTGTTTCATCAACACTCTGATAGTCCACAGATTACAGAATGCCTCCAGATGTGCATCGTAAACTGCTACTGGTCTTCCAGGGAACGATCAAAGCGTAGACTGTTTCAGACATTACTCCCATGGATGAAACTGCGCATTGTGATTGTTGTATTCAATCCCGATGCAATTTCTGTGTTTCATCGACACTTTGAAGGTACACGGAATACAGAATGCCTCCAGATGTGCATCGGAAACTACTACTGGTTTTCCAGGGAACGATCAAAGCGTAGACTGTTTGAAACATTGCTCCCATGGAGGAAAGTGCGCATGGTGCCTGTTGTATTCAATCCCGAGGCAATTTCTGTGCTTCATCAACACTTTGAAGGTCCACAGATTACAGATTGTCTCCAGATGAGCGTCGGAAACTACTACTGATCTTCCTGGGAACGATCAAAACGTAGACTGTTTCAGACACTACTCCCATGGAGGAAAGTGCGCATGGTGACTGTTGTATTCAATCCCGATGCAATTTCTGTGTTTCATCAACACTCAGATAGTCCACAGATTACAGAATTCATCCAGATGTGCATCGGAAACTACTACGGGTCTTCAAGGGAACGATCAGATCGTAGCCTGCTTGAGAATTACTCCCATGGTGGAATGTGCGGATGGTGACTGTTGTATTCACTCCTGATGCAATATCTGTGTTACATCA
This sequence comes from Schistocerca gregaria, assembly GCF_023897955.1. Lineage (NCBI taxonomy): Eukaryota > Metazoa > Arthropoda > Insecta > Orthoptera > Acrididae > Schistocerca > Schistocerca gregaria. Next base: position 1,894,898 of record NC_064931.1, on the reverse strand, counting down.
ACACTTTGAAGGTCCACAGATAAAGAATGACTCCAGATGTGCATCGGAAACTACTACTGGTCTTCCAGGGAACGATCAAAACGTAAACTCTTTGAGACATTACTCCCATTGAGGAAAGTGCTCATGGTGACTGTTGTATTCAATCCCGATGCAATTTCTGTGTTTCATCAACACTCTGATACTCCACAGATTACAGGATGTCTCCAGATATGCATCGGAAACTACTACTGGTCTTCCAGGGAACGATCAAAACGTAGACTGTTTGAGAATTACTCCCATGGAGGAAAGTGCGCATGGTGACTGTTGTATTCAATCGCTATGCAATTTCTGTGTTTCATCAACAGTCTGATAGTCCACAGATTACAGAATGCCTCCAGATGTGCATCGTAAACTGCTACTGGTCTTCCAGGGAACGATCAAAGCGTAGACTGTTTTAGACATTACTCCCATGGAGGAAACTGCGCATTGTGATTGTTGTATTCAATCCCGATGCAATTTCTGTGTTTCATCGACACTTTGAAGGTCCACGGATTACAGAATGCCTCCAGATGTGCATCGGAAACTACTACTGGTCTTCCAGGGAACGATCAAAGCGTAGACTGTTTGAAACATTGCTCCCATGGAGGAAAGTGCGCATGGTGACTGTTGTATTCAATCCCGATGCATTTTCTGTGTTTCATCAACACTCTGATAGTCCACAGATTACAGAATGCCTCCAGATGTGCATCGTAAACTGCTACTGGTCTTCCAGGGAACGATCAAAGCGTAGACTGTTTCAGACATTACTCCCATGGAGGAAACTGCGCATTGTGATTGTTGTATTCAATCCCGATGCAGTTTCTGTGTTTCATCGACACTTTGAAGGTCCACGGATTACAGAATGCCTCCAGATGTGCATCGGAAACTACTACCGGTCTTCCAGGGAACGATCAAAGCGTAGACTGTTTGAAACATTGCTCCCATGGAGGAAAGTGCTCATGGTGACTGTTGTATTCAATCCCGATGCATTTTCTTTGTTTCATGAACACTCTGATAGTCTACAGATTACAGAATGCATCCAGATGTGCATCGTAAACTGCTACTGGTCTTCCAGGGAACGATCAAAGCGTAGACTGTTTCACACATTACTCCCAAGGAGGAAACTGCGCATTGTGATTGTTGTATTCAATCCCGATGCAATTTCTGTGTTTCATCGACACTTTGAAGGTCCACGGATTACAGAATGCCTCCAGATGTGCATCGGAAACTACTACTGGTCTTCCAGGGAACGATCAAAGCGTAGACTGTTTGAAACATTGCTCCCATGGAGGAATGTGCGCATGGTGAATGTTGTATTCAATCCCGATGCATTTTCTGTGTTTCATCAACACTCTGATAGTCCACAGATTACAGAATGCCTCCAGATGTGCATCGTAAACTGCTACTGGTCTTCGAGGGAACGACCAAAGCGTAGTCTGTTTGAGACATTACTCCCATGGAGGAAAGTGCGCATGGTGACTGTTGTATTCAATCCCGATGCTATATCTGTGTTTCATCAACAATCAGATTGTCCACAGATTACAGAATGCCTCCAGATGTGCATCGGAAACTACTACTGGTCTTCCAGCGAATGATCAAAGAGTAGACTGTTAGAGACATTACTCCCATGGCGGAAAGTGCGCATGGTGACTGTTGTATTCAAACCCGATGCAATTTCTGTGTTTCATCAACTCTCTGATAGTCCACAAATTACAGAATGCCTCCAGATGTGCATCGGTAACTACTACTGATCTTCCTGGTTACGATCAAAACGTAGACTGTTTGAGAATTACTTCCATGGAGGAAAGAGCGCATGGTAACTGTTGTATTCAATCATGATGCAATTTCTGTGTTTCATCAACACTCTGATAGTCCACAGATTACAGAATGCCTCCAGATGTGCATATGAAACTACTACTGGTCATCCAGGGAACGATCAAAGCGTAGACTGTTTGAGACACTACTCCCATGGAGGAAAGTGCGCATGGTGACTGTTGTATTCAATCCCGATGCAATTTCTGTGTTTCATCAACACTCTGATAGTCCACAGATTACAGAATGCCTCCAGATGTGCATCGAAAACTACTACTGGTCTTCCAGGGAACAATCAAAGCGTAGACTGTTTGAGACATTACTCCCATGGAGGAAAGTGCGCATGGTGACTGTTGTATTCAATCCCGATGCAATTTCTGTGTTTCATCAACACTCTGATACTCCACAGATTACAGAATGCCTCCAGATGTGCATCGGAAACTACTTCTGGTCTTCCAGGGTAGATCAAAGGATAGACAGTTTGAGACATTACTCCCATGGAGGAAAGGGGGCATGGTGCCTGTTGTATTCAATCCCGATGCAATTTGTGTGTTTCATAAACAGTCTGATAGTCCACAGATTACAGAATGCCTCCAGACGTGCATCATAAACTACCACTGGTCTCCCAGGGAACGATCAAAGCGTAGACTGTTAGAGACATTACTCCCATGGAGGAAAGTGCGCATGGTGATTGTTGTATTCAATCCCGATGCAATTTCTGTGTTTCATCAACGCTCTGTAAGTCAACATATTACAGAATGCCTCCAGATGTGCATCGGAAACTAACACTGGTCTTCCAGGGAACGTTCAAAGCGTAGGGTGTTTGAGACGTTACTAACATGGGGGAAAGTGCGGATGGTGACTGCTGTTTTCAATCCCAATGCAATTTCTGTGTTTCATCTACACTTTGAATGTCCACAGATTATAGAATGCCTCCAGATGTGCATCGGAAACTACTTCTGGCCTTCCAGGGAACGATCGATGAATAGACTGTTTAAGACATTACTCCCATGGAGGAAAGTGCGCATGGTGCTTGTTGTATTCAATCCCTATGCAATTTCTGTGTTTCATCAACAGTCTGATAGTCCACAGATAACAGAATGCCTCCAGATGTGCATCGGAAACTACTACTGGTTTTCCAGGGAACGATATAAGCGTAGTCTGTTTGAGACTTTACTTTTATGGAGGAAAGTGTGCATGGTGACATTTGTATTCAATCCCGATGCAACTTCTGTGTTTCATCAACACTCTGATAGTCCACAGATTACAGAATGCCTAAAGATGTTTATCGGAAACTACTACTGGTCTTCCAGGGAACGATCAAAGCGTAGACTGTTTGAGACATTACTCACATGGAGGAAAGTGCGCATGGTGACTGTTGTACTCAATCCCGATGCATTATCTGTGTTTCATCAACTCTCTGATAGTCCACAGATTACAGAATGCCTCCAGATGTGCATCGGAAACTACTACTGGTATTCCTGGCAACGATCAAAACGTATACTGTCTGAGACATTACTCCCATGGAGGAAAGTGCGCATGGTGCCTGTTGTATTCAATCCCGAGGCAATTTCTGTGCTTCATCAACACTTTGAAGGTCCACAGATTACAGATTGTCTCCAGATGAGCGTCGGAAACTACTACTGATCTTCCTGGGAACGATCAAAACGTAGACTGTTTCAGACACTACTCCCATGGAGGAAAGTGCGCATGGTGACTGTTGTATTCAATCCCGATGCAATTTCTGTGTTTCATCAACACTCAGATAGTCCACAGATTACAGAATTCATCCAGATGTGCATCGGAAACTACTACGGGTCTTCCAGGGAACGATCAGATCGTAGCCTGCTTGAGAATTACTCCCATGGTGGAATGTGCGGATGGTGACTGTTGTATTCACTCCTGATGCAATATCTGTGTTACATCAACACTTTGAAGGTCCACAGATAAAGAATGACTCCAGATGTGCATCGGAAACTACTACTGGTCTTCCAGGGAACGATCAAAACGTAAACTCTTTGAGACATTACTCCCATTGAGGAAAGTGCTCATGGTGACTGTTGTATTCAATCCCGATGCAATTTCTGTGTTTCATCAACACTCTGATACTCCACAGATTACAGGATGTCTCCAGATATGCATCGGAAACTACTACTGGTCTTCCAGGGAACGATCAAAACGTAGACTGTTTGAGAATTACTCCCATGGAGGAAAGTGCGCATGGTGACTGTTGTATTCAATCGCTATGCAATTTCTGTGTTTCATCAACAGTCTGATAGTCCACAGATTACAGAATGCCTCCAGATGTGCATCGTAAACTGCTACTGGTCTTCCAGGGAACGATCAAAGCGTAGACTGTTTTAGACATTACTCCCATGGAGGAAACTGCGCATTGTGATTGTTGTATTCAATCCCGATGCAATTTCTGTGTTTCATCGACACTTTGAAGGTCCACGGATTACAGAATGCCTCCAGATGTGCATCGGAAACTACTACTGGTCTTCCAGGGAACGATCAAAGCGTAGACTGTTTGAAACATTGCTCCCATGGAGGAAAGTGCGCATGGTGACTGTTGTATTCAATCCCGATGCATTTTCTGTGTTTCATCAACACTCTGATAGTCCACAGATTACAGAATGCCTCCAGATGTGCATCGTAAACTGCTACTGGTCTTCCAGGGAACGATCAAAGCGTAGACTGTTTCAGACATTACTCCCATGGAGGAAACTGCGCATTGTGATTGTTGTATTCAATCCCGATGCAATTTCTGTGTTTCATCGACACTTTGAAGGTCCACGGATTACAGAATGCCTCCAGATGTGCATCGGAAACTACTACTGGTCTTCCAGGGAACGATCAAAGCGTAGACTGTTTGAAACATTGCTCCCATGGAGGAATGTGCGCATGGTGACTGTTGTATTCAATCCCGATGCATTTTCTGTGTTTCATCAACACTCTGATAGTCCACAGATTACAGAATGCCTCCAGATGTGCATCGTAAACTGCTACTGGTCTTCGAGGGAACGACCAAAGCGTAGTCTGTTTGAGACATTACTCCCATGGAGGAAAGTGCGCATGGTGACTGTTGTATTCAATCCCGATGCTATATCTGTGTTTCATCAACACTCAGATTGTCCACAGATTACAGAATGCCTCCAGATGTGCATCGGAAACTACTACTGGTCTTCCAGCGAATGATCAAAGAGTAGACTGTTAGAGACATTACTCCCATGGCGGAAAGTGCGCATGGTGCTTGTTGTATTCAATCCCTATGCAATTTCTGTGTTTCATCAACAGTCTGATAGTCCACAGATAACAGAATGCCTCCAGATGTGCATCGGAAACTACTACTGGTTTTCCAGGGAACGATATAAGCGTAGTCTGTTTGAGACTTTACTTTTATGGAGGAAAGTGTGCATGGTGACATTTGTATTCAATCCCGATGCAACTTCTGTGTTTCATCAACACTCTGATAGTCCACAGATTACAGAATGCCTAAAGATGTTTATCGGAAACTACTACTGGTCTTCCAGGGAACGATCAAAGCGTAGACTGTTTGAGACATTACTCACATGGAGGAAAGTGCGCATGGTGACTGTTGTACTCAATCCCGATGCATTATCTGTGTTTCATCAACTCTCTGATAGTCCACAGATTACAGAATGCCTCCAGGTGTGCATCGGAAACTACTACTGGTATTCCTGGCAACGATCAAAACGTATACTGTCTGAGACATTACTCCCATGGAGGAAAGTGCGCATGGTGCCTGTTGTATTCAATCCCGAGGCAATTTCTGTGCTTCATCAACACTTTGAAGGTCCACAGATTACAGATTGTCTCCAGATGAGCGTCGGAAACTACTACTGATCTTCCTGGGAACGATCAAAACGTAGACTGTTTCAGACACTACTCCCATGGAGGAAAGTGCGCATGGTGACTGTTGTATTCAATCCCGATGCAATTTCTGTGTTTCATCAACACTCAGATAGTCCACAGATTACAGAATTCATCCAGATGTGCATCGGAAACTACTACGGGTCTTCCAGGGAACGATCAGATCGTAGCCTGCTTGAGAATTACTCCCATGGTGGAATGTGCGGATGGTGACTGTTGTATTCACTCCTGATGCAATATCTGTGTTACATCAACACTTTGAAGGTCCACAGATAAAGAATGACTCCAGATGTGCATCGGAAACTACTACTGGTCTTCCAGGGAACGATCAAAACGTAAACTCTTTGAGACATTACTCCCATTGAGGAAAGTGCTCATGGTGACTGTTGTATTCAATCCCGATGCAATTTCTGTGTTTCATCAACACTCTGATACTCCACAGATTACAGGATGTCTCCAGATATGCATCGGAAACTACTACTGGTCTTCCAGGGAACGATCAAAACGTAGACTATTTGAGAATTACTCCCATGGAGGAAAGTGCGCATGGTGACTGTTGTATTCAATCGCGATGCAATTTCTGTGTTTCATCAACAGTCTGATAGTCCACAGATTACAGAATGCCTCCAGATGTGCATCGTAAACTGCTACTGGTCTTCCAGGGAACGATCAAAGCGTAGACTGTTTTAGACATTACTCCCATGGAGGAAACTGCGCATTGTGATTGTTGTATTCAATCCCGATGCAATTTCTGTGTTTCATCGACACTTTGAAGGTCCACGGATTACAGAATGCCTCCAGATGTGCATCGGAAACTACTACTGGTCTTCCAGGGAACGATCAAAGCGTAGACTGTTTGAAACATTGCTCCCATGGAGGAAAGTGCGCATGGTGACTGTTGTATTCAATCCCGATGCATTTTCTGTGTTTCATCAACACTCTGATAGTCCACAGATTACAGAATGCCTCCAGATGTGCATCGTAAACTGCTACTGGTCTTCCAGGGAACGATCAAAGCGTAGACTGTTTCAGACATTACTCCCATGGAGGAAACTGCGCATTGTGATTGTTGTATTCAATCCCGATGCAATTTCTGTGTTTCATCGACACTTTGAAGGTCCACGGATTACAGAATGCCTCCAGATGTGCATCGGAAACTACTACTGGTCTTCCAGGGAACGATCAAAGCGTAGACTGTTTGAAACATTGCTCCCATGGAGGAATGTGCGCATGGTGACTGTTGTATTCAATCCCGATGCATTTTCTGTGTTTCATCAACACTCTGATAGTCCACAGATTACAGAATGCCTCCAGATGTGCATCGTAAACTGCTACTGGTCTTCGAGGGAACGACCAAAGCGTAGTCTGTTTGAGACATTACTCCCATGGAGGAAAGTGCGCATGGTGACTGTTGTATTCAATCCCGATGCTATATCTGTGTTTCATCAACACTCAGATTGTCCACAGATTACAGAATGCCTCTAGATGTGCATCGGAAACTACTACTGGTCTTCCAGCGAATGATCAAAGAGTAGACTGTTAGAGACATTACTCCCATGGCGGAAAGTGCGCATGGTGACTGTTGTATTCAAACCCGATGCAATTACTGTGTTTCATCAACTCTCTGATAGTCCACAAATTACAGAATGCCTCCAGATGTGCATCGGTAACTACTACTGATCTTCCTGGTTACGATCAAAACGTAGACTGTTTGAGAATTACTTCCATGGAGGAAAGAGCGCATGGTAACTGTTGTATTCAATCATGATGCAATTTCTGTGTTTCATCAACACTCTGATAGTCCACAGATTACAGAATGCCTCCAGATGTGCATATGAAACTACTACTGGTCATCCAGGGAACGATCAAAGCGTAGACTGTTTGAGACACTACTCCCATGGAGGAAAGTGCGCATGGTGACTGTTGTATTCAATCCCGATGCAATTTCTGTGTTTCATCAACACTCTGATAGTCCACAGATTACAGAATGCCTCCAGATGTGCATCGGAAACTACTACTGGTTTTCCAGGGAACGATATAAGCGTAGTCTGTTTGAGACTTTACTTTTATGGAGGAAAGTGTGCATGGTGACATTTGTATTCAATCCCGATGCAACTTCTGTGTTTCATCAACACTCTGATAGTCCACAGATTACAGAATGCCTAAAGATGTTTATCGGAAACTACTACTGGTCTTCCAGGGAACGATCAAAGCGTAGACTGTTTGAGACATTACTCACATGGAGGAAAGTGCGCATGGTGACTGTTGTACTCAATCCCGATGCATTATCTGTGTTTCATCAACTCTCTGATAGTCCACAGATTACAGAATGCCTCCAGATGTGCATCGGAAACTACTACTGGTATTCCTGGCAACGATCAAAACGTATACTGTCTGAGACATTACTCCCATGGAGGAAAGTGCGCATGGTGGCTGTTGTATTAAATCCCGAGGTAATTTCTGTGTTTCATCAATACTTTGAAGGTCCACAGATTACAGATTGTCTCCAGATGAGCGTCGGAAACTACTACTGATCTTCCTGGGAACGATCAAAACGTAGACTGTTTGAGAATTACTTCCATGGAGGAAAGAGCGCATGGTAACTGTTGTATTCAATCCCGATGCAATTTCTGTGTTTCATCAACACTCTGATACTCCACAGATTACAGGATGTCTCCAGATTTGCATCGGAAACTAACACTGGTCTTCCAGGGAACGATCAAAACGTAGACTGTTTGAGAATTACTTCCATGGAGGAAAGTGCGCATGGTGACTGTTGTATTCAATCGCGATGCAATTTCTGTGTTTCATCAACACTCTGATAGTCCAAAGATTAGTGAATGCCTCCAGATGTGCATCGGTAACTACTACTGGTCTTCAAGGGAACGATCAAATTGTAGACTGTTTGAGACATTCCTCCCACGGAGGAAAGTGCGCATGGTGACTCTTGTATTCAATCCCGATGCAATTTCTGTGTTTCATCAACACTCAGATTGTCCACAGATTACAGAATGCCTCCAGATGTACATCGGAAACTACTACTGGTCTTCCTGGGAACGATCACAGCGTAGACTGTTTGAGACATTACTCCCATGGAGGAAAGTGCGCATGGTGGCTGTTGTATTCAATCCCGATGCAATTTCTGTGTTTCATCAACACTCTGATAGTCCACAGATTACAGAATGCCTCCAGATGTGAATCGGAAACTACTACTGCTCTTCCAGGGAAGGTTAAAAACGTAGACTGTTTGAGACAATACTCCCATGGAGAAAAGTGCGCATGGTGACTGTTGTATTCAATTCCGATGCAATTTCTGTGTTTCATCAACGCTTTGAAGGTCCACAGATAAAGAATGACTCCAGATGTGCATCGGAAACTACTTCTGGTCTTCCAGGGTACGATCAAAGCGTAGACTGTTTCAGACATTATTCCCATGGAGGAAAGTGCGCGTGGTGGCTGTTGTATTCAATCCCGATGCAATTTCTGTGTTTCATCAACACTCTGATAGTCCACAGATTACAGAATGCCTCCAGATGTACATCGGAAACATCTACTGGTCTTCCAGGGAACGATCAAAGCGTAGTCTGTTTGAGACATTACTCCCATGGAGGAAAGTGCGCATGATGGCTGTTGTATTCAATCCCGATGCAATTTCTGTGTTTCATCAACACTCTGATAGACCACAGAATACAGAATGCCTCCAGACGTGCATTGGAAACTGCTACTGGTCTTCCAGGGAACAATCAAAGCGTAGACTGTTTGAGACATTACTCCCATGGAGGAAAGTGCGCATGGTGACTGTTGTATTCAATCCCGATGCAATTTCTGTGTTTCATCAACACTCTGATAGTCCACAGATTACAGAATGCCTCCAGATGTGCATCGGAAACTACTTCTGGTCTTCCATGGTAGATCAAAGTATAGACTGTTTGAGACATTACTCATATGGAGAAAGTGCGCATGGTGCCTCTTGTATTCAATCCCAATGCAATTTCTGTGTTTCATCAACAGTCTGATAGTCCACAGATTACAGAATGCCTCCAGATGTGCATCGTAAACTGCTACTGGTCTTCCAGGGAACGATCAAATCGTAAACTGTTTCAAACATTACTCCCATTGAGGAAACTGCGCATTGTGATTGTTGTATTCAATCCTGATGCAATTTCTGTGTTTCATCGACACTTTGAAGGTCCACGGATTACAGAATGCCTCCAGATGTGCATCGGAAACTACTACTGGTCTTCCACTGAACGATAAAAGCGTAGACTGTTTGAAACATTGCTCCCATGGAGGAAAGTGCGCATGGTGCCTGTTGTATTCAATCCCGATGCAATTTCTGTGTTACATCAACACTCTGATAGTCCAAAGATTAGTGAATGCCTCCAGATGTGCATCGGTAACTACTACTGGTCTTCAAGGGAACGATCAAATTGTAGACTGTTTGAGACATTCCTCCCATGGAGGAAAGTGCGCATGGTGACAGTTGTATTCAAACCTGATGCAATTTCTGTGTTGCATTAACACTCTGATAGTCCACAAATTACAGAATGCCTCCAGATGCGCATCGGTAACTACTACTGGTCTTCCAGGGAACGATCAAAACGTAGACTCTTTGAGACATTTCCCCATAGAGGAAAGTGCGCATGGTGACTGTTGTATTCAATCCCGAGGTAATTTCTGTGTTTCATCAATACTTTGAAGGTCCACAGATTACAGATTGTCTCCAGATGAGCGTCGGAAACTGTTACTGATCTTCCTGGGAACGATCAAAACGTAGACTGTTTGAGACACTACTCCCATGGAGGACAGTGCGGATGGTGACTGTTGTATTGAATCCCGATGCAATTTCTGTGTTTCATCAACAGTCTGATAGTCCACAGGTTACAGAATTCCTCCAGATGTGCATCGGAAACTACTTCTAGTCATCCAGGGAACGATCAAAGCGCAGACTGTTTGAGACACTACTCCCATGGAGGAAAGTGCGCATGGTGACTGTTGTATTCAAACCCGATGCAATTTCTGTGTTTCATCAACACTCTGATACTGCACAGATTACAGAATGCCTCCAGATGTGTATGGGAAGTTACTACTGGTCTTCCAGCGAACGATCAAAGAGTAAATTCTTTGAGACATTACTCCCATGGAGGAAATTGCGAATGGTGACTGTTGTATTTATCCCCGATGCAATTTCTGTGTTTTATCAACACTCTGATATTCCACAGATAACAGAATGCCTCCAGATGTGCATCGGAAGCTACTACTGGTCTTCCAGCGAACGATCAAAGAGTAAACTCTTTGAGACATTACTCCCATGGAGGAAAGTGACCATGAAGACTGTTGTATTCAATCCCGATGCATTTTCTGTGTTTCATCAATACTCTGATAGTCCACAGATTATAGAATGCCTCCAGATGTGCATCGGAAACTACTACTGGTCTTCCTGGGAACGATCACAGCGTAGACTGTTTGAGACATTACTCCCATGGAGGAAAGTGCGCATGGTGGCTGTTGTATTCAATCCCGATGCAATTTCTGTGTTTCATCACCACTCTGATAGTCCACAGATTACAGAATGCCTCCAGATGTGAATCGGAAACTACTACTGCTCTTCCAGGGAACGATCAAAACGTAGACTGTTTGAGACAATACTCCCATGGAGAAAAGTGCGCATGGTGACTGTTGTATTTAATTCCGATGCAATTTCTGTGTTTCATCAACACTTTGAAGGTCCACAGATAAAGAATGACTCCAGATGTGCATCAGAAACTACTTCTGGTCTTCCTGGGAACGATCACAGCGTAGACTGTTTGAGACATTACTCCCATGGAGGAAAGTGCGCATGGTGGCTGTTGTATTCAATCCCGATGCAATTTCTGTGTTTCATCAACACTCTGATAGTCCACAGATTACAGAATGCCTCCAGATGTGAATCGGAAACTACTACTGCTCTTCCAGGGAACGATCAAAACGTAGACTGTTTGAGACAATACTCCCATGGAGAAAAGTGCGCATGGTGACTGTTGTATTCAATTCCGATGCAATTTCTGTGTTTCATCAACACTTTGAAGGTCCACAGATAAAGAATGACTCCAGATGTGCATCGGAAACTACTTCTGGTCTTCCAGGGTACGATCAAAGCGTAGACTGTTTCAGACATTATTCCCATGGAGGAAAGTGCGCATGGTGGCTGTTGTATTCAATCCCGATGCAATTTCTGTGTTTCATCAACACTCTGATAGTCCACAGATTACAGAATGCCTCCAGATGTACATCGGAAACATCTACTGGTCTTCCAGGGAACGATCAAAGCGTAGTCTGTTTGAGACATTACTCCCATGGAGGAAAGTGCGCATGATGGCTGTTGTATTCAATCCCGATGCAATTTCTGTGTTTCATCAACACTCTGATAGACCACAGAATACAGAATGCCTCCAGACGTGCATTGGAAACTGCTACTGGTCTTCCAGGGAACAATCAAAGCGTAGACTGTTTGAGACATTACTCCCATGGAGGAAAGTGCGCATGGTGACTGTTGTATTCAATCCCGATGCAATTTCTGTGTTTCATCAACACTCTGATAGTCCACAGATTACAGAATGCCTCCAGATGTGCATCGGAAACTACTTCTGGTCTTCCATGGTAGATCAAAGTATAGACTGTTTGAGACATTACTCATATGGAGAAAGGGCGCATGGTGCCTCTTGTATTCAATCCCAATGCAATTTCTGTGTTTCATCAACAGTCTGATAGTCCACAGATTACAGAATGCCTCCAGATGTGCATCGTAAACTGCTACTGGTCTTCCAGGGAACGATCAAATCGTAGACTGTTTCAAACATTACTCCCATGGAGGAAACTGCGCATTGTGATTGTTGTATTCAATCCTGATGCAATTTCTGTGTTTCATCGACACTTTGAAGGTCCACAGATTACAGAATGCCTCCAGATGTGCATCGGAAACTACTACTGGTCTTCCAGGGAACGATAAAAGCGTAGACTTTTTGAAACATTGCTCCCATGGAGGAAAGTGCGCATGGTGCCTGTTGTATTCAATCCCGATGCAATTTCTGTGTTACATCAACACTCTGATAGTCCAAAGATTAGTGAATGCCTCCAGATGTGCATCGGTAACTACTACTGGTCTTCAAGGGAACGATCAAATTGTAGACTGTTTGAGACATTCCTCCCATGGAGGAAAGTGCGCATGGTGACAGTTGTATTCAAACCTGATGCAATTTCTGTGTTGCATTAACACTCTGATAGTCCACAAATTACAGAATGCCTCCAGATGCGAATCGGTAACTACTACTGGTCTTCCAGGGAACGATCAAAACGTAGACTCTTTGAGACATTTCTCCCATAGAGGAAAGTGCGCATGGTGACTGTTGTATTCAATCCCGAGGTAATTTCTGTGTTTCATCAATACTTTGAAGGTCCACAGATTACAGATTGTCTCCAGATGAGCGTCGGAAACTGTTACTGATCTTCCTGGGAACGATCAAAACGTAGACTGTTTGAGACACTACTCCCATGGAGGACAGTGCGGATGGTGACTGTTGTATTGAATCCCGATGCAATTTCTGTGTTTCATCAACAGTCTGATAGTCCACAGATTACAGAATTCCTCCAGATGTGCATCGGAAACTACTTCTAGTCATCCAGGGAACAATCAAAGCGCAGACTGTTTGAGACACTACTCCCATGGAGGAAAGTGCGCATGGTGACTGTTGTATTCAAACCCGATGCAATTTCTGTGTTTCATCAACACTCTGATACTCCACAGATTACAGAATGCCTCCAGATGTGTATAGGAAGTTACTACTGGTCTTCCAGCGAACGATCAAAGAGTAAATTCTTTGAGACATTACTCCCATGGAGGAAATTGCGAATGGTGACTGTTGTATTCATCCCCGATGCAATTTCTGTGTTTCATCAACACTCTGATATTCCACAGATAACAGAATGCCTCCAGATGTGCATCGGAAGCTACTACTGGTCTTCCAGCGAACGATCAAAGAGTAAACTCTTTGAGACATTACTCCCATGGAGGAAAGTGACCATGAAGACTGTTGTATTCAATCCCGATGCATTTTCTGTGTTTCATCAACACTCTGATAGTCCACAGATTACAGAATGCCTCCAGATGTGCATCGGAAACTACTACTGGTCATTCCTGGGAACGATCACAGCGTAGACTGTTTGAGACATTACTCCCATGGAGGAAAGTGCGCATGGTAGCTGTTGTATTCAATCCCGATGCAATTTCTGTGTTTCATCAACACTCTGATAGTCCACAGATTACAGAATGCCTCCAGATGTGAATCGGAAACTACTACTGCTCTTCCAGGGAACGATCAAAACGTAGACTGTTTGAGACAATACTCCCATGGAGAAAAGTGCGCATGGTGACTGTTGTATTTAATTCCGATGCAATTTCTGTGTTTCATCAACACTTTGAAGGTCCACAGATAAAGAATGACTCCAGATGTGCATCAGAAACTACTTCTGGTCTTCCAGGGTACGATCAAAGCGTAGACTGTTTCAGATATTACTCCCATGGAGGAAAGTGCTCATGGTGGCTGTTGTATTCAATCCCGATGCAATTTCTGTGTTTCATCAACACTCTGATAGTCCACAGATTACAGAATGCCTCCAGATGTGAATCGGAAACTACTACTGCTCTTCCAGGGAACGATCATAACGTAGACTGTTTGAGACAATACTCCCATGGAGAAAAGTGCGCATGGTGACTGTTGTAATCAATTCCGATACAATTTCTGTGTTTCATCAACACTTTGAAGGTCCACAGATAAAGAATGACTCCAGATGTGCATCGGAAACTACTTTTGGTCTTCCAGGGTACGATCAAAGCGTAGACTGTTTCAGACTTTACTCCCATGGAGGAAAGTGCGCATGGTGACTGTTGTATTCAATCCCGATGCAATTTCTGTGTTTCATCAACACTTTGAAGGTCCACGGAGTACAGAATGCCTCCAGATGTGCATCGGAAACTACTACTGGTCTTCCAGTGAACGATCATAGCGTAGACTGTTTCAGACATTAATCCCATTGAGGAAAGTGCGGATGTTGACTGTTGTATTCATTCCCGATGCAATTTCTGTGTTTCATCAACACTCTGATAGTCCACAGATTACAGACTGTCTCCAGCTGTGCATCGGAAACTGCTACTGGTCTTCCTGGGAACGATCAAAGCGTAGACTGTTTCAGACATTACTCCCATGGAGGAAAGTGTTCATGATGACTGTTGTATTCTATCCCGATGCAATTTCTGTGTTTCATCAACACTCTGATAGTCCACAGATTACAGAATGCCTCCAGATGTGTATCGGAAACTACTACTGGTCTTCCAGGGAACGATCAAAGCGTAAACTCTTTGTGACACTACTCTTATGGAGGAAAGTGCGCATGGTGACTGTTGTATTCAATCTCGATGCAATTTATGTATTTTATCAACACTCTGATAGTCCACAGATTACAAAATGCCTCCAGATGTGCATCGGAAACTACTACTGGTCTTTCAGGGATAGATCAAAGCGTAAACTCTTTGAGACATTTCTCCCATTGAGGATAGGGCGCATGGTGACTGTTGTATTCAATCCCGATGCAATTTCTGTGTTTCATCAACACTCTGATACTCCACAGATTACAGGATGCCTCCAGATGTGCATCGTAAACTGATACTGGTCTTCCAGGGAACAATCAAAGCGTAGACTGTTCCAGACATTACTCCCATGGAGGAAGCTGCGCATTGTGATTGTTGTATTCAATCCCGATGCAATTTCTGTGTTTCATCAACACTCTGATAGTCCACAGATTACAGATTGTCTCCAGATGTGCATCGGAAACTGCTACTGGTCTTCCAGGGAACGATCAAATCGTAGACTGTTTGAGACATTACTCCCGTGAAGGAAAGTTCTCATGGTGACTGTTGTATTCAATCCCGATGCAATTTCTGTGTTTCATCAGCACTCTGATAATCCACAGATTACAGAATGCCTCCAGATGTGCATCGGAAACTACTTCTGGTCTTCCAGGGTAGATCAAAGTATAGACTGTTTGAGACATTACTCCCATGGAGGAAAGTGCGCATGTTGCCCGTTGTATTCAATCCCGATGCAATTTCTGTGTTTCATCAGCACTCTGATAGTCCACGGATTACAGAATGATTAGAGATGGGCATCGGAAACTACTACTGGTCTTCCAGGGAACGATCAAAGCGTAGCCTGTTTGAGAATTACTCCCATGGAGGAAAGTGCGGATGGTGACTGTTCTATACACTCCCGATGCAATTTCTGTGTTTCATCAACATTTGAAGGTCCACAGGTTATAGAATGACTCCAGATGTGGATCGGAAACTACTACTGGTCTTCCAGGGAACGATCAAAGCGTAGACTGTTAGATACATTACTCCCATGGAGGAAAATGCGCTTGGTGTCTGCTGTATTCAATCCCGATGCAATTTCTGTGTTTCTTCAACACTCTGATAGTCCACAGATTTCAGAATGCCTCCAGATGTGCATCGGAAACTACCACTGGTCTTCCAGGGACGATCAAAGCGTAGACTGTTTGAGACATTACTCCCATGGAGGAAAGTGCGCATGGTGACTGTTGTATTCAATCCCGATGCAATTTCTGTGTTTCGTCGACACTCTGATAGTCCACAGATTACAGATTGTCTCCAGATGTGCATCGGAAACTACTACTGGTCTTCCTGGGAGCCGTCAAAGCGTAGACTGTTTCAGACATTACTCAAATGAAGGAAAGTGCATATGGTGACTGTTTTATTCAATCCCGATGCAATTTCTGTGTTTCATCAACAGTCTGATAGTCCACAGATTACAGAATGCCTCCAGATGTGCATCGGAAACTACTACAGGTCTTCCAGGGAACGATCAAAACGTAGACTGTTTGAGAATTACTCCCATGGAGGAAAGTGCGCATGGTGACTGTTGTATTCAATCGCGATGCAATTTCTGTGTTTCATCAACACTCTGATAGTCCACAGATTACAGAATGCCACCAGATGTGCATCGGAAACTACTTCTGGTCTTCCAGGGTAGATCATAGAATAGACTGTTTGAGACATTACTCATATGGAGGAAAGGGCGCATGGTGCCTGTTGTATTCAATCGCGATGCAATTTCTGTGTTTCATCAACAGTCTGATAGTCCACAGATTACAGAATGCTTCAGATGTGCATCGTAAACTGCTACTGGTCTTCCAGGGAACGATCAAAGCGTAGACAGTTTCAGACATTACTCCCATGGAGGAAACTGCGCATTGTGATTGTTGTATTCAATCCTGATGCAATTTCTGTGTTTCATTGACACTTTGAAGGTCCTCGGATTACAGAATGCCTCCACATGTGCATCGGAAACTACTACTGGTCTTCCAGGGAACGATAAAATCGTAGACTGTTTGAAACATTGCTCCTATGGAGGAAAGTGCGCATGGTGAATGTTGTATTCAATCCCGATGCAATTTCTGTGTTTCATCAACACTCTGATAGTCCAAAGATTAGTGAATGCCTCCAGATGTGCATCGGTAACTACTACTGGTCTTCCAGCGAACGATCAAATAGTAAACTCTTTGAGACATTACTCAAATAGAGGAAAGTGCGCATGGTGACTGTTGTATTCAATCCCGATGCAATTTCTGTGTTTCATCAACAGTCTGATAGTCCACAGATTACAGAATTCCTCCAGATGTGCATCGGAAACTACTTCTAGTCATTCAGGGAACGATCAAAGCGCAGACTGTTTGAGACACTACTCCCATGGAGGAAAGTGCGCATGGTGACTGTTGTATTCAAACCCGATGCAATTTCTGTGTTTCATCAACACTCTGATACTCCACAGATTACAGAATGCCTCCAGATGTGTATAGGAAGTTACTACTGGTCTTCCAGCGAACGATCAAAGAGTAAATACTTTGAGACATTACTCCCATGGAGGAAATTGCGAATGGTGACTGTTGTATTTATCCCCGATGCAATTTCTGTGTTTCATCAACACTCTGATATTCCACAGATAACAGAATGCCTCCAGATGTGCATCGGAAGCTACTACTGGTCTTCCAGCGAACGATCAAAGAGTAAACTCTTTGAGACATTACTCCCATGGAGGAAAGTGACCATGAAGACTGTTGTATTCAATCCCGATGCATTTTCTGTGTTTCATCAACACTCTGATAGTCCACAGATTATAGAATGCCTCCAGATGTGCATCGGAAACTACTACTGGTCTTCCTGGGAACGATCACAGCGTAGACTGTTTGAGACATTACTCCCATGGAGGAAAGTGCGCATGGTGGCTGTTGTATTCAATCCCGATGCAATTTCTGTGTTTCATCAACACTTTGAAGGTCCACAGATAAAGAATGACTCCAGATGTGCATCAGAAACTACTTCTGGTCTTCCTGGGAACGATCACAGCGTAGACTGTTTGAGACATTACTCCCATGGAGGAAAGTGCGCATGGTGGCTGTTGTATTCAATCCCGATGCAATTTCTGTGTTTCATCAACACTCTGATAGTCCACAGATTACAGAATGCCTCCACATGTGAATCGGAAACTACTACTGCTCTTCCAGGGAACGATCAAAACGTAGACTGTTTGAGACAATACTCCCATGGAGAAAAGTGCGCATGGTGACTGTTGTATTCAATTCCGATGCAATTTCTGTGTTTCATCAACACTTTGAAGGTCCACAGATAAAGAATCACTCCAGATGTGCATCGGAAACTACTTCTGGTCTTCCAGGGTACGATCAAAGCGTAGACTGTTTCAGACATTATTCCCATGGAGGAAAGTGCGCATGGTGGCTGTTGTATTCAATCCCGATGCAATTTCTGTGTTTCATCAACACTCTGATACTCCACAGATTACAGGATGCCTCCAGATGTGCATCGTAAACTGATACTGGTCTTCCAGGGAACAATCAAAGCGTAGACTGTTCCAGACATAACTCCCATGGAGGAAGCTGCGCATTGTGATTGTTGTATTCAATCCCGATGCAATTTCTGTGTTTCATCAACACTCTGATAGTCCACAGATTACAGATTGTCTCCAGATGTGCATCGGAAACTGCTACTGGTCTTCCAGGGAACGATCAAATCGTAGACTGTTTGAGACATTACTCCCGTGAAGGAAAGTTCTCATGGTGACTGTTGTATTCAATCCCGATGCAATTTCTGTGTTTCATCAGCACTCTGATAATCCACAGATTACAGAATGCCTCCAGATGTGCATCGGAAACTACTTCTGGTCTTCCAGGGTAGATCAAAGTATAGACTGTTTGAGACATTACTCCCATGGAGGAAAGTGCGCATGTTGCCCGTTGTATTCAATCCCGATGCAATTTCTGTGTTTCATCAGCACTCTGATAGTCCACGGATTACAGAATGATTAGAGATGGGCATCGGAAACTACTACTGGTCTTCCAGGGAACGATCAAAGCGTAGCCTGTTTGAGAATTACTCCCATGGAGGAAAGTGCGGATGGTGACTGTTCTATACACTCCCGATGCAATTTCTGTGTTTCATCAACATTTGAATGTCCACAGGTTATAGAATGACTCCAGATGTGGATCGGAAACTACTACTGGTCTTCCAGGGAACGATCAAAGCGTAGACTGTTAGATACATTACTCCCATGGAGGAAAATGCGCTTGGTGTCTGCTGTATTCAATCCCGATGCAATTTCTGTGTTTCTTCAACACTCTGATAGTCCACAGATTTCAGAATGCCTCCAGATGTGCATCGGAAACTACCACTGGTCTTCCAGGGACGATCAAAGCGTAGACTGTTTGAGACATTACTCCCATGGAGGAAAGTGCGCATGGTGACTGTTGTATTCAATCCCGATGCAATTTCTGTGTTTCGTCGACACTCTGATAGTCCACAGATTACAGATTGTCTCCAGATGTGCATCGGAAACTACTACTGGTCTTCCTGGGAGCCGTCAAAGCGTAGACTGTTTCAGACATTACTCAAATGAAGGAAAGTGCATATGGTGACTGTTTTATTCAATCCCGATGCAATTTCTGTGTTTCATCAACAGTCTGATAGTCCACAGATTACAGAATGCCTCCAGATGTGCATCGGAAACTACTACAGGTCTTCCAGGGAACGATCAAAACGTAGACTGTTTGAGAATTACTCCCATGGAGGAAAGTGCGCATGGTGACTGTTGTATTCAATCGCGATGCAATTTCTGTGTTTCATCAACACTCTGATAGTCCACAGATTACAGAATGCCACCAGATGTGCATCGGAAACTACTTCTGGTCTTCCAGGGTAGATCATAGAATAGACTGTTTGAGACATTACTCATATGGAGGAAAGGGCGCATGGTGCCTGTTGTATTCAATCGCGATGCAATTTCTGTGTTTCATCAACAGTCTGATAGTCCACAGATTACAGAATGCTTCAGATGTGCATCGTAAACTGCTACTGGTCTTCCAGGGAACGATCAAAGCGTAGACAGTTTCAGACATTACTCCCATGGAGGAAACTGCGCATTGTGATTGTTGTATTCAATCCTGATGCAATTTCTGTGTTTCATTGACACTTTGAAGGTCCTCGGATTACAGAATGCCTCCACATGTGCATCGGAAACTACTACTGGTCTTCCAGGGAACGATAAAATCGTAGACTGTTTGAAACATTGCTCCTATGGAGGAAAGTGCGCATGGTGAATGTTGTATTCAATCCCGATGCAATTTCTGTGTTTCATCAACACTCTGATAGTCCAAAGATTAGTGAATGCCTCCAGATGTGCATCGGTAACTACTACTGGTCTTCCAGCGAACGATCAAATAGTAAACTCTTTGAGACATTACTCAAATAGAGGAAAGTGCGCATGGTGACTGTTGTATTCAATCCCGATGCAATTTCTGTGTTTCATCAACAGTCTGATAGTCCACAGATTACAGAATTCCTCCAGATGTGCATCGGAAACTACTTCTAGTCATTCAGGGAACGATCAAAGCGCAGACTGTTTGAGACACTACTCCCATGGAGGAAAGTGCGCATGGTGACTGTTGTATTCAAACCCGATGCAATTTCTGTGTTTCATCAACACTCTGATACTCCACAGATTACAGAATGCCTCCAGATGTGTATAGGAAGTTACTACTGGTCTTCCAGCGAACGATCAAAGAGTAAATACTTTGAGACATTACTCCCATGGAGGAAATTGCGAATGGTGACTGTTGTATTTATCCCCGATGCAATTTCTGTGTTTCATCAACACTCTGATATTCCACAGATAACAGAATGCCTCCAGATGTGCATCGGAAGCTACTACTGGTCTTCCAGCGAACGATCAAAGAGTAAACTCTTTGAGACATTACTCCCATGGAGGAAAGTGACCATGAAGACTGTTGTATTCAATCCCGATGCATTTTCTGTGTTTCATCAACACTCTGATAGTCCACAGATTATAGAATGCCTCCAGATGTGCATCGGAAACTACTACTGGTCTTCCTGGGAACGATCACAGCGTAGACTGTTTGAGACATTACTCCCATGGAGGAAAGTGCGCATGGTGGCTGTTGTATTCAATCCCGATGCAATTTCTGTGTTTCATCAACACTTTGAAGGTCCACAGATAAAGAATGACTCCAGATGTGCATCAGAAACTACTTCTGGTCTTCCTGGGAACGATCACAGCGTAGACTGTTTGAGACATTACTCCCATGGAGGAAAGTGCGCATGGTGGCTGTTGTATTCAATCCCGATGCAATTTCTGTGTTTCATCAACACTCTGATAGTCCACAGATTACAGAATGCCTCCACATGTGAATCGGAAACTACTACTGCTCTTCCAGGGAACGATCAAAACGTAGACTGTTTGAGACAATACTCCCATGGAGAAAAGTGCGCATGGTGACTGTTGTATTCAATTCCGATGCAATTTCTGTGTTTCATCAACACTTTGAAGGTCCACAGATAAAGAATCACTCCAGATGTGCATCGGAAACTACTTCTGGTCTTCCAGGGTACGATCAAAGCGTAGACTGTTTCAGACATTATTCCCATGGAGGAAAGTGCGCATGGTGGCTGTTGTATTCAATCCCGATGCAATTTCTGTGTTTCATCAACACTCTGATAGTCCACAGATTACAGAATGCCTCCAGATGTACATCGGAAACATCTACTGGTCTTCCAGGGAACGATCAAAGCGTAGTCTGTTTGAGACATTACTCCCATGGAGGAAAGTGCGCATGATGGCTGTTGTATTCAATCCCGATGCAATTTCTGTGTTTCATCAACACTCTGATAGACCACAGAATACAGAATGCCTCCAGACGTGCATTGGAAACTGCTACTGGTCTTCCAGGGAACAATCAAAGCGTAGACTGTTTGAGACATTACTCCCATGGAGGAAAGTGCGCATGGTGACTGTTGTATTCAATCCCGATGCAATTTCTGTGTTTCATCAACACTCTGATAGTCCACAGATTACAGAATGCCTCCAGATGTGCATCGGAAACTACTTCTGGTCTTCCATGGTAGATCAAAGTATAGACTGTTTGAGACATTACTCATATGGAGAAAGGGCGCATGGTGCCTCTTGTAATTAATCCCAATGCAATTTCTGTGTTTCATCAACAGTCTGATAGTCCACAGATTACAGAATGCCTCCAGATGTGCATCGTAAACTGCTACTGGTCTTCCAGGGAACGATCAAATCGTAGACTGTTTCAAACATTACTCCCATGGAGGAAACTGCGCATTGTGGTTGTTGTATTCAATCCTGATGCAATTTCTGTGTTTCATCGACACTTTGAAGGTCCACGGATTACAGAATGCCTCCAGATGTGCATCGGAAACTACTACTGGTCTTCCAGGGAACGATAAAAGCGTAGACTTTTTGAAACATTGCTCCCATGGAGGAAAGTGCGCATGGTGCCTGTTGTATTCAATCCCGATGCAATTTCTGTGTTACATCAACACTCTGATAGTCCAAAGATTAGTGAATGCCTCCAGATGTGCATCGGTAACTACTACTGGTCTTCAAGGGAACGATCAAATTGTAGACTGTTTGAGACATTACTCCCATGGAGGAAAGTGCGCATGGTGGCTGTTGTATTCAATCCCGATGCAATTTCTGTGTTTCATCAACACTCTGATAGTCCACAGATTACAGAATGCCTCCAGATGTGAATCGGAAACTACTACTGCTCTTCCAGGGAACGATCAAAACGTAGACTGTTTGAGACAATACTCCCATGGAGAAAAGTGCGCATGGTGACTGTTGTATTCAATTCCGATGCAATTTCTGTGTTTCATCAACACTTTGAAGGTCCACAGATAAAGAATCACTCCAGATGTGCATCGGAAACTACTTCTGGTCTTCCAGGGTACGATCAAAGCGTAGACTGTTTCAGACATTATTCCCATGGAGGAAAGTGCGCATGGTGGCTGTTGTATTCAATCCCGATGCAATTTCTGTGTTTCATCAACACTCTGATAGTCCACAGATTACAGAATGCCTCCAGATGTACATCGGAAACATCTACTGGTCTTCCAGGGAACGATCAAAGCGTAGTCTGTTTGAGACATTACTCCCATGGAGGAAAGTGCGCATGATGGCTGTTGTATTCAATCCCGATGCAATTTCTGTGTTTCATCAACACTCTGATAGACCACAGAATACAGAATGCCTCCAGACGTGCATTGGAAACTGCTACTGGTCTTCCAGGGAACAATCAAAGCGTAGACTGTTTGAGACATTACTCCCATGGAGGAAAGTGCGCATGGTGACTGTTGTATTCAATCCCGATGCAATTTCTGTGTTTCATCAACACTCTGATAGTCCACAGATTACAGAATGCCTCCAGATGTGCATCGGAAACTACTTCTGGTCTTCCATGGTAGATCAAAGTACAGACTGTTTGAGACATTACTCATATGGAGAAAGGGCGCATGGTGCCTCTTGTATTCAATCCCAATGCAATTTCTGTGTTTCATCAACAGTCTGATAGTCCACAGATTACAGAATGCCTCCAGATGTGCATCGTAAACTGCTACTGGTCTTCCAGGGAACGATCAAATCGTAGACTGTTTCAAACATTACTCCCATGGAGGAAACTGCGCATTGTGATTGTTGTATTCAATCCTGATGCAATTTCTGTGTTTCATCGACACTTTGAAGGTCCACGGATTACAGAATGCCTCCAGATGTGCATCGGAAACTACTACTGGTCTTCCAGGGAACGATAAAAGCGTAGACTTTTTGAAACATTGCTCCCATGGAGGAAAGTGCGCATGGTGCCTGTTGTATTCAATCCCGATGCAATTTCTGTGTTACATCAACACTCTGATAGTCCAAAGATTAGTGAATGCCTCCAGATGTGCATCGGTAACTACTACTGGTCTTCAAGGGAACGATCAAATTGTAGACTGTTTGAGACATTCCTCCCATGGAGGAAAGTGCGCATGGTGACAGTTGTATTCAAACCTGATGCAATTTCTGTGTTTCATCAACACTCTGATACTCCACAGATTACAGAATGCCTCCAGATGTGTATAGGAAGTTACTACTGGTCTTCCAGCGAACGATCAAAGAGTAAATTCTTTGAGACATTACTCCCATGGAGGAAATTGCGAATGGTGACTGTTGTATTCATCCCCGATGCAATTTCTGTGTTTCATCAACACTCTGATATTCCACAGATAACAGAATGCCTCCAGATGTGCATCGGAAGCTACTACTGGTCTTCCAGCGAACGATCAAAGAGTAAACTCTTTGAGACATTACTCCCATGGAGGAAAGTGACCATGAAGACTGTTGTATTCAATCCCGATGCATTTTCTGTGTTTCATCAACACTCTGATAGTCCACAGATTACAGAATGCCTCCAGATGTGCATCGGAAACTACTACTGGTCTTCCTGGGAACGATCACAGCGTAGACTGTTTGAGACATTACTCCCATGGAGGAAAGTGCGCATGGTGGCTGTTGTATTCAATCCCGATGCAATTTCTGTGTTTCATCAACACTCTGATAGTCCACAGATTACAGAATGCCTCCAGATGTGAATCGGAAACTACTACTGCTCTTCCAGGGAACGATCAAAACGTAGACTGTTTGAGACATTACTCCCATGGAGAAAAGTGCGCATGGTGACTGTTGTATTTAATTCCGATGCAATTTCTGTGTTTCATCAACACTTTGAAGGTCCACAGATAAAGAATGACTCCAGATGTGCATCAGAAACTACTTCTGGTCTTCCAGGGTACGATCAAAGCGTAGACTGTTACAGACATTACTCCCATGGAGGAAAGTGCTCATGGTGGCTGTTGTATTCAATCCCGATGCAATTTCTGTGTTTCATCAACACTCTGATAGTCCACAGATTACAGAATGCCTCCAGATGTGAATCGGAAACTACTACTGCTCTTCCAGGGACCGATCATAACGTAGACTGTTTGAGACAATACTCCCATGGAGAAAAGTGCGCATGGTGACTGTTGTAATCAATTCCGATACAATTTCTGTGTTTCATCAACACTTTGAAGGTCCACAGATAAAGAATGAGTCCAGATGTGCATCGGAAACTACTTTTGGTCTTCCAGGGTACGATCAAAGCGTAGACTGTTTCAGACTTTACTCCCATGGAGGAAAGTGCGCATGGTGACTGTTGTATTCAATCCCGATGCAATTTCTGTGTTTCATCAACACTTTGAAGGTCCACGGAGTACAGAATGCCTCCAGATGTGCATCGGAAACTACTACTGGTCTTCCAGTAAACGATCATAGCGTAGACTGTTTCAGACATTAATCCCATTGAGGAAAGTGCGGATGTTGACTGTTGTATTCATTCCCGATGCAATTTCTGTGTTTCATCAACACTCTGATAGTCCACAGATTACAGACTGTCTCCAGCTGTGCATCGGAAACTGCTACTGGTCTTCCTGGGAACGATCAAAGCGTAGACTGTTTCAGACATTACTCCCATGGAGGAAAGTGTTCATGATGACTGTTGTATTCTATCCCGATGCAATTTCTGTGTTTCATCAACACTCTGATAGTCCACAGATTACAAAATGCCTCCAGATGTGCATCGGAAACTACTTCTGGTCTTCCAGGGTAGATCAAAGTATAGACTGTTTGAGACATTACTCCCATGGAGGAAAGTGCGCATGTTGCCCGTTGTATTCAATCCCGATGCAATTTCTGTGTTTCATCAGCACTCTGATAGTCCACGGATTACAGAATGATTAGAGATGGGCATCGGAAACTACTACTGGTCTTCCAGGGAACGATCAAAGCGTAGCCTGTTTGAGAATTACTCCCATGGAGGAAAGTGCGGATGGTGACTGTTCTATACACTCCCGATGCAATTTCTGTGTTTCATCAACATTTGAAGGTCCACAGGTTACAGAATGACTCCAGATGTGGATCGGAAACTACTACTGGTCTTCCAGGGAACGATCAAAGCGTAGACTGTTAGATACATTACTCCCATGGAGGAAAATGCGCTTGGTGTCTGCTGTATTCAATCCCGATGCAATTTCTGTGTGTCTTCAACACTCTGATAGTCCACAGATTTCAGAATGCCTCCAGATGTGCATCGGAAACTACCACTGGTCTTCCAGGGACGATCAAAGCGTAGACTGTTTGAGACATTACTCCCATGGAGGAAAGGGCGCATGGTGACTGTTGTATTCAATCCCGATGCAATTTCTGTGTTTCGTCGACACTCTGATAGTCCACAGATTACAGATTGTCTCCAGATGTGCATCGGAAACTACTACTGGTCTTCCTGGGAGCCATCAAAGCGTAGACTGTTTCAGACATTACTCAAATGAAGGAAAGTGCATATGGTGACTGTTTTATTCAATCCCGATGCAATTTCTGTGTTTCATCAACAGTCTGATAGTCCACAGATTACAGAATGCCTCCAGATGTGCATCGGAAACTACTACAGGTCTTCCAGGGAACGATCAAAACGTAGACTGTTTGAGAATTACTCCCATGGAGGAAAGGGCGCATGGTGACTGTTGTATTCAATCCCGATGCAATTTCTGTGTTTCATCAACACTCTGATAGTCCACAGATTACAGAATGCCACCAGATGTGCATCGGAAACTACTTCTGGTCTTCCAGGGTAGATCATAGAATAGACTGTTTGAGACATTACTCATATGGAGGAAAGGGCGCATGGTGCCTGTTGTATTCAATCGCGATGCAATTTCTGTGTTTCATCAACAGTCTGATAGTCCACAGATTACAGAATGCTTCAGATGTGCATCGTAAACTGCTACTGGTCTTCCAGGGAACGATCAAAGCGTAGACAGTTTCAGACATTACTCCCATGGAGGAAACTGCGCATTGTGATTGTTGTATTCAATCCTGATGCAATTTCTGTGTTTCATTGACACTTTGAAGGTCCTCGGATTACAGAATGCCTCCAGATGTGCATCGGAAACTACTACTGGTCTTCCAGGGAACGATAAAATCGTAGACTGTTTGAAACATTGCTCCCATGGAGGAAAGTGCGCATGGTGAATGTTGTATTCAATCCCGATGCAATTTCTGTGTTTCATCAACACTCTGATAGTCCAAAGATTAGTGAATGCCTCCAGATGTGCATCGGTAACTACTACTGGTCTTCCAGCGAACGATCAAATAGTAAACTCTTTGAGACATTACTCAAATAGAGGAAAGTGCGCATGGTGACTGTTGTATTCAATCCCGATGCAATTTCTGTGTTTCATCAACAGTCTGATAGTCCCCAGATTACAGAATTCCTCCAGATGTGCATCGGAAACTGCTTCTAGTCATCCAGGGAACGATCAAAGCGCAGACTGTTTGAGACACTACTCCCATGGAGGAAAGTGCGCATGGTGACTGTTGTATTCAAGCCCGATGTAATTTCTGTGTTTCATCAACACTCTGATACTCCACAGATAACAGAATGCCTCCAGATGTCCATCGGAAGCTATTACTGGTCTTCCAGCGAACGATCAAATAGTAAACTCTTTGAGACATTACTGACATGGAGGAAAGTGACCATGAAGACTGTTGTATTCAATCCCGATGCATTTTCTTTGTTTCATCAACACTCTGATAGTCCACAGATTACAGAATGCCTCCAGATGTGCATCGGAAACTACTACTGGTCTTCCTGGGAACGATCACAGCGTAGACTGTTTGAGACATTACTCCCATGGAGGAAAGTGCGCATGGTGGCAGATGTATTCAATCCAGATACAATTTCTCTGTTTCATTATCACTCAGATAGTCCACAGATTACAGAATGCCTCCAGATGTGAATCGGAAACTACTACTGCTCTTCCAGGGTACGATCAAAGCGTAGACTGTTTCAGACATTACTCCCATGGAGGAAAGTGCGCATGGTGATGTTGTATTCAATACCGATGCCATTTCAGTGTTTCATCGACACTTTGAAGGTCCACGGATAACAGAATACCTCCAGATGTGCATTGGAAACTACTACTGGTCTTCCAGTGAACGATCATAGCGTAGACTGTTTCAGACATTAATCCCATGGAGGAAAGTGCTGATGTTGACTGTTGTATTCAATCCCGATGCAATTTCTGTGTTTCATCAACACTCTGATAGTCCACAGTTTACAAACTGTCTCCAGCTGTGCATCGGAAACTGCTACTGGTCTTCCTGGGAACGATCAAAGCGTAGACTGTTTCGGACATTACACCCATGGAGGAAAGTGTTCATGGTGACTGTTGTATTCTATCCCGATGCAATTTCTGTGTTTCATCAACACTCTGATAGTCCACAGATTACAGAATGCGTGCAGATGTGTATCGGAAACTACTACTGGTCTTCCAGGGAACGATCAAAGCGTAAACTCTTTGTGACACTACTCTCATGGAGGAAAGTGCGCATGGTGACTGTTGTATTGAATCCCGATGCAATTTCTGTATTTTATCAACACTCTGATAGTCCACAGATTACAAAATGCCTCCAGGTGTGAATCGGAAACTACTACTGGTCTTACAGGGAACGATCAAAGCGTAAACTCTTTGAGACATTTCTAGCATTGAGGAAAGTGCGCATGGTGACTGTTGTATTCAATCCCGATGCAATTTCTGTGTTTCATCAGCACTCTGATGGTCCGCAGATTACAGAATGCCTCCAGATGTGCATCGGAAACTACTACTGGTCTTCCTGGGAACGATCAAAGCGTAGAATGTTTGAGACATTACTCCCGTGGAGGAAAGTTCTCATGGTGACTGTTGTATTCAATCCCGATGCAATTTCTGTGTTTCATCAGCACTCTGATAGTCCACAGATTACAGAATGCTTCCGGATGTGCATCGGAAACTAACACTGGTCTTCCAGGGAACGATCAAAGCGTAGACTGTTAGAGACATTACTCCCATGGAGGAAAATGCGCATGGTGTCTGCTGTATTCATCCCAATGCAATTTCTGTCTTTCATCAACACTCTGATAGTCCACAGATTACAGATTGTCTCCAGATGTGCATCAGAAACTGCTACTGGTCTTCCAGGGAACTATCAAAGCGTAGACTGTTTGAGACATTACTCCCGTGGAGGAAAGTTCTCATGGTGACTGTTGTATTCAATCCCGATGCAATTTCTGTGTTTCATCAGCACTCTGATAGTCCACAAATTACAGAATGCCTAGAGATGTGCATCGGAAACTACTACTGGTCTTCCAGGGAACGATCAAAGCGTAGCCTGTTTGAGAATTACTCAAATGGAGGAAAGTGCGGATGGTGACTGTTCTATTCACTCCAGATGCAATATCTGTGTTTCATCAACATTTGAAGGACCACAGAATACAGAATGACTCCAGATGTGCATCGGAAACTACTACTGGTCTTCCTGGGAACGATCAAAGCGTAGACTGTTTGAGAATTACTCCCATGGAGGAAAGTGCGCATGGTGTCTGCTGTATTCAATCCCGATGCAATTTCTGTGTTTCTTCAACACTCTGATAGTCCACAGATTTCAGAATACCTCCAGATGTGCATCGGAAACTACCACTGGTCTTCCAGGGACGATCAAAGCGTAGACTGTTTGAGAATTACTCCCATGGAGGAAAGTGCGCATGGTGACTGTTGTATTCAATCCCAATGCAATTTCTGTGTTTCATCAACAGTCTGATAGTCCACAGATTACAGAATGCTTCAGATGTGCATCGTAAACTGCTACTGGTCTTCCAGGGAACGATCAAAGCGTAGACTGTTTCAGACATTACTAGCATGGAGGAAACTGCGCATTGTGATTGTTGTATTCAATCCTGATGCATTTTCTGTGTTTCATCGACACTTTGAAGGTTCTCGGATTACAGAATGCCTCCAGATGTGCATCGGAAACTACTACTGGTCTTCCAGGGAACGATCAAAACGTAGACTCTTTGAGACATTACTCCCATAGAGGAAAGTGCGCATGGTGACTGTTGTATTCAATCCCGAGGTAATTTCTGTGTTTCATCAATACTTTGAAGGTCCACAGATTACAGATTGTCTCCAGATGAGCGTCGGAAACTACTACTGATCTTCCTGGGAACGATCAAAACGTAGACTGTTTGAGACACTACTCCCATGGAGGAAAGTGCGCATGGTGATGTTGTATTCAATACCGATGCCATTTCAGTGTTTCATCGACACTTTGAAGGTCCACGGATAACAGAATACCTCCAGATGTGCATTGGAAACTACTACTGGTCTTCCAGTGAACGATCATAGCGTAGACTGTTTCAGACATTAATCCCATGGAGGAAAGTGCGGATGTTGACTGTTGTATTCAATCTCGATGCAATTTCTGTGTTTCATCAGCACTCTGATGGTCCGCAGATTACAGAATGCCTCCAGATGTGCATCGGAAACTACTACTGGTCTTCCTGGGAACGATCAAAGCGTAGAATGTTTGAGACATTACTCCCGTGGAGGAAAGTTCTCATGGTGACTGTTGTATTCAATCCCGATGCAATTTCTGTGTTTCATCAGCACTCTGATAGTCCGCAGATTACAGAATGCTTCCGGATGTGCATCGGAAACTAACACTGGTCTTCCAGGGAACGATCAAAGCGTAGTCTGTTAGAGACATTACTCCCATGGAGGAAAATGCGCATGGTGTCTGCTGTATTCATCCCAATGCAATTTCTGTCTTTCATCAACACTCTGATAGTCCACAGATTACAGATTGTCTCCAGATGTGCATCGGAAACTGCTACTGGTCTTCCAGGGAACTATCAAAGCGTAGACTGTTTGAGACATTACTCCCGTGGAGGAAAGTTCTCATGGTGACTGTTGTATTCAATCACGATGCAATTTCTGTGTTTCATCAGCACTCTGATAGTCCACAGATTACAGAATGCTTCCGGATGTGCATCGGAAACTAACACTGGTCTTCCAGGGAACGATCAAAGCGTAGACTGTTAGAGACATTACTCCCATGGAGGAAAATGCGCATGGTGTCTGCTGTTTCATCCCAATGCAATTTCTGTGTTTCATCAACACTCTGATACTCCACAGATTACAGGATGTCTCCAGATGTGCATCGGAAACTACTTCTGGTCTTCCAGGATAGATCAAAGAATAGACTGTTTGAGACATTACTCCCATGGAGGAAAGTGCGCATGGTGCCTGTTGTATTCAATCCCGATGCAATTTCTGTGTTTCATCAGCACTCTGATAGTCCACAGATTACAGAATGCCTAGAGATGTGCATCGGAAACTACTACTGGTCTTCCAGGGAACGATCAAAGCGTAGCCTGTTTGAGAATTACTCAAATGGAGGAAAGTGCGGATGGTGACTGTTCTATTCACTCCAGATGCAATTTCTGTGTTTCATCAACATTTGAAGGACCACAGATTACAGAATGACTCCAGATGTGCATCGGAAACTACTACTGGTCTTCCTGGGAACGATCAAAGCGTAGACTGTTAGATACATTACTCCCATGGAGGAAAATGCGCATGGTGTCTGCTGTATTCAATCCCGATGCAATTTCTGTGTTTCTTCAACACTCTGATAGTCCACAGATTTCAGAATACCTCCAGATGTGCATCGGAAACTACCACTGGTCTTCCAGGGACGATCAAAGCGTACACTGTTTGAGAATTACTCCCATGGAGGAAAGTGCGCATGGTGACTGTTGTATTCAATCCCGATGCAATTTCTGTGTTTCATCAACAGTCTGATAGTCCACAGATTACAGAATGCTTCAGATGTGCATCGTAAACTGCTACTGGTCTTCCAGGGAACGATCAAAGCGTAGACTGTTTCAGACATTACTAGCATGGAGGAAACTGCGCATTGTGATTGTTGTATTCAATCCTGATGCATTTTCTGTGTTTCATCGACACTTTGAAGGTCCTAGGATTACAGAATGCCTCCAGATGTGCATCGGAAACTACTACTGGTCTTCCAGGGAACGATCAAAACGTAGACTCTTTGAGACATTACTCCCATAGAGGAAAGTGCGCATGGTGACTGTTGTATTCAATCCCGAGGTAATTTCTGTGTTTCATCAATACTTTGAAGGTCCACAGATTACAGATTGTCTCCAGATGAGCGTCGGAAACTACTACTGATCTTCCTGGGAACGATCAAAACGTAGACTGTTTGAGACATTACTCCCATGGAGGAAAGTGACCATGAAGACTGTTGTATTCAATCCCGATGCATTTTCTGTGTTTCATCAACACTCTGATAGTCCACAGATTACAGAATGCCTTCAGATGTGCATCGGAAACTACTACTGGTCTTCCTGGGAACGATCACAGCGTAGACTGTTTGAGACATTACTCCCATGGGGGAAAGTGCGCATGGAGGCTGTTGTATGCAATCCCGATGCAATTTCTCTGTTTCCTCAACACTCAGATAGTCCACAGATTACAGAATGCCTCCAGATGTGCATCGGAAACTACTACTGGTCTTCCTGGGAACGATCACAGCGTAGACTGTTTGAGACATTACTCCCATGGAGGAAAGTGCGCATGGTGGCTGTTGTATTCAATCCCGATGCAATTTCTGTGTTTCATCAACACTCTGATAGTCCACAGATTACAGAATGCCTCCAGATGTGAATCGGAAACTACTACTGCTCTTCCAGGGAACGATCAAAACGTAGACTGTTTGAGACATTACTCCCATGGAGAAAAGTGCGCATGGTGACTGTTGTATTTAATTCCGATGCAATTTCTGTGTTTCATCAACACTTTGAAGGTCCACAGATAAAGAATGACTCCAGATGTGCATCAGAAACTACTTCTGGTCTTCCAGGGTACGATCAAAGCGTAGACTGTTTCAGACATTACTCCCATGGAGGAAAGTGCTCATGGTGGCTGTTGTATTCAATCCCGATGCAATTTCTGTGTTTCATCAACACTCTGATAGTCCACAGATTACAGAATGCCTCCAGATGTGAATCGGAAACTACTACTGCTCTTCCAGGGACCGATCATAACGTAGACTGTTTGAGACAATACTCCCATGGAGAAAAGTGCGCATGGTGACTGTTGTAATCAATTCCGATACAATTTCTGTGTTTCATCAACACTTTGAAGGTCCACAGATAAAGAATGACTCCAGATGTGCATCGGAAACTACTTTTGGTCTTCCAGGGTACGATCAAAGCGTAGACTGTTTCAGACTTTACTCCCATGGAGGAAAGTGCGCATGGTGACTGTTGTATTCAATCCCGATGCAATTTCTGTGTTTCATCAACACTTTGAAGGTCCACGGAGTACAGAATGCCTCCAGATGTGCATCGGAAACTACTACTGGTCTTCCAGTGAACGATCATAGCGTAGACTGTTTCAGACATTAATCCCATGGAGGAAAGTGCGGATGTTGACTGTTGTATTCAATCTCGATGCAATTTCTGTGTTTCATCAGCACTCTGATGGTCCGCAGATTACAGAATGCCTCCAGATGTGCATCGGAAACTACTACTGGTCTTCCTGGGAACGATCAAAGCGTAGAATGTTTGAGACATTACTCCCGTGGAGGAAAGTTCTCATGGTGACTGTTGTATTCAATCCCGATGCAATTTCTGTGTTTCATCAGCACTCTGATAGTCCGCAGATTACAGAATGCTTCCGGATGTGCATCGGAAACTAACACTGGTCTTCCAGGGAACGATCAAAGCGTAGTCTGTTAGAGACATTACTCCCATGGAGGAAAATGCGCATGGTGTCTGCTGTATTCATCCCAATGCAATTTCTGTCTTTCATCAACACTCTGATAGTCCACAGATTACAGATTGTCTCCAGATGTGCATCGGAAACTGCTACTGGTCTTCCAGGGAACTATCAAAGCGTAGACTGTTTGAGACATTACTCCCGTGGAGGAAAGTTCTCATGGTGACTGTTGTATTCAATCCCGATGCAATTTCTGTGTTTCATCAGCACTCTGATAGTCCACAGATTACAGAATGCTTCCGGATGTGCATCGGAAACTAACACTGGTCTTCCAGGGAACGATCAAAGCGTAGACTGTTAGAGACATTACTCCCATGGAGGAAAATGCGCATGGTGTCTGCTGTTTCATCCCAATGCAATTTCTGTGTTTCATCAACACTCTGATACTCCACAGATTACAGGATGTCTCCAGATGTGCATCGGAAACTACTTCTGGTCTTCCAGGATAGATCAAAGAATAGACTGTTTGAGACATTACTCCCATGGAGGAAAGTGCGCATGGTGCCTGTTGTATTCAATCCCGATGCAATTTCTGTGTTTCATCAGCACTCTGATAGTCCACAGATTACAGAATGCCTAGAGATGTGCATCGGAAACTACTACTGGTCTTCCAGGGAACGATCAAAGCGTAGCCTGTTTGAGAATTACTCAAATGGAGGAAAGTGCGGATGGTGACTGTTCTATTCACTCCAGATGCAATTTCTGTGTTTCATCAACATTTGAAGGACCACAGATTACAGAATGACTCCAGATGTGCATCGGAAACTACTACTGGTCTTCCTGGGAACGATCAAAGCGTAGACTGTTAGATACATTACTCCCATGGAGGAAAATGCGCATGGTGTCTGCTGTATTCAATCCCGATGCAATTTCTGTGTTTCTTCAACACTCTGATAGTCCACAGATTTCAGAATACCTCCAGATGTGCATCGGAAACTACCACTGGTCTTCCAGGGACGATCAAAGCGTACACTGTTTGAGAATTACTCCCATGGAGGAAAGTGCGCATGGTGACTGTTGTATTCAATCCCGATGCAATTTCTGTGTTTCATCAACAGTCTGATAGTCCACAGATTACAGAATGCTTCAGATGTGCATCGTAAACTGCTACTGGTCTTCCAGGGAACGATCAAAGCGTAGACTGTTTCAGACATTACTAGCATGGAGGAAACTGCGCATTGTGATTGTTGTATTCAATCCTGATGCATTTTCTGTGTTTCATCGACACTTTGAAGGTCCTAGGATTACAGAATGCCTCCAGATGTGCATCGGAAACTACTACTGGTCTTCCAGGGAACGATCAAAACGTAGACTCTTTGAGACATTACTCCCATAGAGGAAAGTGCGCATGGTGACTGTTGTATTCAATCCCGAGGTAATTTCTGTGTTTCATCAATACTTTGAAGGTCCACAGATTACAGATTGTCTCCAGATGAGCGTCGGAAACTACTACTGATCTTCCTGGGAACGATCAAAACGTAGACTGTTTGAGACATTACTCCCATGGAGGAAAGTGACCATGAAGACTGTTGTATTCAATCCCGATGCATTTTCTGTGTTTCATCAACACTCTGATAGTCCACAGATTACAGAATGCCTTCAGATGTGCATCGGAAACTACTACTGGTCTTCCTGGGAACGATCACAGCGTAGACTGTTTGAGACATTACTCCCATGGGGGAAAGTGCGCATGGAGGCTGTTGTATGCAATCCCGATGCAATTTCTCTGTTTCCTCAACACTCAGATAGTCCACAGATTACAGAATGCCTCCAGATGTGCATCGGAAACTACTACTGGTCTTCCTGGGAACGATCACAGCGTAGACTGTTTGAGACATTACTCCCATGGAGGAAAGTGCGCATGGTGGCTGTTGTATTCAATCCCGATGCAATTTCTGTGTTTCATCAACACTCTGATAGTCCACAGATTACAGAATGCCTCCAGATGTGAATCGGAAACTACTACTGCTCTTCCAGGGAACGATCAAAACGTAGACTGTTTGAGACATTACTCCCATGGAGAAAAGTGCGCATGGTGACTGTTGTATTTAATTCCGATGCAATTTCTGTGTTTCATCAACACTTTGAAGGTCCACAGATAAAGAATGACTCCAGATGTGCATCAGAAACTACTTCTGGTCTTCCAGGGTACGATCAAAGCGTAGACTGTTTCAGACATTACTCCCATGGAGGAAAGTGCTCATGGTGGCTGTTGTATTCAATCCCGATGCAATTTCTGTGTTTCATCAACACTTTGAAGGTCCACGGAGTACAGAATGCCTCCAGATGTGCATCGGAAACTACTACTGGTCTTCCAGTAAACGATCATAGCGTAGACTGTTTCAGACATTAATCCCATTGAGGAAAGTGCGGATGTTGACTGTTGTATTCATTCCCGATGCAATTTCTGTGTTTCATCAACACTCTGATAGTCCACAGATTACAGACTGTCTCCAGCTGTGCATCGGAAACTGCTACTGGTCTTCCTGGGAACGATCAAAGCGTAGACTGTTTCAGACATTACTCCCATGGAGGAAAGTGTTCATGATGATTGTTGTATTCTATCCCGATGCAATTTCTGTGTTTCATCAACACTCTGATAGTCCACAGATTACAGAATGCCTCCAGATGTGTATCGGAAACTACTACTGGTCTTCCAGGGAACGATCAAAGCGTAAACTCTTTGTGACACTACTCTCATGGAGGAAAGTGCGCATGGTGACTGTTGTATTCAATCTCGATGCAATTTATGTATTTTATCAACACTCTGATAGTCCACAGATTACAAAATGCCTCCAGATGTGCATCGGAAACTACTTCTGGTCTTCCAGGGTAGATCAAAGTATAGACTGTTTGAGACATTACTCCCATGGAGGAAAGTGCGCATGTTGCCCGTTGTATTCAATCCCGATGCAATTTCTGTGTTTCATCAGCACTCTGATAGTCCACGGATTACAGAATGATTAGAGATGGGCATCGGAAACTACTACTGGTCTTCCAGGGAACGATCAAAGCGTAGCCTGTTTGAGAATTACTCCCATGGAGGAAAGTGCGGATGGTGACTGTTCTATACACTCCCGATGCAATTTCTGTGTTTCATCAACATTTGAAGGTCCACAGGTTACAGAATGACTCCAGATGTGGATCGGAAACTACTACTGGTCTTCCAGGGAACGATCAAAGCGTAGACTGTTAGATACATTACTCCCATGGAGGAAAATGCGCTTGGTGTCTGCTGTATTCAATCCCGATGCAATTTCTGTGTGTCTTCAACACTCTGATAGTCCACAGATTTCAGAATGCCTCCAGATGTGCATCGGAAACTACCACTGGTCTTCCAGGGACGATCAAAGCGTAGACTGTTTGAGACATTACTCCCATGGAGGAAAGGGCGCATGGTGACTGTTGTATTCAATCCCGATGCAATTTCTGTGTTTCGTCGACACTCTGATAGTCCACAGATTACAGATTGTCTCCAGATGTGCATCGGAAACTACTACTGGTCTTCCTGGGAGCCATCAAAGCGTAGACTGTTTCAGACATTACTCAAATGAAGGAAAGTGCATATGGTGACTGTTTTATTCAATCCCGATGCAATTTCTGTGTTTCATCAACAGTCTGATAGTCCACAGATTACAGAATGCCTCCAGATGTGCATCGGAAACTACTACAGGTCTTCCAGGGAACGATCAAAACGTAGACTGTTTGAGAATTACTCCCATGGAGGAAAGTGCGCATGGTGACTGTTGTATTCAATCGCGATGCATTTTCTGTGTTTCATCAACACTCTGATAGTCCACAGATTACAGAATGCCACCAGATGTGCATCGGAAACTACTTCTGGTCTTCCAGGGTAGATCATAGAATAGACTGTTTGAGACATTACTCATATGGAGGAAAGGGCGCATGGTGCCTGTTGTATTCAATCGCGATGCAATTTCTGTGTTTCATCAACAGTCTGATAGTCCACAGATTACAGAATGCTTCAGATGTGCATCGTAAACTGCTACTGGTCTTCCAGGGAACGATCAAAGCGTAGACAGTTTCAGACATTACTCCCATGGAGGAAACTGCGCATTGTGATTGTTGTATTCAATCCTGATGCAATTTCTGTGTTTCATTGACACTTTGAAGGTCCTCGGATTACAGAATGCCTCCAGATGTGCATCGGAAACTACTACTGGTCTTCCAGGGAACGATAAAATCGTAGACTGTTTGAAACATTGCTCCCATGGAGGAAAGTGCGCATGGTGAATGTTGTATTCAATCCCGATGCAATTTCTGTGTTTCATCAACACTCTGATAGTCCAAAGATTAGTGAATGCCTCCAGATGTGCATCGGTAACTACTACTGGTCTTCCAGCGATCGATCAAATAGTAAACTCTTTGAGACATTACTCAAATAGAGGAAAGTGCGCATGGTGACTGTTGTATTCAATCCCGATGCAATTTCTGTGTTTCATCAACAGTCTGATAGTCCCCAGATTACAGAATTCCTCCAGATGTGCATCGGAAACTGCTTCTAGTCATCCAGGGAACGATCAAAGCGCAGACTGTTTGAGACACTACTCCCATGGAGGAAAGTGCGCATGGTGACTGTTGTATTCAAGCCCGATGTAATTTCTGTGTTTCATCAACACTCTGATACTCCACAGATAACAGAATGCCTCCAGATGTCCATCGGAAGCTATTACTGGTCTTCCAGCGAACGATCAAATAGTAAACTCTTTGAGACATTACTGACATGGAGGAAAGTGACCATGAAGACTGTTGTATTCAATCCCGATGCATTTTCTTTGTTTCATCAACACTCTGATAGTCCACAGATTACAGAATGCCTCCAGATGTGCATCGGAAACTACTACTGGTCTTCCTGGGAACGATCACAGCGTAGACTGTTTGAGACATTACTCCCATGGAGGAAAGTGCGCATGGTGGCAGATGTATTCAATCCAGAT
Organism: Schistocerca gregaria; assembly: GCF_023897955.1. Taxonomy (NCBI): domain Eukaryota; kingdom Metazoa; phylum Arthropoda; class Insecta; order Orthoptera; family Acrididae; genus Schistocerca; species Schistocerca gregaria. The sequence goes on along the minus strand of NC_064931.1, from coordinate 1,856,021 downwards.
ACAATTTCTCTGTTTCATTATCACTCAGATAGTCCACAGATTACAGAATGCCTCCAGATGTGAATCGGAAACTACTACTGCTCTTCCAGGGTACGATCAAAGCGTAGACTGTTTCAGACATTACTCCCATGGAGGAAAGTGCGCATGGTGATGTTGTATTCAATACCGATGCCATTTCAGTGTTTCATCGACACTTTGAAGGTCCACGGATAACAGAATACCTCCAGATGTGCATTGGAAACTACTACTGGTCTTCCAGTGGACGATCATAGCGTAGACTGTTTCAGACATTAATCCCATGGAGGAAAGTGCTGATGTTGACTGTTGTATTCAATCCCGATGCAATTTCTGTGTTTCATCAACACTCTGATAGTCCACAGTTTACAAACTGTCTCCAGCTGTGCATCGGAAACTGCTACTGGTCTTCCTGGGAACGATCAAAGCGTAGACTGTTTCGGACATTACACCCATGGAGGAAAGTGTTCATGGTGACTGTTGTATTCTATCCCGATGCAATTTCTGTGTTTCATCAACACTCTGATAGTCCACAGATTACAGAATGCGTGCAGATGTGTATCGGAAACTACTACTGGTCTTCCAGGGAACGATCAAAGCGTAAACTCTTTGTGACACTACTCTCATGGAGGAAAGTGCGCATGGTGACTGTTGTATTGAATCCCGATGCAATTTCTGTATTTTATCAACACTCTGATAGTCCACAGATTACAAAATGCCTCCAGGTGTGAATCGGAAACTACTACTGGTCTTACAGGGAACGATCAAAGCGTAAACTCTTTGAGACATTTCTCCCATTGAGGAAAGTGCGCATGGTGACTGTTGTATTCAATCCCGATGCAATTTCTGTGTTTCATCAGCACTCTGATGGTCCGCAGATTACAGAATGCCTCCAGATGTGCATCGGAAACTACTACTGGTCTTCCTGGGAACGATCAAAGCGTAGAATGTTTGAGACATTACTCCCGTGGAGGAAAGTTCTCATGGTGACTGTTGTATTCAATCCCGATGCAATTTCTGTGTTTCATCAGCACTCTGATAGTCCACAGATTACAGAATGCTTCCGGATGTGCATCGGAAACTAACACTGGTCTTCCAGGGAACGATCAAAGCGTAGACTGTTAGAGACATTACTCCCATGGAGGAAAATGCGCATGGTGTCTGCTGTATTCATCCCAATGCAATTTCTGTCTTTCATCAACACTCTGATAGTCCACAGATTACAGATTGTCTCCAGATGTGCATCAGAAACTGCTACTGGTCTTCCAGGGAACTATCAAAGCGTAGACTGTTTGAGACATTACTCCCGTGGAGGAAAGTTCTCATGGTGACTGTTGTATTCAATCCCGATGCAATTTCTGTGTTTCATCAGCACTCTGATAGTCCACAGATTACAGAATGCCTAGAGATGTGCATCGGAAACTACTACTGGTCTTCCAGGGAACGATCAAAGCGTAGCCTGTTTGAGAATTACTCAAATGGAGGAAAGTGCGGATGGTGACTGTTCTATTCACTCCAGATGCAATATCTGTGTTTCATCAACATTTGAAGGACCACAGAATACAGAATGACTCCAGATGTGCATCGGAAACTACTACTGGTCTTCCTGGGAACGATCAAAGCGTAGACTGTTTGAGAATTACTCCCATGGAGGAAAGTGCGCATGGTGTCTGCTGTATTCAATCCCGATGCAATTTCTGTGTTTCTTCAACACTCTGATAGTCCACAGATTTCAGAATACCTCCAGATGTGCATCGGAAACTACCACTGGTCTTCCAGGGACGATCAAAGCGTAGACTGTTTGAGAATTACTCCCATGGAGGAAAGTGCGCATGGTGACTGTTGTATTCAATCCCAATGCAATTTCTGTGTTTCATCAACAGTCTGATAGTCCACAGATTACAGAATGCTTCAGATGTGCATCGTAAACTGCTACTGGTCTTCCAGGGAACGATCAAAGCGTAGACTGTTTCAGACATTACTAGCATGGAGGAAACTGCGCATTGTGATTGTTGTATTCAATCCTGATGCATTTTCTGTGTTTCATCGACACTTTGAAGGTCCTCGGATTACAGAATGCCTCCAGATGTGCATCGGAAACTACTACTGGTCTTCCAGGGAACGATCAAATCGTAGACTCTTTGAGACATTACTCCCATAGAGGAAAGTGCGCATGGTGACTGTTGTATTCAATCCCGAGGTAATTTCTGTGTTTCATCAATACTTTGAAGGTCCACAGATTACAGATTGTCTCCAGATGAGCGTCGGAAACTACTACTGATCTTCCTGGGAACGATCAAAACGTAGACTGTTTGAGACACTACTCCCATGGAGGAAAGTGCGCATGGTGATGTTGTATTCAATACCGATGCCATTTCAGTGTTTCATCGACACTTTGAAGGTCCACGGATAACAGAATACCTCCAGATGTGCTTTGGAAACTACTACTGGTCTTCCAGTGAACGATCATAGCGTAGACTGTTTCAGACATTAATCCCATGGAGGAAAGTGCGGATGTTGACTGTTGTATTCAATCTCGATGCAATTTCTGTGTTTCATCAGCACTCTGATGGTCCGCAGATTACAGAATGCCTCCAGATGTGCATCGGAAACTACTACTGGTCTTCCTGGGAACGATCAAAGCGTAGAATGTTTGAGACATTACTCCCGTGGAGGAAAGTTCTCATGGTGACTGTTGTATTCAATCCCGATGCAATTTCTGTGTTTCATCAGCACTCTGATAGTCCGCAGATTACAGAATGCTTCCGGATGTGCATCGGAAACTAACACTGGTCTTCCAGGGAACGATCAAAGCGTAGTCTGTTAGAGACATTACTCCCATGGAGGAAAATGCGCATGGTGTCTGCTGTATTCATCCCAATGCAATTTCTGTCTTTCATCAACACTCTGATAGTCCACAGATTACAGATTGTCTCCAGATGTGCATCGGAAACTGCTACTGGTCTTCCAGGGAACTATCAAAGCGTAGACTGTTTGAGACATTACTCCCGTGGAGGAAAGTTCTCATGGTGACTGTTGTATTCAATCCCGATGCAATTTCTGTGTTTCATCAGCACTCTGATAGTCCACAGATTACAGAATGCTTCCGGATGTGCATCGGAAACTAACACTGGTCTTCCAGGGAACGATCAAAGCGTAGACTGTTAGAGACATTACTCCCATGGAGGACAATGCGCATGGTGTCTGCTGTTTCATCCCAATGCAATTTCTGTGTTTCATCAACACTCTGATACTCCACAGATTACAGGATGTCTCCAGATGTGCATCGGAAACTACTTCTGGTCTTCCAGGATAGATCAAAGAATAGACTGTTTGAGACATTACTCCCATGGAGGAAAGTGCGCATGGTGCCTGTTGTATTCAATCCCGATGCAATTTCTGTGTTTCATCAGCACTCTGATAGTCCACAGATTACAGAATGCCTAGAGATGTGCATCGGAAACTACTACTGGTCTTCCAGGGAACGATCAAAGCGTAGCCTGTTTGAGAATTACTCAAATGGAGGAAAGTGCGGATGGTGACTGTTCTATTCACTCCAGATGCAATTTCTGTGTTTCATCAACATTTGAAGGACCACAGATTACAGAATGACTCCAGATGTGCATCGGAAACTACTACTGGTCTTCCTGGGAACGATCAAAGCGTAGACTGTTAGATACATTACTCCCATGGAGGAAAATATGCATGGTGTCTGCTGTATTCAATCCCGATGCAATTTCTGTGTTTCTTCAACACTCTGATAGTCCACAGATTTCAGAATACCTCCAGATGTGCATCGGAAACTACCACTGGTCTTCCAGGGACGATCAAAGCGTAGACTGTTTGAGAATTACTCCCATGGAGGAAAGTGCGCATGGTGACTGTTGTATTCAATCCCGATGCAATTTCTGTGTTTCATCAACAGTCTGATAGTCCACAGATTACAGAATGCTTCAGATGTGCATCGTAAACTGCTACTGGTCTTCCAGGGAACGATCAAAGCGTAGACTGTTTCAGACATTACTAGCATGGAGGAAACTGCGCATTGTGATTGTTGTATTCAATCCTGATGCATTTTCTGTGTTTCATCGACACTTTGAAGGTCCTAGGATTACAGAATGCCTCCAGATGTGCATCGGAAACTACTACTGGTCTTCCAGGGAACGATCAAAACGTAGACTCTTTGAGACATTACTCCCATAGAGGAAAGTGCGCATGGTGACTGTTGTATTCAATCCCGAGGTAATTTCTGTGTTTCATCAATACTTTGAAGGTCCACAGATTACAGATTGTCTCCAGATTAGCGTCGGAAACTACTACTGATCTTCCTGGGAACGATCAAAACGTAGACTGTTTGAGACATTACTCCCATGGAGGAAAGTGACCATGAAGACTGTTGTATTCAATCCCGATGCATTTTCTGTGTTTCATCAACACTCTGATAGTCCACAGATTACAGAATGCCTTCAGATGTGCATCGGAAACTACTACTGGTCTTCCTGGGAACGATCACAGCGTAGACTGTTTGAGACATTACTCCCATGGGGGAAAGTGCGCATGGAGGCTGTTGTATGCAATCCCGATGCAATTTCTCTGTTTCCTCAACACTCAGATAGTCCACAGATTACAGAATGCCTCCAGATGTGAATCGGAAACTACTACTGCTCTTCCAGGGAACGATCAAAACGTAGACTGTTTGAGACAATACTCCCATGGTGAAAAGGGCGCATGGTGCCTGTTGTATTCAATCGCGTAGCAATTTCTGTGTTTCATCAACAGTCTGATAGTCCACAGATTACAGAATGCTTCAGATGTGCATCGTAAACTGCTACTGGTCTTCCAGGGAACGATCAAAGCGTAGACAGTTTCAGACATTACTCTCATGGAGGAAACTGCGCATTGTGATTGTTGTATTCAATCCTGATGCAATTTCTGTGTTTCATTGACACTTTGAAGGTCCTCGGATTACAGAATGCCTCCAGATGTGCATCGGAAACTACTACTGGTCTTCCAGGGAACGATAAAATCGTAGACTGTTTGAAACATTGCTCCCATGGAGGAAAGTGCGCATGGTGAATGTTGTATTCAATCCCGATGCAATTTCTGTGTTTCATCAACACTCTGATAGTCCAAAGATTAATGAATGCCTCCAGATGTGCATCGGTAACTACTACTGGTCTTCAAGGAAACGATCAAATTGTAGACTGTTTGAGACATTCCTCGAACGGGGAAAGTGCGCATGGTGACTCTTGTATTCAATCCCGATGCAATTTCTGTATTTCATCAACACTCAGATTGTCCACAGATTACAGAATGCCTCCAGATGTGCATCGGAAACAACTACTGGTCTTCCAGCGTACGATCAAAGCGTAGACTGTTAGAGACATTACTCCCATGGAGGAAAGTGCGCATGGTGTCAGTTGTATTCAAACCCGATGCAATTTCTGTGTTTCATGAACACTCTGATAGTCCACAAATTACAGATGGCCTCCAGATGTGCATCGGTAACTACTACTGGTCTTCCAGGGAACGATCAAAACGTAGACTCTTTGAGACATTACTCAAATAGAGGAAAGTGCGCATGGTGACTATTGTATTCAATGCCGATGCAATTTCTGTGTTTCATCAACAGTCTGATAGTCCCCAGATTACAGAATGCCTCCAGATGTGCATAGGAAGTTACTACTGGTCTTCCAGCGAACGATCAAATAGTAAACTCTTTGAGACATTACTGACATGGAGGAAAGTGACCATGAAGACTGTTGTATTCAATCCCGATGCATTTTCTTTGTTTCATCAACACTCTGATAGTCCACAGATTACAGAATGCCTCCAGATGTGCATCGGAAACTACTACTGGTCTTCCTGGGAACGATCACAGCGTAGACTGTTTGAGACATTACTCCCATGGAGGAAAGTGCGCATGGTGGCAGATGTATTCAATCCAGATGCAATTTCTCTGTTTCATCAACACTCAGCTAGTCCACAGATTACAGAATGCCTCCAGATGTGAATCGGAAACTACTACTGCTCTTCCAGGGTACGATCAAAGCGTAGACTGTTTCAGACATTACTCCCATGGAGGAAAGTGCGCATGGTGATGTTGTATTCAATACCGATGCCATTTCAGTGTTTTATCGACACTTTGAAGGTCCACGGATAACAGAATACCTCCAGATGTGCATTGGAAACTACTACTGGTCTTCCAGTGAACGATCATAGCGTAGACTGTTTCAGACATTAATCCCATGGAGGAAAGTGCGGATGTTGACTGTTGTATTCAATCCCGATGCAATTTCTGTGTTTCATCAACACTCTGATAGTCCACAGTTTACAAACTGTCTCCAGCTGTGCATCGGAAACTGCTACTGGTCTTCCTGGGAACGATCAAAGCGTAGACTGTTTCGGACATTACTCCCATGTTCATGGTGACTGTTGTATTCTATCCCGATGCAATTTCTGTGTTTCATCAACACTCTGATAGTCCACAGATTACAGAATGCCTGCAGATGTGTATCGGAAACTACAACTGGTCTTCCAGGGAACGATCAAAGCGTAAACTCTTTGTGACACTACTCTCATGGAGGAAAGTGCGCATGGTGACTGTTGTATTGAATCCCGATGCAATTTCTGTATTTTATCCACACTCTGATAGTCCACAGATTACAAAATGCCTCCAGATGTGCATCGGAAACTACTACTGGTCTTACAGGGAACGATCAAAGCGTAAACTCTTTGAGACATTTCTCCTATTGAGGAAAGTGCGCATGGTGACTGTTGTATTCAATCACGATGCAATTTCTGTGTTTCATCAGCACTCTGATTGTCCGCAGATTACAGAATGCCTCCAGATGTGCATCGGAAACTACTACTGGTCTTCCTGGGAACGTTCAAAGCGTAGAATGTTTGAGAAATTACTCCCGTGGAGGAAAGTTCTCATGGTGACTGTTGTATTCAATCCCGATGCAATTTCTGTGTTTCATCAGCACTCTGATAGTCCACAGATTACAGAATGCTTCCGGATGTGCATCGGAAACTAACACTGGTCTTCCAGGGAACGATCAAAGCGTAGACTGTTAGAGACATTACTCCCATGGAGGAAAATGCGCATGGTGTCTGCTGTATTCATCCCAATGCAATTTCTGTGTTTCATCAACTCTCTGATAGTCCACAGATTACAGATTGTCTCCAGATGTGCATCGGAAACTGCTACTGGTCTTCCAGGGAACTATCAAAGCGTAGACTGTTTGAGACATTACTCCCGTGGAGGAAAGTTCTCATGGTGACTGTTGTATTCAATCCCGATGCAATTTCTGTGTTTCATCAGCACTCTGATAGTCCACAGATTACAGAATGCTTCCGGATGTGCATCGGAAACTAACACTGGTCTTCCAGGGAACGATCAAAGCGTAGACTGTTAGAGACATTACTCCCATGGAGGAAAATGCGCATGGTGTCTGCTGTATTCATCCCAATGCAATTTC